>NW_026870965.1:617036-925554 GCF_033118175.1 Dama dama | reverse complement strand
TCACACCTTTTGTAGCTCTTCATATTTTTCACACATTTTCAGGCTCTTCATGTATTTCAACACTGCTTCATGATCCTCCTATATTTCAGACCGTTTCATGCTCCTCATATTTTTGTCACCTTTTGAGGCTCTTCATATTTTTCACACCATTCCAGGCTCTTCAGGTTTTTGAACACCGTCATGTTCCTCCTAATTTTGAGACAGTTTCATGCTCCTCATATTTTTGACACATTTTGAAGCTCTTCATATTTTTCACACCTTTTGAAGCTCTTCATATTTTTCACACGTTTTCAGGCTCTTCATGTTTTTCACACCTTTTCAGGCTCTTCATGTTTTTCAACACCACTTCATGCTCCTCCTATTTTTCAGACCGTTTCATGCTCATCTCATTTTTGACACCTTCTGAAGCTCTTCATATTTGTTACACCCTTTCAGGCTCTTCATGTTTTTCAACACGGCTTCATGCTCCTCCTATTTTTCAGACCGTTTCATGCGCCTCATATTTTTCACACCTTTTGAAGCTCTTCATATTTTTCACACATTTTCAGGCTCTTCATGTTTTTCAACACCACTTCATGCTCCTCCTATTTTTCAGACCGTTTCATGCTCCTCATGTATTTCACACCTTTTGAAGCTCTTCATATTTTTCACACTTTTTGTAGCTCTTCATATATTTCACACGTTTTAAGTCTCTTCATGTTTTTCAACACCGCTTCATGCTCCTCCTATTGTTCAGACCGTTTCATGCTCCTCTTATTTTTGACACGTTTTGAGGCTCTTCATATATTTCACACCTTTTCAGGCTCTTCATTTTTTTGAACACCGCTTCATGCTCCTCCTATTTTTCAGACCGTTTCATGCTCCTCATATACTTGACACCTTTTGAAGCCCTTCATATTTTTCACACCTTTTCAGGTTTTCATGTTTTTCAACACCGCTTCATGCTCCTCCTATTTTTCATACCGTTTCATGCTCCTCATGTATTTCACATCTTTTGAAGCTCTTCTTATTTTTCACACCTTTTGAAGCTCTTCATAGTTTTCACACCTTTTGAAGCTCTTCATATTTTTCACACCTTTTGAAGCTCTTCATATATTTCACACCTTTTCAGGCTCTTCATATTTATGAACACCGCTTCATGCTCCTACTATAATTCAGACGGTTTCATGCTCCTCATGTATTTCACTCCTTTTGAAGTTCTTCACATTTTACACAACTTTTCAGACTCTTCATGATTTTCACCCCACTTCATGCTCCTCCTATTTTTCAGACCGTTTCATGTTCCTCATATTTTTGACACCTTTTGAAGCTCTTCATGTTTTTTACACCTTTTCAGGCTCTTCATGTTTTTCAACACGGCTTCATGCTCCTCTTATTTTTCAGACCGTTTCGTGCTCCTCATATTTTTCACAGCTTTTGAAGCTCTTCATAATTTTCACACCTTTTCAGGCTCTTCATGTTTTTCAACAACGCTTCATGCTCCTCCTATTTTTCAGACAGTTTCATGCTCCTTATATTTTTGAAACCTTTTGAAGTTCTTCATATTTTTCACACCTTTTCAGGCTCTTCATATTTTTCAACACCGCTTCATGCTCCTCCTATTTTTCAGACCTTTTCATGCTCCTCATATTTTTGACACCTTTTGAAGCTCTTCATATTTTTCACACCTTTTCAGGCTCTTCAATTTTTTCAACAATGTTACAATGCTCCTCCTATTTTTCAGACCGTTTCATGCTCCTCATATTTTTGACACCTTTTGAAGCTCTTCATATTTTTCACACCTTTTGAAGCTCTTCATATATTTCACACTTTTTCAAGCTCTTCATGTTTTTCAACACCACTTCATGCTTCTCCTATTTCTCAGACCGTTTCATGCTCATCTCATTTTTGACAGCTTTTGAAGTTGTTCATATTTTTGACACCTTTTGAAGCTCTTCATATTTTTCACACATTTTCAGGCTCTTCATGTATTTGAACACCGTTTCATGCTCCTCCTATTTTCAGACCGTTTCTTGCTCCTCATAATTTTGACACCTTTGAATCTCTTTATATTTTTCACACTTTTTGAAGCTCTTCATATATTTCACACGTTTTAAGTCTCTTCATGTTTTTCAACACCGCTTCATGCTCCTCTTATTTTTCAGACCGTTTCATTCTCCTCATGTATTTCACATCTTTTGAAGCTCTTCATATTTTTCACACCTTTTGAAGCTCTTCATATTTTTCACACCTTTTGAAGCTCTTCATTTTTTTCACAACTTTTCAGGCTCTTCATGTTTTTGAACACCGTTTCATGCTGCTCCTATTTTTCAGACCGTTTCATGCTCCTCATAGTTTTGACACCTTTTGAAGCTCTTCATATTTTTCACACCTTTTCAGGCTCTTCATGTTTTTCAACACCGCTTCATGCTCCTCCTATTTTTCAGACCGTTTCATGCTTCTCATGTATTTCACACCTTTTGAAGCTCTTCATTTTTCACACCTATTCAGGCTCTTCATGTTTTTCAACACCACTTCATGCTCCTCCTATTTTCAGACCGTTTCTTGCTCCTCATAGTTTTGACACCTTTTGAAGCTCTTCATATTTTTCACACCTTTTCAGGCTCTTCATGTTTTTCAACACCACTTCATGCTCCTCCTATTTTTCAGACCGTTTCATGCTCCTCAAATTTTTGACCTCTTTTGAAGCTCCTAATATTTTTCACACCTTTTGAAGCTCTTCATATATTTTACACTTTTTCAGGCTCTTCATGTTTTTCAACACCACTTCATGCTCCTCCTATTTTTTCAGACCAGTTCATGCTAATCTAATTTTTCTCACCTTTTGAAGCTCTTCATCTTTTTCACACCTTTTCAGGCTCTTCATGTTTTTCAACACCGCTTCATGCTCCTCCTATTTTTCAGACCGTTTCATGCTCATCTCATTTTTGACACCTTCTGAAGCTCTTCATATTTGTTACACCCTTTCAGGCTCTTCATGTTTTTCAACACGGATTCATGCTCCTCCTATTTTTCGGGCGGTTTCATTCTCCTCATGTACTTCACACCTTTTGAAGCTCTTCATATATTTCACACTTTTTCAGGCTCTTCATGTTTTTCAACACCACTTCATGCTCCTCCTATTTTTCAGACCGTTTCATGCTCATCTCATTTTTGACACCTTCTGAAGCTCTTCATATTTGTTACACCCTTTCAGGCTCTTCATGTTTTTCAACACGGATTCATGCTCCTCCTATTTTTCAGACCGTTTCATGCTCCTCTTATTTTTGACACGTTTTGAGGCTCTTCATATATTTCACACCTTTTCAGGCTCTTCATTTTTTCAACACGGCTTCATGCTCCTCTTATTTTTTAGATCGTTTCGTGCTCCTCATATTTTTCACAGCTTTTGAAGCTCTTCATAATTTTCACACCTTTTCAGGCTCTTCATGTTTTTCAACACCGCTTCATGCTCCTCCTATTTTTCAGACCGTTTCATGCTTCTCATGTATTTCACACCTTTTGAAGCTCTTCATTTTTCACACCTTTTCAGGCTCTTCATGTTTTTCAACACCACTTCATGCTCCTCCTATTTTCAGACCGTTTCTTGCTCCTCATAATTTTGACACCTTTGAATGTCTTCATATTTTTCACATCTTTTGATGCTGTTCCTATTTTTCACACCTTTTCAGGCTCTTCATGTTATTCTACACCGCTTCATGCTCCTCCTATTTTTCAGACCGTTTCATGCTCCTCATATTTTTGGCACCTTTTGAGCTCTTCATATTTTTCACACCTTTTCAGGCTCTTCATGTTTTTAAACACTGTTTCATGCTCCACCTATTTTTCAGACCGTTTCATTCTCCTCATATTTTTCACACCTTTTGAAGCTCTTCATATTTTTCACACCTTTTCAGGCTCTTAATGTTTTTCTACACTGCTTCATGCTCCTCCTATTTTTCAGACCGTTTCATGCTCTTCATATTGTTCACACCTTTTGAAGCTCTTCATGTTTTTCACACCTTTTCAGGCGCTTCATGTTTTTGAACACCGCTTCATGCTCCTCCTATTTTTCAGACCGTTTCATGCTCCTCATGTATTTCACATCTTTTGAAGCTCTTCATATTTTTCACACCTTTTGAAGCTCTTCATATTTTTCACACCTTTTCAGGCTCTTCATGTTTTTGAACACCGTTTGATGCTCCTCCTATTTTTCAAAACGTTTCATGCTCCTCATATTTTTGACACTTTTTGAAGCTCTTCATATTTTTCACCCCTTTTCAGGCTCTTCATGTTTTTCAACACGGCTTCATGCTCCACTTATTTTTTAGACCGTTTCGTGCTCCTCATATTTTTCACAGCTTTTGAAGCTCTTCATAATTTTCACACCTTTTCAGGCTCTTCATGTTTTTCAACAACGCTTCATGCTCCTCCTATTTTTCAGACAGTTTCATGCTCCTTATATTTTTGAAACCTTTTGAAGTTCTTCATATTTTTCACACCTTTTCAGGCTCTTCATATTTTTCAACACCGCTTCATGCTCCTCCTATTTTTCAGACCTTTTCATGCTCCTCATATTTTTGACACCTTTTGAAGCTCTTCATATTTTTCACACCTTTTCAGGCTCTTCAATTTTTTCAACAATGTTACAATGCTCCTCCTATTTTTCAGACCGTTTCATGCTCCTCATATTTTTGACACCTTTTGAAGCTCTTCATATTTTTCACACCTTTTGAAGCTCTTCATATATTTCACACTTTTTCAAGCTCTTCATGTTTTTCAACACCACTTCATGCTTCTCCTATTTCTCAGACCGTTTCATGCTCATCTCATTTTTGACAGCTTTTGAAGTTGTTCATATTTTTGACACCTTTTGAAGCTCTTCATATTTTTCACACATTTTCAGGCTCTTCATGTATTTGAACACCGTTTCATGCTCCTCCTATTTTCAGACCGTTTCTTGCTCCTCATAATTTTGACACCTTTGAATCTCTTTATATTTTTCACACTTTTTGAAGCTCTTCATATATTTCACACGTTTTAAGTCTCTTCATGTTTTTCAACACCGCTTCATGCTCCTCTTATTTTTCAGACCGTTTCATTCTCCTCATGTATTTCACATCTTTTGAAGCTCTTCATATTTTTCACACCTTTTGAAGCTCTTCATATTTTTCACACCTTTTGAAGCTCTTCATTTTTTTCACAACTTTTCAGGCTCTTCATGTTTTTGAACACCGTTTCATGCTGCTCCTATTTTTCAGACCGTTTCATGCTCCTCATAGTTTTGACACCTTTTGAAGCTCTTCATATTTTTCACACCTTTTCAGGCTCTTCATGTTTTTCAACACCGCTTCATGCTCCTCCTATTTTTCAGACCGTTTCATGCTTCTCATGTATTTCACACCTTTTGAAGCTCTTCATTTTTCACACCTATTCAGGCTCTTCATGTTTTTCAACACCACTTCATGCTCCTCCTATTTTCAGACCGTTTCTTGCTCCTCATAGTTTTGACACCTTTTGAAGCTCTTCATATTTTTCACACCTTTTCAGGCTCTTCATGTTTTTCAACACCACTTCATGCTCCTCCTATTTTTCAGACCGTTTCATGCTCCTCAAATTTTTGACCTCTTTTGAAGCTCCTAATATTTTTCACACCTTTTGAAGCTCTTCATATATTTTACACTTTTTCAGGCTCTTCATGTTTTTCAACACCACTTCATGCTCCTCCTATTTTTTCAGACCAGTTCATGCTAATCTAATTTTTCTCACCTTTTGAAGCTCTTCATCTTTTTCACACCTTTTCAGGCTCTTCATGTTTTTCAACACCGCTTCATGCTCCTCCTATTTTTCAGACCGTTTCATGCTCATCTCATTTTTGACACCTTCTGAAGCTCTTCATATTTGTTACACCCTTTCAGGCTCTTCATGTTTTTCAACACGGATTCATGCTCCTCCTATTTTTCGGGCGGTTTCATTCTCCTCATGTACTTCACACCTTTTGAAGCTCTTCATATATTTCACACTTTTTCAGGCTCTTCATGTTTTTCAACACCACTTCATGCTCCTCCTATTTTTCAGACCGTTTCATGCTCATCTCATTTTTGACACCTTCTGAAGCTCTTCATATTTGTTACACCCTTTCAGGCTCTTCATGTTTTTCAACACGGATTCATGCTCCTCCTATTTTTCAGACCGTTTCATGCTCCTCTTATTTTTGACACGTTTTGAGGCTCTTCATATATTTCACACCTTTTCAGGCTCTTCATTTTTTCAACACGGCTTCATGCTCCTCTTATTTTTTAGATCGTTTCGTGCTCCTCATATTTTTCACAGCTTTTGAAGCTCTTCATAATTTTCACACCTTTTCAGGCTCTTCATGTTTTTCAACACCGCTTCATGCTCCTCCTATTTTTCAGACCGTTTCATGCTTCTCATGTATTTCACACCTTTTGAAGCTCTTCATTTTTCACACCTTTTCAGGCTCTTCATGTTTTTCAACACCACTTCATGCTCCTCCTATTTTCAGACCGTTTCTTGCTCCTCATAATTTTGACACCTTTGAATGTCTTCATATTTTTCACATCTTTTGATGCTGTTCCTATTTTTCACACCTTTTCAGGCTCTTCATGTTATTCTACACCGCTTCATGCTCCTCCTATTTTTCAGACCGTTTCATGCTCCTCATATTTTTGGCACCTTTTGAGCTCTTCATATTTTTCACGCCTTTTCAGGCTCTTCATGTTTTTAAACACTGTTTCATGCTCCACCTATTTTTCAGACCGTTTCATTCTCCTCATATTTTTCACACCTTTTGAAGCTCTTCATATTTTTCACACCTTTTCAGGCTCTTAATGTTTTTCTACACTGCTTCATGCTCCTCCTATTTTTCAGACCGTTTCATGCTCTTCATATTGTTCACACCTTTTGAAGCTCTTCATGTTTTTCACACCTTTTCAGGCGCTTCATGTTTTTGAACACCGCTTCATGCTCCTCCTATTTTTCAGACCGTTTCATGCTCCTCATGTATTTCACATCTTTTGAAGCTCTTCATATTTTTCACACCTTTTGAAGCTCTTCATATTTTTCACACCTTTTCAGGCTCTTCATGTTTTTGAACACCGTTTCATGCTCCTCCTATTTTTCAAAACGTTTCATGCTCCTCATATTTTTGACACTTTTTGAAGCTCTTCATATTTTTCACCCCTTTTCAGGCTCTTCATGTTTTTCAACACCGCTTCATGCTCCTCCTATTTTTCAAAACGTTTCATGCTCCTCATATTTTTGACACATTTTCAAGCTCTTCATATTTTTCACACCTTTACAGGCTCTTCATGTTTTTAAACAACGCATCATGATCCTCCTATTTTTCAGACCGTTTCAGTCTCCTCATATTGTTGTCACCTTATGAAGCTCTTCATATTTTCCCAACTTTTTAATCATTTCATATATTTCACACTTATTCAGGCTCTTCATGTTTTTCATCACCACTTCATGCTCCTCCTATTTTTCAGACCGTTTCATGCTCATCTCATTTTTGACATTTTTGAAGCTCTTCATATTTTTCACACCTTTGAAGCTCTTCATATTTTTCAAACCTTTTCAGGCTCTTCATGTTTTTGAACACCGCTTCATGATCCTCCAATTTTTCAGACCGTTTCATGCTCCTCATATTTGTGACATCTTTTGAAGATTTTCATATTTTTCACACCTTTTAGGCTCGTCATGTTTTTCACACCATTTCAGGCTCTTCATGTTTTTGAACACCGCTTCCTGCTCCTCCTATTTTTCAGGCCGTTTCATGCTCCTCATATATTTGACACCTTTTGAAGCTCTTCATATTTTTCACACCTTTTCTGGCCCTTCATGTTTGTGAACACCGCTTGATGCTCCTCCTATTTTTCAGATCGTTTCATGCTCCTCATATTTTTGACAACTTTTGAAGCTCTTCATATTTTTAACACCTTTTCAGGCTCTTCATGTTTTTGAACACCGTTTCATGCTGCTCCTATTTTTCAGACCGTTTCATACTTCTCATCGTTTTGACACCTTTTGAAGCTCTTCATGTTTTTCACACCTTTTCAGGCTCTTCATGTTTTTCAACACCGCTTCATGCTCCTCCTATTTTTCAGACCGATTCATGCTCCTCAAGTATTTCACACCTTGAGGCTCTTCATATTTTTCACAGCTTTTCAGGCTCTTCATGTTTTTGAACACCGTTTCATGCTCCTCCTATTTTTCAGACCCTTTCATACTCCTCATAGTTTTGACACATTTTGAAGGTCTTCATATTTTTCACAACTTTTCAGGCTCTTCATGTTTTTCAACACCACATCATGCTCCACCTATTTTTCAGACCGTTTCATGCTCATCTCATTTTTGACACCATTTTAAGCTCTTCATATTTTTCACACCTTTTGAAGCTCTTCATATTTTTCACATGTTTTCACGCTCTTCATGTTTTTCAAGACCGATTCTTGATCCACCTATTTTTCAGACCGTTTCATGCTCCTCACATTTTTGACACGTTTTGAAGCTGTTCATATTTTACACACATTTTCAGGCTCTTCATGTTTTTGAACACCGCTTCATGCTCCTCCTATTTTTCAGACCCTTTCATACTTCTCATAGTTTTGACACATTTTGAAGGTCTTCATATTTTTCGCAACTTTTCAGGCTCTTCATGTTTTTCAACACCAGATCATGCTCCACCTATTTTTCAGACCGTTTCATGCTCATCTCATTTTTGACACCATTTTAAGCTCTTCATATTTTTCACACCTTTTGAAGCTCTTCATATTTTTCACACGTTTTCACGCTCTTCATGTTTTTCAAGACCGATTCTTGATCCACCTATTTTTCAGACCGTTTCATGCTCTTCACAGTTTTGACACGTTTTGAAGCTCTTCATATTATACACACATTTTCAGGCTCTTCATGTTTTTGAACACCGCTTCATGCTCCTCCTATTTTTAACACCTTTTGAAGCTCTTCATATTTTTCACACCTTTTCAGGCTCTTCGTGTTTTTAAACACTGCTTCATGCTCCACCTATTTTTCAGACCGTTTCATTCTCCTCATATATTTGACACCTTTTGAAGCTCTTCATATTTTTCAGATCTTTTCAGGCTCTTCATGTTTTTCAACACAGCTTCATGCTCCTTCTATTTTTCAGACCGTTTCATTCCCCTATGTATTTCACACCTTTTGAAGCTCTTCATATTTTTCACACCTTTTCAGGCCCTTCGTGTTTTTCAAAACCGTTTCATGGTCCTCCTATTTTTCAGACCGTTTCATGCTCCTCATATTTTTGACCTCTTTTGAAGCTCCTAATATTTTTCACAAATTCTGAAGCTCTTCATATATTTTACACTTTTTCAGGCTCTTCATGTTTTTCAACACCACTTCCTGCTCCTCCTATTTTTCAGACCGTTTCATGCTCATCTCATATTTGACAGCTTTTGAAGCTCTTCATATTTTTCACACATTTTCAGGCTCTTCATGTTTATGAACACCGCTTCATGCTCCTCCTATAATACAGACGGTTTCATGCTCCTCATATATTTCACTCCTTTTCAAGCTCTTCACATTTTACACACCTTTTCAGACTCTTCATGATTTTCAACCCCACTTCATGCTCCTCCTATTTTTCAGACCGTTTCATGTTCCTCATATTTTTTACACGTTTTGAAGCTCTTCATGTTTTTTACACCTTTTCAGGCTCTTCATGTTTTTCAACACGGCTTCATGCTCCTCTTATTTTTTAGACCGTTTCGTGCTCCTCATATTTTTCACACCTTTTGAAGCTCTTCATAATTTTCACACCTTTTCAGGCTCTTCATGTTTTTCAACAACGCTTCATGCTCCTCCTATTTTTCAGACCGTTTTATGCTCCTCATGTATTTCACACATTTTGAAGCTCTTCATATTTTTCACACCTTTTCAGGCTTCTCATTTTTTGAACAGCGTTTCATCCTCCTACTATTTTTCATGCTCCTTATATTTTTGAAACCTTTTGAAGCTCTTCATATTTTTCACACCTTTTCAGGCTCTTCATGTTTTTCAACACAGCTTCATGCTTCTCCTATTTTTCAGACCTTTTCATGCTCCTCATATTTTTGACACCATTTGAAGCTCTTCATATTTTTCACACCTTTTCAGGCTCTTCATGTTTTTGAACACCGTTTCATGCTGCTCCTATTTTTCAGACCGTTTCATGCTCATCTCATTCTTGACACTTTTTGAAGCTCTTCATATATTTCACACGTTTTCAGGCTCTTCATATTTTCCCACACCGCTTCATGATCCTCCTATTTTTCAGACCGTTTCATGCTCCTCATGTATTTCACACCTTCTGAAGCTCTTCATATTTTTCAGACCTTTTCAGACTCTTCATATTTTTGAACACGGTTTCATGCTCCTCCTATTTTTCAGAACGTTTCATGCTCCTCATATTTTTACACCTTTGGAAGCTCTTCACATTTTTCACACCTTTTCAGGCTCTTCATGTTTTTCAACACCGCTTCATGCTCCTCCTATTTTTCAGACCGTTTCATGCTCCTCATGTATTTCACACCTTTTGAAGCTCTTCATATTTTTCACACCTTTTCAGGCTCTTCATGTTTTTGAACACCATTTCATGCTCCTCATATTTTTCAGACTGTTTCATGCTCCTCATATTTTTGGCACCTCTTGAAGCTCTTCATGTTTTTCAACACCGCTTCATGATCGTCCTGTTTTTCAGACCGTTTCATGCTCCTCATATTTTTGACACCTTTTGTAGCTCTTCATATTTTTCACACCTTTTCAGGCTCTTCATGTTTTTCAACACCACTTCATGCTCCTCCTATTTTTCAGACCGTTTCATGCTCCTCATATTTCTGACACGTTTTGAAGCTCTTCATATTTTTCACACCTTTTGAAGCTCTTCATATTTTTCACAACTTTTCAGGCTCTTCATATTTTTCAACACCGCTTCATGATCGTCCTGTTTTTCAGACCGTTTCATGCTCCTCATATTATTGACAGCTTTTGAAGGTCTTCATATTTTTCACACCTTTTCAGTCTCTTCATGTTTATGAACACCGTTTCATGCTCCTCCTATTTTTCAGACCGTTTCATGCAGCTCATATTGTTGACACTTTTTGAAGCTCTTCATATTTTTCACACCTTTTCAGGCTCTTCTTGGTTTTGAACACCGTTTCATTCTCCTCCTATTTTTCAGACCGTTTCATGCTCCTCATTTTTTTGACACCTTTTGAATCTCTTCACATATTTCACACCTTTTCATGCTCTTCATGTTTTTGAACATCGCTACAATCCTCCTCCCATTCTTGTGACCGTTTCATGCTCCTCATATTTTTCACACCTTTTGAAGCTCTTCATATTTTTCACACCTTTTCAGGCTCTTCATATTTTTCAACACTGCTTCATGCTCCTCCGTTTTTTCAGACCGTTTCATGCTCCTCATATTTTTGACACATTTTGAAGCTCCTCATATTTTTGACACTTTTTGAAGCTCTTCATATATTTCACACTTTTTCATTATCTTCATGTTTTCAACAGCACTTCATGCTCCTCCTATTTTTCAGACCGTTTCATGCTCCTCTTGTATTTCACACCTTTTGAAGCTCTTCATATTTTACACACCTTTTCAGGCTCTTCATGATTTTCAACACCACTTTATGCTCCTCCTATATTTCAGACCGTTTCACATTCCTCGTATTTTTGACACCTTTTGAAGCTCTTCATATTTTTCACAACTTTTCAGGCTCTTCATGTTTTTGAACACCGCTTCATGATCCTCCTTTTTTTCAAACCGTTTCATGCTCCTCATGTATTTCACACCTTTTGAAGCTCTTCATATTTTTCACACCTTTTCAGGCTCTTCATGATTTTCAACACCGCTTCATACTCCTCCTTTTATTCAGACCGTTTCATGCTCCTCACGTATTTCACACCTTTTGAAGCTCTTCATATTTTACACAACTTTTCAGGCTATTCATCATTTTCAACACCACTTCATGCTCCTCCTAATATTCAGACCGTTTTATGTTCCTCATATTTTTGACACCTTTTGACGCTCTCATATATTTCACACCTTTTCAGGCTCTTCATGTTTTTCAACACGGCTTCATGCTCTTTCTATTTTACATACCGTTTCATGCTCCTCATATTTTTCACACCTTTTGAAGCTCTTCATATTTTTCACACCTTTCAGCCTCTTCATGTTTTTCAACAATGCTTCATGCTCCTCCTTTTTTTCAGACCGTTTCATGCTCCTCATGTATTTCACACATTTTGAAGCTCTTCATAGCTGTCACACCTTTTCAGCCTCTTCATGTTTTTGAATACCGTTTCATGCTCTTCCTATTTTTCAGATGGTTTCATGCTCCTCATATTTTTGACACATTTTGAAGCTCTTCATATTTTTGATATCCTTTCAGGCTCTTCATGTTTTTCAACACCGCTTAATGATCCTCCTATTTTTCAGACCGTTTACTGCTCCTCATATTTTTGACACCTTTTGAAGCTCTTCATATTTTTCACAGCTTTTCAGGCTCTTCATGTTTTTCAACACAGCTTCATGCTCCTCCAATTTTTCAGACTGTTTTATGCTCCTCATATTTTTGACACGTTTTGAAGCTCTTCATATTTTTCACACCTTTTCAGGTTTTTCTTGTTTTTCAACTCCGCTTCATGCTCCTCCTATTTTTCAGACCGTTTCATGCTCCTCATATTTTTGACACTTTTTGAAGCTCTTCATATTTTTCACACCTTTTCAGGCTCTTCTTGGTTTTGAACACCGTTTCATGCTCCTCCTATTTTCAGACCGTTTCTTGCTCCTCATAATTTTGACACCATTGAATCTCTTTATATTTTTCACACTTTTTGAAGCTCTTCATATATTTCACACGTTTTAAGTCTCTTCATGTTTTTCAACACCGCTTCATGCTCCTCCTATTTTTCAGACGATATCTTGCTCCTCATATTTTTGACACATTTTGAAGCTCTTCATATTTTTCACAGCTTTTCAGGCTCTTCATGTTTTTAAACACCGCTTCATGCTCCTCCTTTTTTTCACATTTTCATTGTCCTCCTATTTTTGACACCTTTTGAAGCTCTTCATATATTTCACACCTTTTCAAGCTCTTCATGTTTTGAACACTGCTTCATGCTCCTCCAATTTTTCAGACCGTTTCATGATCCTCATATTTTTGACACCTTTTGAAGCTCTTCATATTTTTCACACCTTTTCAGGCTCTTCATGTTTTTCAACACCGCTTCATGCTCCTCCTATTTTTCAGACCGTTTCTTGCTCCTCATATTTTTGACACCTTTTGAAGCTCTTCATATTTTTCACAACTTTTCAGGCTCTTCATGTTTTTGAACACAGCTTCATGCTCCTCCTATTTTTCAGACCGTTTCATGCTCCTCATATTTTTGACACCTTTTGAAGCTCTTCATATTTTTCACAAATTTTCAGGCTCTTCATGTTTTTGAACACCACTTTTCGCTCCTCCTATTTTTCAGACCGTTTCATGCTCATCTCATTTTTGACAACTTTTGTAGCTCTTCATATTTTTCACACGTTTTCAGGCTCTTCATGTTTTTCAACAACGTTTCTTGATCCTCCTATTTTTCAGACCGTTTCATGCTCATCTCATTTTTAACACCTTTTGAAGCTTTTCATATTTTTCACAACTTTTCAGGCTCTTCATGTTTTTGAACACCGCTTCATGCTCCTCCTATTTTTCAGAGAGTTTCATGCTCCTCATGTATTTGACACTTTTTGAAGGTCTTCATATTTTTCACACGTTTTCAGGCTCTTCATCTTTTTCCACACCACTTCATGCTTCTCCTATTTTTCAGCCCGTTTCATGCTCCTCATGTATTTCACACCTTTTGAATCTCTTCATATTTTTCACACGTTTTCAGGCTCTTCATGTTTTTCAACAACGTTTCTTGATCCTCCTATTTTTCAGACCGTTTCATGCTCATCTCATTTTTAACACCTTTTGAAGCTTTTCATATTTTTCACAACTTTTCAGGCTCTTCATGTTTTTGAACACCGCTTCATGCTCCTCCTATTTTTCAGATCGTTTCATGCTCCTCATAGTTTTGACACCTTTTGAATCTCTTCATATTTTTCACACCTTTTCAGGCTCTTCATGTTTTTGAACACCGCTTCTTGCTCCTCTTATTTTTCAGACCGTTTCATGCTCATCTCATTTTTGAAACCTTTTGAAGCTCTTCATATTTTTCACACCTTTTCAGGCTCTTCATGTTTTTCAACACCGTTTTATGATCCTCCTATTTTTAAGAACTTTTCATGCTCATCTCATTTTTGACACCTTTTGAAGCTTTTCATATTTTTCACAAATTTTCAGGCTCTTCATGTTTTTGAACCCTGCTTCATGCTCCTCTTATTTTTCAGAGAGTTTCATGCTCCTCATGTATTTCACACCTTTTGAAGCTCTTCATATTTTTCACACCTTTTCAGGCTCTTCATGTTTTTCCACACCACTTCATGCTTCTCCTATTTTTCAGCCCGTTTCTTGCTCCTCATGTATTTCACACCTTTTGAAGCTCTTCATATTTTTCACACCTTTTCAGGCTCTTCATGTTTTTGAACACCGCTTCATGCTCCTCATATTTTTCAGACCGTTTCTTGCTCCTCATGTTTTTGACACTTTTTGAAGCTCTTCATATATTTCACACCTTTACAGTCTCTTCTTTTTTTTCAACACCACTTCATGCTCCTCCAATTTTTCAGACAGTTTCATGCTCATCTCATTTTTGACACCTTTTGAGCTCTTCATATTTTTCACACCTTTTCAGGCTTTTCATGTTTTTGAACACCGCTTCGTGCTCCTCCTATTTTTCAGACCGTTTCGTGCTGCTCATATTTTTGACACCTTTTGAAGCTCTTCATATTTTTCACAAATTTTCAGGCTCTTCCTGTTTTAGAACACCGTTTCATGCTCCTCCTATTTTTCAGACCGTTTAATGATCTCATGTATTTCACACCTTTTGAAGCTCTTCATATTTTTCACACGTTTTCAGGCTCTTCATGTTTTTCAACACCGCTTCATGCTCCTCCTATTTTTCAGACCGTTTCATGCTCCTCATTTTTGACACCATTTTAAGCTCTTCATATTTTTCACACCTTTTGAAGCTCTTCATATTTTTCACACGTTTTCACGCTCTTCATGTTTTTCAAGACCGATTCTTGATCCACCTATTTTTCAGACCGTTTCATGCTCTTCACAGTTTTGACACGTTTTGAAGCTCTTCATATTATACACACATTTTCAGGCTCTTCCTGTTTTAGAACACCGTTTCATGCTCCTCCTATTTTTCATACCGTTTAATGATCCTCATGTATTTCACACCTTTTGAAGCTCTTCGTATTTTTCACACGTTTTCAGGCTCTTCATGTTTTTCAACACCGCTTCATGCTCCTCCTATTTTTCAGACCGTTTCATGCTCCTCATGTATTTCACACCTTTTGAAGCTCTTCATATTTTTCACACGTTTTCAGGCTCTTCATGTTTTTGAACCCTGCTTCATGCTCCTCCTATTTTTCAGACCATTTCATGCTCCTCATATTTTTGACACCTTTTGAAGCTCTTCATATTTTCCACACTTTTTCAGGCTCTTCATGTTTTTCCACACCACTTCATGCTTCTCCTATTTTTCAGACCTTTTCATGATCCTCATTAATTTCACACCTTATGAAGCTCTTCATATTTTTCACACCTTTTCAGGCTCTTCATGTTTTTGATCACCGCATCATGATCCTCCTATTTTTCAGACCGTTTCGTTCTCTTCATATTTTTGACACCTCTTGAAGCTCTTCATATTTTTCACACCTTTTCAGGCTCTTCATGTTTTTCCACACCACTTCATTCTTGTCCTATTTTTCAGACCATTTCATGCTCCTCATGAATTTCACACATTTTGAAGCTCTTCATATTTTTCACACCTTTTCAGGCTCTTCATGTTTTTTATCACCGTTTCATGCTCCTATTTTTCAGACCGTTTCATGCTCCTCATATTTTTGACACCTTTTGAAGCTCTTCATATTTTTCACAAGTTTTCAGCCTCTTCATGATTTTGAACACCGCTTCATGCTCCTCCTAATTTTCAGACCGTTTCATCCTCCTCATATTTTTCACACCTTTTGAAGCTCTTCATATTTTTCACAAGTTTTCAGGCTCTTCATGATTTTGAACACCGCTTCATACTCCTCCTATTTTTCAGACCGTTTCATGCTCATCTCATTTTTGACACCTTTTGAAGCTCTTCATATATTTCACACCTTTTGAAGCTCTTCATATTTTGCACACCTTTCCAGGCTCTTAATATTCTTCAACACCGCTTCATGCTCCAACTATTTTTCAGACCGTTTCATGCTCCTCATATTTTTGACACCTTTTGAAGCTTTTCATATTTTTCACACCTTTTCAGGCTCTTCATTTTTTTCAACACTACTTCTTGCTCCTCCAATTTTTCAGACCGTTTCATGCTTATCTAATTTTTGACACCTGTTGTAGCTCTTCATATTTTTCACACGTTCTGAAGCTCTTCATATTTTTCACACCTTTTCAGGCTCTTCATGTTTTTTAACACAGGTTCATGCTCCTCCTATTTTTCAGACCGTTTCATGCTCCTCATATTTTTGACACCTTTTGAAGCTCTTCATATTTTTCACAAATTTTCAGGCTCTTCATGTTTTTGAACACCACTTTTCGCTCCTCCTATTTTTCAGACCGTTTCATGCTCATCTCATTTTTGAAACCTTTTGAAGCTCTTCATATTTTTCACACCTTTTCAGGCTCTTCATGTTTTTGAACACCGCTTCTTGCTCCTCCTATTTTTCAGACCGTTTCATGCTCCTCATATTTTTCACACCTTTTGAAGCTTTTCATATTTTTCACAACTTTTCAGGCTCTTCATGTTTTTGAACACCGCTTCTTGCTCCTCTTATTTTTCAGACCGTTTCATGCTCATCTCATTTTTGAAACCTTTTGAAGCTCTTCATATTTTTCACACCTTTTCAGGCTCTTCATGTTTTTCAACACCGTTTTATGATCCTCCTATTTTTAAGAACTTTTCATGCTCATCTCATTTTTGACACCTTTTGAAGCTTTTCATATTTTTCACAAATTTTCAGGCTCTTCATGTTTTTGAACCCTGCTTCATGCTCCTCTTATTTTTCAGACTGTTTCATGCTCCTCATATTTTTGACACCTCTTGAAGCTCTTCATGTTTTTCAACACCGCTTCATGATCGTCCTATTTTTCAGACCGTTTCATGCTCCTCATATTTTTGACACCTTTTGTAGCTCTTCATATTTTTCACACCTTTTCAGGCTCTTCATGTTTTTCAACACCACTTCATGCTCCTCCTATTTTTCAGACCGTTTCATGCTCCTCATATTTCTGACACGTTTTGAAGCTCTTCATATTTTTCACACCTTTTGAAGCTCTTCATATTTTTCACAACTTTTCAGGCTCTTCATATTTTTCAACACCGCTTCATGATCGTCCTGTTTTTCAGACCGTTTCATGCTCCTCATATTATTGACAGCTTTTGAAGGTCTTCATATTTTTCACACCTTTTCAGTCTCTTCATGTTTATGAACACCGTTTCATGCTCCTCCTATTTTTCAGACCGTTTCATGCAGCTCATATTGTTGACACTTTTTGAAGCTCTTCATATTTTTCACACCTTTTCAGGCTCTTCTTGGTTTTGAACACCGTTTCATTCTCCTCCTATTTTTCAGACCGTTTCATGCTCCTCATTTTTTTGACACCTTTTGAATCTCTTCACATATTTCACACCTTTTCATGCTCTTCATGTTTTTGAACATCGCTACAATCCTCCTCCCATTCTTGTGACCGTTTCATGCTCCTCATATTTTTCACACCTTTTGAAGCTCTTCATATTTTTCACACCTTTTCAGGCTCTTCATATTTTTCAACACTGCTTCATGCTCCTCCGTTTTTTCAGACCGTTTCATGCTCCTCATATTTTTGACACATTTTGAAGCTCCTCATATTTTTGACACTTTCTGAAGCTCTTCATATATTTCACACTTTTTCATTATCTTCATGTTTTCAACAGCACTTCATGCTCCTCCTATTTTTCAGACCGTTTCATGCTCCTCTTGTATTTCACACCTTTTGAAGCTCTTCATATTTTACACACCTTTTCAGGCTCTTCATGATTTTCAACACCACTTTATGCTCCTCCTATATTTCAGACCGTTTCACATTCCTCGTATTTTTGACACCTTTTGAAGCTCTTCATATTTTTCACAACTTTTCAGGCTCTTCATGTTTTTGAACACCGCTTCATGATCCTCCTTTTTTTCAAACCGTTTCATGCTCCTCATGTATTTCACACCTTTTGAAGCTCTTCATATTTTTCACACCTTTTCAGGCTCTTCATGATTTTCAACACCGCTTCATACTCCTCCTTTTATTCAGACCGTTTCATGCTCCTCACGTATTTCACACCTTTTGAAGCTCTTCATATTTTACACAACTTTTCAGGCTATTCATCATTTTCAACACCACTTCATGCTCCTCCTAATATTCAGACCGTTTTATGTTCCTCATATTTTTGACACCTTTTGACGCTCTCATATATTTCACACCTTTTCAGGCTCTTCATGTTTTTCAACACGGCTTCATGCTCTTTCTATTTTACATACCGTTTCATGCTCCTCATATTTTTCACACCTTTTGAAGCTCTTCATATTTTTCACACCTTTCAGCCTCTTCATGTTTTTCAACAATGCTTCATGCTCCTCCTTTTTTTCAGACCGTTTCATGCTCCTCATGTATTTCACACATTTTGAAGCTCTTCATAGCTGTCACACCTTTTCAGCCTCTTCATGTTTTTGAATACCGTTTCATGCTCTTCCTATTTTTCAGATGGTTTCATGCTCCTCATATTTTTGACACATTTTGAAGCTCTTCATATTTTTGATATCCTTTCAGGCTCTTCATGTTTTTCAACACCGCTTAATGATCCTCCTATTTTTCAGACCGTTTACTGCTCCTCATATTTTTGACACCTTTTGAAGCTCTTCATATTTTTCACAGCTTTTCAGGCTCTTCATGTTTTTCAACACAGCTTCATGCTCCTCCAATTTTTCAGACTGTTTTATGCTCCTCATATTTTTGACACGTTTTGAAGCTCTTCATATTTTTCACACCTTTTCAGGTTTTTCTTGTTTTTCAACTCCGCTTCATGCTCCTCCTATTTTTCAGACCGTTTCATGCTCCTCATATTTTTGACACTTTTTGAAGCTCTTCATATTTTTCACACCTTTTCAGGCTCTTCTTGGTTTTGAACACCGTTTCATGCTCCTCCTATTTTCAGACCGTTTCTTGCTCCTCATAATTTTGACACCATTGAATCTCTTTATATTTTTCACACTTTTTGAAGCTCTTCATATATTTCACACGTTTTAAGTCTCTTCATGTTTTTCAACACCGCTTCATGCTCCTCCTATTTTTCAGACGATATCTTGCTCCTCATATTTTTGACACATTTTGAAGCTCTTCATATTTTTCACAGCTTTTCAGGCTCTTCATGTTTTTAAACACCGCTTCATGCTCCTCCTTTTTTTCACATTTTCATTGTCCTCCTATTTTTGACACCTTTTGAAGCTCTTCATATATTTCACACCTTTTCAAGCTCTTCATGTTTTGAACACTGCTTCATGCTCCTCCAATTTTTCAGACCGTTTCATGATCCTCATATTTTTGACACCTTTTGAAGCTCTTCATATTTTTCACACCTTTTCAGGCTCTTCATGTTTTTCAACACCGCTTCATGCTCCTCCTATTTTTCAGACCGTTTCTTGCTCCTCATATTTTTGACACCTTTTGAAGCTCTTCATATTTTTCACAACTTTTCAGGCTCTTCATGTTTTTGAACACAGCTTCATGCTCCTCCTATTTTTCAGACCGTTTCATGCTCCTCATATTTTTGACACCTTTTGAAGCTCTTCATATTTTTCACAAATTTTCAGGCTCTTCATGTTTTTGAACACCACTTTTCGCTCCTCCTATTTTTCAGACCGTTTCATGCTCATCTCATTTTTGACAACTTTTGTAGCTCTTCATATTTTTCACACGTTTTCAGGCTCTTCATGTTTTTCAACAACGTTTCTTGATCCTCCTATTTTTCAGACCATTTCATGCTCATCTCATTTTTAACACCTTTTGAAGCTTTTCATATTTTTCACAACTTTTCAGGCTCTTCATGTTTTTGAACACCGCTTCATGCTCCTCCTATTTTTCAGAGAGTTTCATGCTCCTCATGTATTTGACACTTTTTGAAGGTCTTCATATTTTTCACACGTTTTCAGGCTCTTCATCTTTTTCCACACCACTTCATGCTTCTCCTATTTTTCAGCCCGTTTCATGCTCCTCATGTATTTCACACCTTTTGAATCTCTTCATATTTTTCACACGTTTTCAGGCTCTTCATGTTTTTCAACAACGTTTCTTGATCCTCCTATTTTTCAGACCGTTTCATGCTCATCTCATTTTTAACACCTTTTGAAGCTTTTCATATTTTTCACAACTTTTCAGGCTCTTCATGTTTTTGAACACCGCTTCATGCTCCTCCTATTTTTCAGATCGTTTCATGCTCCTCATAGTTTTGACACCTTTTGAATCTCTTCATATTTTTCACACCTTTTCAGGCTCTTCATGTTTTTGAACACCGCTTCTTGCTCCTCTTATTTTTCAGACCGTTTCATGCTCATCTCATTTTTGAAACCTTTTGAAGCTCTTCATATTTTTCACACCTTTTCAGGCTCTTCATGTTTTTCAACACCGTTTTATGATCCTCCTATTTTTAAGAACTTTTCATGCTCATCTCATTTTTGACACCTTTTGAAGCTTTTCATATTTTTCACAAATTTTCAGGCTCTTCATGTTTTTGAACCCTGCTTCATGCTCCTCTTATTTTTCAGAGAGTTTCATGCTCCTCATGTATTTCACACCTTTTGAAGCTCTTCATATTTTTCACACCTTTTCAGGCTCTTCATGTTTTTCCACACCACTTCATGCTTCTCCTATTTTTCAGCCCGTTTCTTGCTCCTCATGTATTTCACACCTTTTGAAGCTCTTCATATTTTTCACACCTTTTCAGGCTCTTCATGTTTTTGAACACCGCTTCATGCTCCTCATATTTTTCAGACCGTTTCTTGCTCCTCATGTTTTTGACACTTTTTGAAGCTCTTCATATATTTCACACCTTTACAGTCTCTTCTTTTTTTTCAACACCACTTCATGCTCCTCCAATTTTTCAGACAGTTTCATGCTCATCTCATTTTTGACACCTTTTGAGCTCTTCATATTTTTCACACCTTTTCAGGCTTTTCATGTTTTTGAACACCGCTTCATGCTCCTCCTATTTTTCAGACCGTTTCGTGCTGCTCATATTTTTGACACCTTTTGAAGCTCTTCATATTTTTCACAAATTTTCAGGCTCTTCCTGTTTTAGAACACCGTTTCATGCTCCTCCTATTTTTCATACCGTTTAATGATCCTCATGTATTTCACACCTTTTGAAGCTCTTCATATTTTTCACACGTTTTCAGGCTCTTCATGTTTTTCAACACCGCTTCATGCTCCTCCTATTTTTCAGACCGTTTCATGCTCCTCATGTATTTCACACCTTTTGAAGCTCTTCATATTTTTCACACGTTTTCAGGCTCTTCATGTTTTTGAACCCTGCTTCATGCTCCTCCTATTTTTCAGACCGTTTCATGCTCCTCATATTTTTGACACCTTTTGAAGCTCTTCATATTTTCCACACTTTTTCAGGCTCTTCATGTTTTTCCACACCACTTCATGCTTCTCCTATTTTTCAGACCTTTTCATGATCCTCATTAATTTCACACCTTATGAAGCTCTTCATATTTTTCACACCTTTTCAGGCTCTTCATGTTTTTGATCACCGCATCATGATCCTCCTATTTTTCAGACCGTTTCGTTCTCTTCATATTTTTGACACCTCTTGAAGCTCTTCATATTTTTCACACCTTTTCAGGCTCTTCATGTTTTTCCACACCACTTCATTCTTGTCCTATTTTTCAGACCATTTCATGCTCCTCATGAATTTCACACATTTTGAAGCTCTTCATATTTTTCACACCTTTTCAGGCTCTTCATGTTTTTTATCACCGTTTCATGCTCCTATTTTTCAGACCGTTTCATGCTCCTCATATTTTTGACACCTTTTGAAGCTCTTCATATTTTTCACAAGTTTTCAGCCTCTTCATGATTTTGAACACCGCTTCATGCTCCTCCTAATTTTCAGACCGTTTCATCCTCCTCATATTTTTCACACCTTTTGAAGCTCTTCATATTTTTCACAAGTTTTCAGGCTCTTCATGATTTTGAACACCGCTTCATACTCCTCCTATTTTTCAGACCGTTTCATGCTCATCTCATTTTTGACACCTTTTGAAGCTCTTCATATATTTCACACCTTTTGAAGCTCTTCATATTTTGCACACCTTTCCAGGCTCTTAATATTCTTCAACACCGCTTCATGCTCCAACTATTTTTCAGACCGTTTCATGCTCCTCATATTTTTGACACCTTTTGAAGCTTTTCATATTTTTCACACCTTTTCAGGCTCTTCATTTTTTTCAACACTACTTCTTGCTCCTCCAATTTTTCAGACCGTTTCATGCTTATCTAATTTTTGACACCTGTTGTAGCTCTTCATATTTTTCACACGTTCTGAAGCTCTTCATATTTTTCACACCTTTTCAGGCTCTTCATGTTTTTTAACACAGGTTCATGCTCCTCCTATTTTTCAGACCGTTTCATGCTCCTCATATTTTTGACACCTTTTGAAGCTCTTCATATTTTTCACAAATTTTCAGGCTCTTCATGTTTTTGAACACCACTTTTCGCTCCTCCTATTTTTCAGACCGTTTCATGCTCATCTCATTTTTGACAACTTTTGAAGCTCTTCATATTTTTCACACGTTTTTAGGCTCTTCATGTTTTTCAACAACGTTTCTTGATCCTCCTATTTTTCAGACCGTTTCATGCTCATCTCATTTTTAACACCTTTTGAAGCTTTTCATATTTTTCACAACTTTTCAGGCTCTTCATGTTTTTGAACACCGCTTCATGCTCCTCCTATTTTTCAGATCGTTTCATGCTCCTCATAGTTTTGACACCTTTTGAATCTCTTCATATTTTTCACACCTTTTCAGGCTCTTCATGTTTTTGAACACCGCTTCTTGCTCCTCTTATTTTTCAGACCGTTTCATGCTCATCTCATTTTTGAAACCTTTTGAAGCTCTTCATATTTTTCACACCTTTTCAGGCTCTTCATGTTTTTCAACACCGTTTTATGATCCTCCTATTTTTAAGAACTTTTCATGCTCATCTCATTTTTGACACCTTTTGAAGCTTTTCATATTTTTCACAAATTTTCAGGCTCTTCATGTTTTTGAACCCTGCTTCATGCTCCTCTTATTTTTCAGAGAGTTTCATGCTCCTCATGTATTTCACACCTTTTGAAGCTCTTCATATTTTTCACACCTTTTCAGGCTCTTCATGTTTTTCCACACCACTTCATGCTTCTCCTATTTTTCAGCCCGTTTCTTGCTCCTCATGTATTTCACACCTTTTGAAGCTCTTCATATTTTTCACACCTTTTCAGGCTCTTCATGTTTTTGAACACCGCTTCATGCTCCTCATATTTTTCAGACCGTTTCTTGCTCCTCATGTTTTTGACACTTTTTGAAGCTCTTCATATATTTCACACCTTTACAGTCTCTTCTTTTTTTTCAACACCACTTCATGCTCCTCCAATTTTTCAGACAGTTTCATGCTCATCTCATTTTTGACACCTTTTGAGCTCTTCATATTTTTCACACCTTTTCAGGCTTTTCATGTTTTTGAACACCGCTTCGTGCTCCTCCTATTTTTCAGACCGTTTCGTGCTGCTCATATTTTTGACACCTTTTGAAGCTCTTCATATTTTTCACAAATTTTCAGGCTCTTCCTGTTTTAGAACACCGTTTCATGCTCCTCCTATTTTTCAGACCGTTTAATGATCTCATGTATTTCACACCTTTTGAAGCTCTTCATATTTTTCACACGTTTTCAGGCTCTTCATGTTTTTCAACACCGCTTCATGCTCCTCCTATTTTTCAGACCGTTTCATGCTCCTCATGTATTTCACACCTTTTGAAGCTCTTCATATTTTTCACACGTTTTCAGGCTCTTCATGTTTTTGAACCCTGCTTCATGCTCCTCCTATTTTTCAGACCGTTTCATGCTCCTCATATTTTTGACACCTTTTGAAGCTCTTCATATTTTCCACACTTTTTCAGGCTCTTCATGTTTTTCCACACCACTTCATGCTTCTCCTATTTTTCAGACCTTTTCATGATCCTCATTAATTTCACACCTTATGAAGCTCTTCATATTTTTCACACCTTTTCAGGCTCTTCATGTTTTTGATCACCGCATCATGATCCTCCTATTTTTCAGACCATTTCGTTCTCTTCATATTTTTGACACCTCTTGAAGCTCTTCATATTTTTCACACCTTTTCAGGCTCTTCATGTTTTTCCACACCACTTCATTCTTGTCCTATATTTCAGACCATTTCATGCTCCTCATGAATTTCACACATTTTGAAGCTCTTCATATTTTTCACACCTTTTCAGGCTCTTCATGTTTTTTATCACCGTTTCATGCTCCTATTTTTCAGACCGTTTCATGCTCCTCATATTTTTGACACCTTTTGAAGCTCTTCATATTTTTCACAAGTTTTCAGCCTCTTCATGATTTTGAACACCGCTTCATGCTCCTCCTAATTTTCAGACCGTTTCATCCTCCTCATATTTTTCACACCTTTTGAAGCTCTTCATATTTTTCACAAGTTTTCAGGCTCTTCATGATTTTGAACACCGCTTCATACTCCTCCTATTTTTCAGACCGTTTCATGCTCATCTCATTTTTGACACCTTTTGAAGCTCTTCATATATTTCACACCTTTTGAAGCTCTTCATATTTTGCACACCTTTCCAGGCTCTTAATATTCTTCAACACCGCTTCATGCTCCAACTATTTTTCAGACCGTTTCATGCTCCTCATATTTTTGACACCTTTTGAAGCTTTTCATATTTTTCACACCTTTTCAGGCTCTTCATTTTTTTCAACACTACTTCTTGCTCCTCCAATTTTTCAGACCGTTTCATGCTTATCTAATTTTTGACACCTGTTGTAGCTCTTCATATTTTTCACACGTTCTGAAGCTCTTCATATTTTTCACACCTTTTCAGGCTCTTCATGTTTTTTAACACAGGTTCATGCTCCTCCTATTTTTCAGACCGTTTCATGCTCCTCATATTTTTGACACCTTTTGAAGCTCTTCATATTTTTCACAAATTTTCAGGCTCTTCATGTTTTTGAACACCACTTTTCGCTCCTCCTATTTTTCAGACCGTTTCATGCTCATCTCATTTTTGACAACTTTTGAAGCTCTTCATATTTTTCACACGTTTTTAGGCTCTTCATGTTTTTCAACAACGTTTCTTGATCCTCCTATTTTTCAGACCGTTTCATGCTCATCTCATTTTTAACACCTTTTGAAGCTTTTCATATTTTTCACAACTTTTCAGGCTCTTCATGTTCTTGAACACCGCTTCATGCTCCTCCTATTTTTCAGATCGTTTCATGCTCCTCATAGTTTTGACACCTTTTGAATCTCTTCATATTTTTCACACCTTTTCAGGCTCTTCATGTTTTTGAACACCGCTTCTTGCTCCTCTTATTTTTCAGACCGTTTCATGCTCATCTCATTTTTGAAACCTTTTGAAGCTCTTCATATTTTTCACACCTTTTCAGGCTCTTCATGTTTTTCAACACCGTTTTATGATCCTCCTATTTTTAAGAACTTTTCATGCTCATCTCATTTTTGACACCTTTTGAAGCTTTTCATATTTTTCACAAATTTTCAGGCTCTTCATGTTTTTGAACCCTGCTTCATGCTCCTCTTATTTTTCAGAGAGTTTCATGCTCCTCATGTATTTCACACCTTTTGAAGCTCTTCATATTTTTCACACCTTTTCAGGCTCTTCATGTTTTTCCACACCACTTCATGCTTCTCCTATTTTTCAGCCCGTTTCTTGCTCCTCATGTATTTCACACCTTTTGAAGCTCTTCATATTTTTCACACCTTTTCAGGCTCTTCATGTTTTTGAACACCGCTTCATGCTCCTCATATTTTTCAGACCGTTTCTTGCTCCTCATGTTTTTGACACTTTTTGAAGCTCTTCATATATTTCACACCTTTACAGTCTCTTCTTTTTTTTCAACACCACTTCATGCTCCTCCAATTTTTCAGACAGTTTCATGCTCATCTCATTTTTGACACCTTTTGAGCTCTTCATATTTTTCACACCTTTTCAGGCTTTTCATGTTTTTGAACACCGCTTCGTGCTCCTCCTATTTTTCAGACCGTTTCGTGCTGCTCATATTTTTGACACCTTTTGAAGCTCTTCATATTTTTCACAAATTTTCAGGCTCTTCCTGTTTTAGAACACCGTTTCATGCTCCTCCTATTTTTCAGACCGTTTAATGATCTCATGTATTTCACACCTTTTGAAGCTCTTCATATTTTTCACACGTTTTCAGGCTCTTCATGTTTTTCAACACCGCTTCATGCTCCTCCTATTTTTCAGACCGTTTCATGCTCCTCATGTATTTCACACCTTTTGAAGCTCTTCATATTTTTCACACGTTTTCAGGCTCTTCATGTTTTTGAACCCTGCTTCATGCTCCTCCTATTTTTCAGACCGTTTCATGCTCCTCATATTTTTGACACCTTTTGAAGCTCTTCATATTTTCCACACTTTTTCAGGCTCTTCATGTTTTTCCACACCACTTCATGCTTCTCCTATTTTTCAGACCTTTTCATGATCCTCATTAATTTCACACCTTATGAAGCTCTTCATATTTTTCACACCTTTTCAGGCTCTTCATGTTTTTGATCACCGCATCATGATCCTCCTATTTTTCAGACCGTTTCGTTCTCTTCATATTTTTGACACCTCTTGAAGCTCTTCATATTTTTCACACCTTTTCAGGCTCTTCATGTTTTTCCACACCACTTCATTCTTGTCCTATTTTTCAGACCATTTCATGCTCCTCATGAATTTCACACATTTTGAAGCTCTTCATATTTTTCACACCTTTTCAGGCTCTTCATGTTTTTTATCACCGTTTCATGCTCCTATTTTTCAGACCGTTTCATGCTCCTCATATTTTTGACACCTTTTGAAGCTCTTCATATTTTTCACAAGTTTTCAGCCTCTTCATGATTTTGAACACCGCTTCATGCTCCTCCTAATTTTCAGACCGTTTCATCCTCCTCATATTTTTCACACCTTTTGAAGCTCTTCATATTTTTCACAAGTTTTCAGGCTCTTCATGATTTTGAACACCGCTTCATACTCCTCCTATTTTTCAGACCGTTTCATGCTCATCTCATTTTTGACACCTTTTGAAGCTCTTCATATATTTCACACCTTTTGAAGCTCTTCATATTTTGCACACCTTTCCAGGCTCTTAATATTTTTCAACACCGCTTCATGCTCCATCTATTTTTCAGACCGTTTCATGCTCCTCATATTTTTGACACCTTTTGAAGCTTTTCATATTTTTCACACCTTTTCAGGCTCTTCATTTTTTTCAACACTACTTCTTGCTCCTCCAATTTTTCAGACCGTTTCATGCTTATCTAATTTTTGACACCTGTTGTAGCTCTTCATATTTTTCACACCTTTTGAATCTCTTCATATTTTTCACACATTCTCAGAGTTTTCATGTTTTTCAAAACCGCTTCATGCTCCTCCTATTTTTCAGACCGTTTCATGCTCCTCATATTTTTGACACCTTTTGAAGCTCTTCATATTTTTTACACCCTTTGAAGCTCTTCATATTTTTCACACGATTTCAGGCTCTTCATGTTTTTCAGCACCGCTTCATGCTCCTCCTATTTTTAGGACCGTTTCATGCTCCTCATAATTTTCACACCTTTTGAAGCTCTTCACATTTTTCACACCATATCAGGCTCTTCATGTTTTTGAACAACGCATCATGCTCCTCCTATTTTTCAGACCGATTCATGTTCCTCATATTTTTGACACCTTTTGAAGGTCTTCATATTTTACCCACCTATTCAGGCTCTTCATGTTTTTGAACACCGTTTCATGCTCCTCCTATTTTTCAGACCATTTCATGCTCCTCATGTATTTCACACCTTTTGAAGCTCTTCATATTGTTCACACGTTTTCAGGCTCATCATGTTTTAAACACCGCTTCATGCTCCTCCTATTTTTTAGACCGTTTCATGCTCCACATGTGTCTCTCACGTTTTGAAGCTATTCATATTTTTCAAACCTTTTCAGGCTCTTCATGTTTTTCAACACCGCTTCATGCTCCTCCTATGTTTCCGACCTTTTCATGCTCCTCATGTATTTCACACCTTTTGAAGCTCTTCATATTTTTCACATCTTTTCAGGTTCTTCATATTTTTTTACAACGTTTCCTGCTCCTCGTATTTTTCAGACCATTTCATGCTCGTCATATTTTTGACACCTTTTGAAGCTCTTCATATTTTTCACAACTTTTCAGGCTCTTCATATTTTTGAACACCGCTTCATGCTCCTCTTATTTTTCAGACCATTTCATGCTCATCTCATATTTGACACCTTTTGAAGCTCTTCATATTTTTCACACATTTTCAGGCTCTTCATTTTTTTCAATACCTCTTCATGCTCCTCCTAGTTTTCAGACCATTTCATGCTCCTCATGTATTTCACATCTTTTGAAGCTCTTCATATTTTTCACACCTTTTCAGGCTCTTCATTTTTTTCAATACCTCTTCATGCTCCTCCTAGTTTTCAGACCATTTCATGCTCCTCATGTATTTCACATCTTTTGAAGCTCTTCATATTTTTCACACCTTTTCAGGCTCTTCATGTTTTTGAACACAGCTTCCTGCTCCTCCTATTTTTCAGACCGTTTCATGCTCCTCATATTTCTGAAACTTTTTAAAGCTCTTCATATATTTCACAACTTTTCAGGCTCTTCATGATTTTCAACACCACTACATGCTCCTGCTAATTTTTCAGACCGTTTCATGCTCATCTCATTTTTGACACCTTTTGAAGCTCTTCATATTTTTCACACCTTTTCAGGCTCTTCATGTTTTTCAAGACTGCTTCATGCTCCTCCTATTTTTCAGACCGTTTATGCTCCTCATATTTTTGACACCTTTTGAAGCTCTTCATATTTTTCACATCTTTTCAGGCTTTTCATGTTTTTCAACACTGCTTCATGCTCCTCCTATTTTTCTGACCGTTTCATGCTCCTCTTGTATTTCACACCTTTTGAAGCTGTTCATATTTTTCACACCTTTTCAGGCTCTTTATTTTTTTGAACACCGATTCATGCTCCTCCTATTTTTCAGACCGTTTCATGCTCTTCTCATTTTTGACTCCTTTTGAAGCTCTTCATATTTTTCACACCTTTTGAAGCTCTTCTTATATTTCACACCTTTTCAGGCTCTTCATGTTTTTGAACAAAACTTCATGCTTCTCCTATTTTTCAGACCGTTTAATGCTCCTCTTGTATTTCACATCTTTTGAAGCTCTTCATATTTTTCACACCTTTTCAGGCTCTTGATGTTTTTGAACACCGATTCATACTCCTCCTATTTTTCAGCCGAATTAATGCTCCTCATATTTTTCACACCTTTGGAAGCTCTTCCTATTTTTCACACCTTTTCAGGCTCTTCACTTTTTTCAACACCGCTTCATGCTCCTCCTATTTTTCAGACCGTTTCATGCTCCTGATATTTTTGTCAATTTTTGAACCTCTTCGTATTTTTCACACATTCTCAGAGTTTTCATGTTTTTCAAAACCGCTTCATGCTCCTCCTATTTTTCAGACCGTTTCATGCTCCTCATATTTTTCACATCTTTTAAAGCTCTTCATATTTTTCACACCTATTCAGACCTTTCATGTTTTTCAACATCACTTCATGCTCCTCCTATGTTTCAGACCGTTTCATGCTCCTCATATTTTTGACACCTCTTGAAGCTCTTCATATTTTTCAAACATTTTCAGGCTCTTCATGTTTTTCAACACCGCTTCATGCTCCTTCTATGTTTCAGAACGTTTCATGCTCCACATAGTTTTCACACCTTTTGAAGCTTTTCCTATATTTCACAAGTTTTCAGGCTCTTCTTGTTTTTCAACACCTCTTCATGCTCCTCTTATTTTTCAGACCGTTTCATGCTCTTCATATTTTTGACACCTTTTGAAGCTTTTCTTATATTTCACATGTTTTCAGGCTCTTCATGTTTTTCGACACCGCTTCATGTCCCTCCTATTTTTCAGACCGTTTCATGCTCCTCATATATTTGACAGATTTTGAAGCTCTTCATATATTTCACATTGTGCAGGCTCTTCATATTTTTGAACACCACTTCATGTTCCTCCTATATTTCAGACCGTTTCATGCTCCTCATAATTTTGACACCTTTTGAAGCTCTTCACATTTTTCACACCATATCAGGCTCTTCATATTTTAGATCAACGCTTCATGTTCCTCCTATTTTTCAGACCGATTCATGCTCCTCATATTTTTGACACCTTTTGAAGGTCTTCATATTTTACCCACCTATTCAGGCTCTTCATGTTTTTGAACACTGATTCATGCTCCTCACATTTTTCACACCTTTTGAAGCTCTTCATATTTTTCACACCTTTCAGGCTCTTCATGTTTTTGAGCAGGGCTTCATGCTCCTCCTATTTTTCAGACCGTTTCATGCTCCTCATGTATTTCACATATTTTGAAGCTCTTCATATTTTTCACACGTTTTCAGGCTCTTCATGTTTTTGAACACCGTTTCATGCTCCTCTTATTTTTCAGACCGTTTCATGCTCCTCATATTTTTGACACCTTTTGAAGCTCTTCATATTTTACCCACCTTTTCAGGCTCTTCATATTTTTGATCACCGTTTCATGCTCCTCCTCATTTTTAGACCGTTTCATGCTCCTCATGTATTTCAGACCTTTTGAAGCTCTTCATATTTTTCACACCTTTTCAGGCTCTTCATGTTTTTGAACACTGTTTCATGCTCCTCCTATTTTTCACACCGTTTCATGCTCCTCATATTTTTGACACCTTTTGAAGCTCTTCATATTTTTGACACCTTTTGAAGCTCTTCATATTTTTCACACCTTTTGAATCTCTTCAATTTTTCACACCTTTTCAGACTCTTCATGTTTTTCAACATCACTTCATATTCCTCCTATTTTTCAGACCGTTTCTTGCTCCTCATATTTTTGGCACCTTTTGAAGCTCTTCATATATTTCACACCTTTTCAGGCTCTTCATGTTTTTCAACACCTCTTCATGCTCCTCCTATATTTCAGACCGTTTCATGCTCCTCATATTTTGACACGTTTTGTAGCTCTTCATATTTTTCACACCTTTTCAGTGTCTTCATGTTTTTGAACACTGCTTCATGCTCCTCCTATTTCTCAGACCGATTCATGCTCCTCATATTTTTGACACGTTTTGAAGCTCTTCATATTTTTCACACCTTTTCAGGCTCTTCATGTTTTCAACACAGTTTCATGCTCCTCCTATTTTTAGACCGTATCATGCTCCTCATATTTTGACACTTTTTGAAGCTCTTCATATTATTCACACCTTTTCATGCTCTTCCTGAATTTCAACACAGCTTAATGCTCCTCCTATTTTTCAGACCGTTTCATGCTCCTCATATTTTTGACACCTTTTGAAGCTCTTCATATTTTTCACACCTTTTCAGGCTCTTCATGTTTTTGAACACCGTTTCATGCTCCTCCTATTTTTCACACCGTTTCATGCTCCTCATATTTTTGACACCTTTTGAAGCTCTTCATATTTTTGACACCTTTTGAAGCTCTTCATATTTTTCACACCTTTTGAATCTCTTCAATTTTTCACACCTTTTCAGACTCTTCATGTTTTTCAACATCACTTCATATTCCTCCTATTTTTCAGACCGTTTCTTGCTCCTCATATTTTTGGCACCTTTTGAAGCTCTTCATATTTTTCACACCTTTTCAGGATTTTCATGTTTTTGAACACAGTTTCATTCTCCTCATATTTTTCACACATTTTCATGCTCTTCATATTTTTCACACCTTTTCAGGCTCTTCATGTTTTTGAACACCGTTTCATGCTCCTCCTATTTTTCAGACCGTTTCATGCTCCTCATGTTTTTGAGACGTTTTGAAGCTCTGCATATTTTTCATACCTTTCAGGCCCTTCATGTTTTTGAACACCGTTACATGCTCCTCCTATTTTTCATACCATTTCATGCTCGTCATATTTTTGACACCTGTTGAAGCTCTTCATATTTTTCACACCTTTTCAGGCTCTTTATGTTTTTCAACGCCGTATCATGCTCCTCCTATTTTTCAGACCGTTTCATGCTCCTCATATTTTTGACACCTTTTGAAGCTCTTCATGTTTTTCACACCTTTATAGGCTCTTCAGTTTTTCAACACAACTTCATGCTCTTCCTATTTTCAGAACGTTTCATGCTCCTCATATCTTTGACACCTTTTGAAGCTCTTCATATTTTTCACACCATTTCAGGCTCTTCAAGTTTTTGAAAACGGCTTCATGCTCCTCCTATTTTTCAGACAGTTTCATTCTCCTCATATTTTTGACACCTTTTGAAGCTCTTCATATTTTTCACACACTTTCAGTCTTTTCATGTTTTTCAAAACCGCTTCATGCTCCTCCTATTTTTCAGACAGTTTCATTCTCCTCATATTTTTGACACATTTTGAAGCTTTTCATATATTTCACACCTTATCAGGCTCTTCATGTTTCTCAACATCACTTCATGCTCCACGTATATTTCAGACCGTTTCATGCTCCTCATATTTTTGACACCTTTTGAAGCTCTCTATATTTTTCACACCTTTTCAGGCTCTTCATATTTTTAAACACCGCTTCATGCTCCTCCTATTTTTCAGACCATTTCATGCTCCTCATATTTTTGACACCTTTTGAAGCTCTTCATAGTTTCACACGTTGTCAGGCTCTTCATGTTTTTCTACAACGCTTCATGCTCCTCCTATTTTTCAGACCTTTTCATGCTCCTCATATTTTTGACACCTTTTGAAGCTCTTCATAGTTTCGCACGTTGTCAGGCTCTTCTTGTTTTTCTACACCACTTAATGCTCCTCCTATTTTTCAGACCGTTTTATTCTACTCATATGTTTCACACCTTTTTCAAACTCTTCATGTTTTTCAACACCACTTCATGCTCCTCCTTTTCTTCAGACCGCTTCATGCTCCTCATATTTTTGAAACCTTTTGAAGCTCTTCATATTTTCACACCTTTTGAAGCTCATCGTATATTACACCTTTTCAGTCTCTTCATGTTTTTCAACACCACTTCATGCTCCTCCTAATTTTCAGACCGCTTCATGCCCATCTCATTTTTGACACCTTTAGAAGCTTTTCATATTTTTCACACCTTTTGAAGCTCTTCATATTTTTCACACCTTTTCAGGCTCTTCATGTTTATGAACACCGTTTCAAGGTCCTCCTATTGTTCAGACCGTTTCATGCTCCTCATATTTTTGACAACTTTTGAAGTTCTTCATATTTTTCAAACCTTTTCAGGCTCTTCATGTTTTTCAACACCACTTCATGCTCTCTCCTTTTTTTGAGACCGATTCATGCTCCTCATATTTTTGACACCTTTGGAAGCTCTTCATATTTTTCACACCTTTTAAAGCCCTTCATATTTTTCACACGTTTTCAGGCTCTTCATGTTTGTCAACACCACTTCATGCTCCTCCTACTTGTCAGACCGTTTCATGCTCATCTCATTTTTGACACCTTTTGACGCTCTTCATATATTTCACACTTTTTGAAGCTCTTCGTATTTTTCTCACTTTTTCAAGCCCTTCATTTTTTTCAACATCGTTTCATGCTCCTCCTATCTTTCAAACCATTTCATGCTCCACATCTTTTTGACACGTTTTGAAACTCTTCATATTTATCACACCTTTTCAGGCTCTTCATATTTTTCAACACCGCTTCATGCTCCTCTTATTTTTCAGACCGTTTCATGCTCCTCATCTTTTTGACACGTTTTGAAACTCTTCATATTTATCACACCTTTTCAGGCTCTTCATGTTTTTCAACACCATTTCATGCTCCTCCTTTTTTTCAGACCGTTTTATGCTCCTCATATATTTGACACCTTTTGAAGCTCTTCATAATTTCCACACCTTTTCAGGCTCTTCATGTTTTTGAACACCGTTTCATGCTCCTCTTATTTTTTTTTTATTGCTATTTTTTTAAATTTTTTTTTATTATTTTTATTTTTTTTTCCAGTGGGTTTTGTCATACTTTGATATGAATCAGCCATGGATTTACATGTATTCCCAGTCCCGATTCCCCCTCCCACCTCCCTCTCCACCCGATTCCTCTGGGTCTTCCCAGTGCACCAAGCCGGAGCACTTGTCTCGTGCATCCTACCTGGGCTGGTTATCTGTTTCACCATAGATAGCATACATGCTGTTCTTTTGAAATATCCCACCCTCACATTCTCCCACAAAGTTTAAAAGTCTGTTCTGTATTTCTGTGTCTCTTTTTCTGTTCTGCATATAGGGTTATCGTTGTCACCTTTCTAAATTCCATATACATGTGTCATTATGCTGTAATGTTCTTTATCTTTCTGGCTTACTTCACTCTGTCTAATGGGCTCCAGCTTCATCCATCTCATTAGGACTGATTCAAATGAATTCTTTTTAATGGCTGAGTAATATTCCATGGTGTATATGTACCACAGCTTTCTTATCCATTCATCTGCTGACGGGCATCTAGGTTGCTTCCATGTCCTGGCTATTATAAACAGTGCTGCGATGAACATTGGGGTGCACGTGTCTCTTTCAGACGAACCTATGGACACCTTATCTTTGACAAAGGAGGCAAGGATATACAATGGAAAAAAGACAACCTCTTTAACAAGTGGTGCTGGGAAAACTGGTCAACCACTTGTAAAAGAATGAAAATAGAACACTTTCTAACACCATACACAAAAATAAACTCAAAATGGATTAAAGATCTAAATGTAAGACCAGAAACTATAAAACTCCTAGAGGAGAAGATAGGCAAAACACTCTCCGACATAAATCAAAGCAAGATCCTCTATGACCCACCTCCCAGAATATTGGAAATAAAAGCAAAACTAAACAAATGGGACCTAATGAAACTTAAAAGCTTTTGCACTACAAAGGAAACTATAAGTAAGGTGAAAAGACAGCCCTCAGATTGGGAGAAAATAATAGCAAATGAAGAAACAGACAAAGGATTAATCTCAAAAATATACAAGCAAATCCTGCAGCTCAATTCCAGAAAAATAAATGACCCAATAAAAATGAGCCAAAGAACTAAACAGACATTTCTCCAAGGAAGACATACAGATGGATAACAAACACATGAAAAGATGCTCAACATCACTCATTATTAGAGAAATGCAAATCAAAACCACAATGAGGTACCATTACATGCCAGTCAGGATGGCTGCTATCCAAAAGTCTACAAGCAATAAATGCTGGAGAGGGAGTGGAGAAAAGGGAAGCCTCTTATACTGTTGGTGGGAATGCACACTAGTACAGCCGCTATGGAAAACGGTGTAGAGATTTCTTAAAAAACTGGAAATAGAACTGCCATATGACCCAGCAATTCCACTTCTGGGCATACACACTGAGGAAACCAGATCCTCTTATTTTTCAGACCGTTTCAAACTCCTCATATTTTTTACACCTTTTGAAGCTCTTCATATATTTCACACCTTTTCAGGCTCTTCATGTTCTTCAACACCGCTTCATGCTCCTCCTATTTTTCAGACCGTTTCATGGTCCTCATATTTTTGACACCTTTTGAAGCTCTTCATATTTTTCACACCTTTTCAGGCTCTTCATGGTTTTGAACACCGTTTCATGCTCCTCCTATTTTTTAAACCGTTTCATGCTCCTCATATTTTTGACACGTTTTGAAGCTCTTCATATATTTCAAAACTTTTCAGGCTCTTCAAGTTTTTGAACACCACTTCATGCTCCTCCTATTTTTCAGATCCTTTCATGCTCCTCATATTTTTGACACATTTTGAAGCTCTTCATATATTACACACCTTTTCAGGCTCTTCACGTTTTTGAACACCATTTGATGCTCCTCCTATTTTTCAGACCGTTTCATGTTCCTCATATATTTCACACCTTTTGAAGCTCTTCATATTATTCACACCTTTTCAGGCTTTTCATGTTATTGAACACCGTTTCATGCTCCTCATATTTTTGACACCTTTTGAAGCTTTTCATATTTTTAACACCTTTTCATGCTCTTCATATTTTTCAACACCATTTCATGCTCCTCCTATTTTTCAGACATTTTAATGCTCCCCATAATTTTGACACCTTTTGAATCGCTTCATAATTGTCACACCTTTTCAGGCTCTTCATGTTTTTCAAATCCGCTTCATGCTCCTCCTATTTTTCAGACTGTTTCATGCTCCTCATATTTTTGACACCTTTTGAAGCTCTTCATATTTTTCACACGTATTCAAGCTCTTCTTCTTTTTCAACACCGCTTCATGCTCCTCCTATTTTTCAGACCGTTTCATGCTTCTCATATTTTTGACACCTTTTGAATCTCTTCATATTTTTCACACCTTTTCAGGTTCTTCATATTTTTGAACACCGCTTCATGCTTCTCCCATTTTTCAGACCGTTTCATGCTCCTCATATATTTGACACCTTTTGAAGCTCTTCATATTTTTCACCCCTTTTCAGGCTCTTCATGTTTTTCTACACCACTTCGTGCTCCTCCTATTTTTGATATCTTTTGAAGCTCTTCATATATTTCACTCCTTTTCAGGGTTTTCATGATTTTGAACACCGTTTCATGCTCCTCATATTTTTCAGACCGTTTCATGCTCGTCATATTTTTGACACCTTTTGAAGCTCTTCATATTTTTCACACCTTTTCAGGCTCTTCATATTTTTGAACACCGTTTCATGCTCCTCCTATTTTTCAGACCGTCTCATGCTCCTCATATTTTTGACACTTTTTGAAACTCTTCATATTTTTCACAATTTGTCATGTTCCTCATGTTTTCGAACACCGTTTCATGCTCCTCCTATTTTTCAGACCGTTTCCTTCTCCTCATATTTAGACACCTTTTGAAACTCTTCATATTTTTCACACCTTTTCATGCTCTTCATATTTTTCAACAAGGTTTCAAGCTCCTCCTATTTTTCATACCGTTTAATGCTCCCCATAATTTTGACACCTTTTGAAGTGCTTCATAATTATCACACCATTGAAGGCTCTTCATGTTTTTCAAATCCGCTTCTCCTCCTCCTATTTTTCAGACTGTTTCATGCTCCTCATATTTTTGACAACTTTTGAAGCTCTTCATATTTTTCACCCCTTTTCAGGCTCTTCATGTTTTTCAACACCGCTTTATTCTCCTCCTATTTTTCACACCGTTTCATGCTCCTCATATTTTTGACACCTTTTGAGGCTCTTCATATTTTTCAAACTTTTTCAGGATCTTCATGTTTTTCAACACCGTTTCATGCTCCTCCTATTTTTCAGACCATTTCATGCTCCTCATATTTTGACAATCTTGATGCTCTTCATATTTTTCACAGCTTTTCAGGCTCTTCATGTTTTTGAACACCGATTCATGCTCCTCATATTTTTCAGACCGTTTCATGCTCCTCATATTTTGACACGTTTTGAATCTCTTCATATTTTTCACACCTTTTCAGGCTCTTCATGTTTTTGAACACCACCTCATGCTCCTCCTAATTTTCAGACCGTTAGATGCTCCTCATATTATTGACACCTTTTGAATCTCTTCATATTTTTCACACCTTTTCAGGCCCTTCATATTTTTGAACACCACCTCATGCTCCTTCTATTTTAAGACCGTTTCATGCTCCTCATGTTTTTGAGACATTTTGACGCTCTTCATATTTTTCACACCTTTTCTGGATCTTCATGTTTTTGAACACAGTTTATGCTCCTCATATTTTTCACACATTTTCATGCTCTTCATATTTTTCACACCTTTTCACGCTCTTCATGTTATTCAACACCGCTTCATGCTCCTCCTATTTTTCACACTGTTTCATACTCCTCATATTTTTGACACGATTTGAAGCTCTTCATATTTTTCACACCTTTTCAGCCTCTTCATGTTTTTCAAGACTACTTCATGCTCCTCCTATTTTTCAGATCGTTTCATGCTCCTCGTATTTTTGACAACTTTTGAAGCTCTTCATATTTTTCACACCTTTTCAGGCTCTTCATGTTTTTCTCCACCGTTTCTTGGTCCTCCTATTTTTCAGACCGTTTTATTCTCCTCATATTTTTGACACCTTTTGAAGCTCTTCATATTTTTCACACCTTTCCATGTCTTCATGTTTTTGAACACCACTCATGCTCCTCCTATGTTTCAGACCGTTTCATGCTCCTCATATGTTTGACACATTTTGAAGCTCTTCATATTTTTCACACCTTTCCTGGTTCTTCATGTTTTGAACACCGCTTCATGCTCCTCCTATTTTTCAGACCGTTTAATGCTTCTCATGTATTTCACATCTTTGGAAGCTCTTCATATTTTACACACCTTTTCAGGCTCTTGATGTTTTTGAACACCGTTTCACGCTCCTCCTATTTTTTAGCCCGATTAATGCTCCTCATATTTTTCACACCTTTGGACTCTCTTCATATTTTTCACACCTTTATAGGCTCTTCACGTTTTTCAACACCACTTCATGCTCTTCCTATTTTCAGACCGTTTCATGCTCCTCATATTTTTGACACCTTTTGAAGCTCTTCATATTTTTCACACACTTTCAGTCTTTTCATGTTTTTCAAAATCGCTTCATGCTCCTCCTATTTTTCAGACAGTTTCATTCTCATCATATTTTTGACACCTTTTGAAGCTCTTCATATTTTTCACACGTTTTCATGCTCTTCATATTTTTCAACACCACTTCATGCTCCTCTTATTTTTCAGACCGTTTCATGCTCCTCATATTTTTGACACATTTTGAAGCTTTTCATATATTTCACACCTTATCAGGCTCTTCATGTTTCTCAACATCACTTCATGCTCCTCCTATTTTTCAGACCATTTCATGCTCCTCATATTTTTGACACTTTTTGAAGCTCTTCATAGTTTCACACGTTGTCAGGCTCTTCATGTTTTTCTACAACGCTTCATGCTCCTCCTATTTTTCAGACCTTTTCATGCTCCTCATGTTTTCGACACCTTTTGAAGCTCTTCATATTTTTCACACCTTTTCAGGCTTTCATGTTTTTCTACACCACTTAATGCTCCTCCTATTTTTTAGACCATTTTATTCTACTCATATGTTTCACACCTTTTTCAAACTCTTCATGTTTTTCAACACCACTTCATGCTCCTCCTATTTTTCAGACCGCTTCATGCTCCTCATATTTTTGACACCTTTTGAAGCTCTTCATATTTTCACACGTTTTGAAGCTCATCGTATATTTCACACCTTTTCAGTCTCTTCATGTTTTTCAACACCACTTCATGCTCCTCCTAATTTTCAGACCGTTTCATGGCCATCTCATTTTTGACACCTTTAGAAGCTTTTCATATTTTTCACACCTTTTGAAGCTCTTCATATGTTTCACACGTTTTCATGCTCTTCATATTTTTCAACACCGCTTCATGCTCCTCTTATTTTTCAGACCGTTTCATGCTCCTCATATTTTTGATACATTTTGAAGCTCTTCATATTTTTCACACCTTTTCAGGCTCTTCATGTTTTTCAACACGCTTCATGCTCCTCCTGTTTTTCAAACCGTTTCATGCTCCTCATATTTTTGATACGTTTTGAATCTCTTCATATTTTTCACACCTTTTCAGGCTCTTCATGTTTATGAACACCATTTCAAGGTCCTCCTATTGTTCAGACCGTTTCATGCTCCTCATATTTTTGACAACTTTTGAAGTTCTTCATATTTTTCAAACCTTTTCAGGCTCTTCATGTTTTTCAACACCGCTTCATGCTCTCTCCTTTTTTTGAGACCGATTCATGCTCCTCATATTTTTGACACCTTTGGAAGGTCTTCATATTTTTCACACCTTTTAAAGCCCTTCATATTTTTCACACGTTTTCAGGCTCTTCATGTTTGTCAACACCACTTCATGCTCCTCCTACTTGTCAGACCGTTTCATGCTCATCTCATTTTTGACACCTTTTGACGCTCTTCATATTTTTCACACTTTTTGAAGCTCTTCGTATTTTTCTCACTTTTTCAAGCTCTTCATTTTTTTGAACATCGTTTCATGCTCCTCCTATTTTTCAAACCATTTCATGCTCCACATCTTTTTGACACGTTTTGAAACTCTTCATATTTATCACACCTTTTCAGGCTCTTCATATTTTTCAACACCGCTTCATGCTCTTCCTATTTTTCAGACCGTTTCATGCTCCTCATCTTTTTGACACGTTTTGAAACTCTTCATATTTATCACACCTTTTCAGGCTCTTCATGTTTTTCAACACCATTTCATTCTCCTCATTTTTTTCAGACCGTTTTATGCTCCTCATATATTTGACACCTTTTGAAGCTCTTCATAATTTGCACACCTTTTCAGGCTCTTCATGTTTTTCTACACCGCTTCATGCTCGCCCTATATTTCAGACCGTTCATACCTCTCATATTTTTGAAACCTTTTGAAGCTCTTCATATTTTTCACACCTTTTCAGGCTCTTCATGTTTTTCAACACCATTTCATGCTCCTCCTTTTTTTCAGACCGTTTTATGCTCCTCATATATTTGACACCTTTTGAAGCTCTTCATAATTTCCACACCTTTTCAGGTTCTTCATGTTTTTGAACACCGTTTCATGCTCCCCTTATTTTTTTTTTTTATTGTTATTTTTTTTTAATTTTTTTAAATTATTTTTATTTTTTTTCCAGTGGGTTTTGTCATACTTTGATATGAATCAGCCATGGATTTACATGTATTCCCAGTCCCGATTCCCCCTCCCACCTCCCTCTCCACCCGATTCCTCTGGGCCTTCCCAGTGCACCAAGCCGGAGCACTTATCTCGTGCATCCTACCTGGGCTGTTTATCTGTTTCACCATAGATAGCATACATGCTGTTCTTTTGAAATATCCCACCTCACATTCTCCCACAAAGTTTAAAAGTCTGTTCTGTATTTCTGTGTCTCTTTTTCTGTTCTGCATATAGGGTTATTGTTGTCACCTTTCTAAATTCCATATACATGTGTCAGTATGCTGTAATGTTCTTTATCTTTCTGGCTTACTTCACTCTGTCTAATGGGCTCCAGCTTCATCCATCTCATTAGGACTGATTCAAATGAATTCTTTTTAATGGCTGAGTAATATTCCATGGTGTATATGTACCACAGCTTTCTTATCCATTCATCTGCTGACGGGCATCTAGGTTGCTTCCATGTCCTGGCTATTATAAACAGTGCTGCGATGAACATTGGGGTGCACGTGTCTCTTTCAGACGAACCTATGGACACCTTATCTTTGACAAAGGAGGCAAGGATATACAATGGAAAAAAGACAACCTCTTTAACAAGTGGTGCTGGGAAAACTGGTCAACCACTTGTAAAAGAATGAAAATAGAACACTTTCTAACACCATACACAAAAATAAACTCAAAATGGATTAAAGATCTAAATGTAAGACCAGAAACTATAAAACTCCTAGAGGAGAAGATAGGCAAAACACTCTCCGACATAAATCAAAGCAAGATCCTCTATGACCCACCTCCCAGAATATTGGAAATAAAAGCAAAACTAAACAAATGGGACCTAATGAAACTTAAAAGCTTTTGCACTACAAAGGAAACTATAAGTAAGGTGAAAAGACAGCCCTCAGATTGGGAGAAAATAATAGCAAATGAAGAAACAGACAAAGGATTAATCTCAAAAATATACAAGCAAATCCTGCAGCTCAATTCCAGAAAAATAAATGACCCAATAAAAATGAGCCAAAGAACTAAACAGACATTTCTCCAAGGAAGACATACAGATGGATAACAAACACATGAAAAGATGCTCAACATCACTCATTATTAGAGAAATGCAAATCAAAACCACAATGAGGTACCATTACATGCCAGTCAGGATGGCTGCTATCCAAAAGTCTACAAGCAATAAATGCTGGAGAGGGAGTGGAGAAAAGGGAAGCCTCTTATACTGTTGGTGGGAATGCACACTAGTACAGCCGCTATGGAAAACGGTGTAGAGATTTCTTAAAAAACTGGAAATAGAACTGCCATATGACCCAGCAATTCCACTTCTGGGCATACACACTGAGGAAACCAGATCCTCTTATTTTTCAGACCGTTTCAAACTCCTCATATTTTTTACACCTTTTGAAGCTCTTCATATATTTCACACCTTTTCAGGCTCTTCATGTTCTTCAACACCGCTTCATGCTCCTCCTATTTTTCAGACCGTTTCATGGTCCTCATATTTTTGACACCTTTTGAAGCTCTTCATATTTTTCACACCTTTTCAGGCTCTTCATGGTTTTGAACACCGTTTCATGCTCCTCCTATTTTTTAAACCGTTTCATGCTCCTCATATTTTTGACACGTTTTGAAGCTCTTCATATATTTCAAAACTTTTCAGGCTCTTCAAGTTTTTGAACACCACTTCATGCTCCTCCTATTTTTCAGATCCTTTCATGCTCCTCATATTTTTGACACATTTTGAAGCTCTTCATATATTACACACCTTTTCAGGCTCTTCACGTTTTTGAACACCATTTGATGCTCCTCCTATTTTTCAGACCGTTTCATGTTCCTCATATATTTCACACCTTTTGAAGCTCTTCATATTATTCACACCTTTTCAGGCTTTTCATGTTATTGAACACCGTTTCATGCTCCTCATATTTTTGACACCTTTTGAAGCTTTTCATATTTTTAACACCTTTTCATGCTCTTCATATTTTTCAACACCATTTCATGCTCCTCCTATTTTTCAGACATTTTAATGCTCCCCATAATTTTGACACCTTTTGAATCGCTTCATAATTGTCACACCTTTTCAGGCTCTTCATGTTTTTCAAATCCGCTTCATGCTCCTCCTATTTTTCAGACTGTTTCATGCTCCTCATATTTTTGACACCTTTTGAAGCTCTTCATATTTTTCACACGTATTCAAGCTCTTCTTCTTTTTCAACACCGCTTCATGCTCCTCCTATTTTTCAGACCGTTTCATGCTTCTCATATTTTTGACACCTTTTGAATCTCTTCATATTTTTCACACCTTTTCAGGTTCTTCATATTTTTGAACACCGCTTCATGCTTCTCCCATTTTTCAGACCGTTTCATGCTCCTCATATATTTGACACCTTTTGAAGCTCTTCATATTTTTCACCCCTTTTCAGGCTCTTCATGTTTTTCTACACCACTTCGTGCTCCTCCTATTTTTGATATCTTTTGAAGCTCTTCATATATTTCACTCCTTTTCAGGGTTTTCATGATTTTGAACACCGTTTCATGCTCCTCATATTTTTCAGACCGTTTCATGCTCGTCACATTTTTGACACCTTTTGAAGCTCTTCATATTTTTCACACCTTTTCAGGCTCTTCATATTTTTGAACACCGTTTCATGCTCCTCCTATTTTTCAGACCGTCTCATGCTCCTCATATTTTTGACACTTTTTGAAACTCTTCATATTTTTCACAATTTGTCATGTTCCTCATGTTTTCGAACACCGTTTCATGCTCCTCCTATTTTTCAGACCGTTTCCTTCTCCTCATATTTAGACACCTTTTGAAACTCTTCATATTTTTCACACCTTTTCATGCTCTTCATATTTTTCAACAAGGTTTCAAGCTCCTCCTATTTTTCATACCGTTTAATGCTCCCCATAATTTTGACACCTTTTGAAGTGCTTCATAATTATCACACCATTGAAGGCTCTTCATGTTTTTCAAATCCGCTTCTCCTCCTCCTATTTTTCAGACTGTTTCATGCTCCTCATATTTTTGACAACTTTTGAAGCTCTTCATATTTTTCACCCCTTTTCAGGCTCTTCATGTTTTTCAACACCGCTTTATTCTCCTCCTATTTTTCACACCGTTTCATGCTCCTCATATTTTTGACACCTTTTGAGGCTCTTCATATTTTTCAAACTTTTTCAGGATCTTCATGTTTTTCAACACCGTTTCATGCTCCTCCTATTTTTCAGACCATTTCATGCTCCTCATATTTTGACAATCTTGATGCTCTTCATATTTTTCACAGCTTTTCAGGCTCTTCATGTTTTTGAACACCGATTCATGCTCCTCATATTTTTCAGACCGTTTCATGCTCCTCATATTTTGACACGTTTTGAATCTCTTCATATTTTTCACACCTTTTCAGGCTCTTCATGTTTTTGAACACCACCTCATGCTCCTCCTAATTTTCAGACCGTTAGATGCTCCTCATATTATTGACACCTTTTGAATCTCTTCATATTTTTCACACCTTTTCAGGCCCTTCATATTTTTGAACACCACCTCATGCTCCTTCTATTTTAAGACCGTTTCATGCTCCTCATGTTTTTGAGACATTTTGACGCTCTTCATATTTTTCACACCTTTTCTGGATCTTCATGTTTTTGAACACAGTTTATGCTCCTCATATTTTTCACACATTTTCATGCTCTTCATATTTTTCACACCTTTTCACGCTCTTCATGTTATTCAACACCGCTTCATGCTCCTCCTATTTTTCACACTGTTTCATACTCCTCATATTTTTGACACGATTTGAAGCTCTTCATATTTTTCACACCTTTTCAGCCTCTTCATGTTTTTCAAGACTACTTCATGCTCCTCCTATTTTTCAGATCGTTTCATGCTCCTCGTATTTTTGACAACTTTTGAAGCTCTTCATATTTTTCACACCTTTTCAGGCTCTTCATGTTTTTCTCCACCGTTTCTTGGTCCTCCTATTTTTCAGACCGTTTTATTCTCCTCATATTTTTGACACCTTTTGAAGCTCTTCATATTTTTCACACCTTTCCATGTCTTCATGTTTTTGAACACCACTCATGCTCCTCCTATGTTTCAGACCGTTTCATGCTCCTCATATGTTTGACACATTTTGAAGCTCTTCATATTTTTCACACCTTTCCTGGTTCTTCATGTTTTGAACACCGCTTCATGCTCCTCCTATTTTTCAGACCGTTTAATGCTTCTCATGTATTTCACATCTTTGGAAGCTCTTCATATTTTACACACCTTTTCAGGCTCTTGATGTTTTTGAACACCGTTTCACGCTCCTCCTATTTTTTAGCCCGATTAATGCTCCTCATATTTTTCACACCTTTGGACTCTCTTCATATTTTTCACACCTTTATAGGCTCTTCACGTTTTTCAACACCACTTCATGCTCTTCCTATTTTCAGACCGTTTCATGCTCCTCATATTTTTGACACCATTTGAAGCTCTTCATATTTTTCACACACTTTCAGTCTTTTCATGTTTTTCAAAATCGCTTCATGCTCCTCCTATTTTTCAGACAGTTTCATTCTCATCATATTTTTGACACCTTTTGAAGCTCTTCATATTTTTCACACGTTTTCATGCTCTTCATATTTTTCAACACCACTTCATGCTCCTCTTATTTTTCAGACCGTTTCATGCTCCTCATATTTTTGACACATTTTGAAGCTTTTCATATATTTCACACCTTATCAGGCTCTTCATGTTTCTCAACATCACTTCATGCTCCTCCTATTTTTCAGACCATTTCATGCTCCTCATATTTTTGACACTTTTTGAAGCTCTTCATAGTTTCACACGTTGTCAGGCTCTTCATGTTTTTCTACAACGCTTCATGCTCCTCCTATTTTTCAGACCTTTTCATGCTCCTCATGTTTTCGACACCTTTTGAAGCTCTTCATATTTTTCACACCTTTTCAGGCTTTCATGTTTTTCTACACCACTTAATGCTCCTCCTATTTTTTAGACCATTTTATTCTACTCATATGTTTCACACCTTTTTCAAACTCTTCATGTTTTTCAACACCACTTCATGCTCCTCCTATTTTTCAGACCGCTTCATGCTCCTCATATTTTTGACACCTTTTGAAGCTCTTCATATTTTCACACGTTTTGAAGCTCATCGTATATTTCACACCTTTTCAGTCTCTTCATGTTTTTCAACACCACTTCATGCTCCTCCTAATTTTCAGACCGTTTCATGGCCATCTCATTTTTGACACCTTTAGAAGCTTTTCATATTTTTCACACCTTTTGAAGCTCTTCATATGTTTCACACGTTTTCATGCTCTTCATATTTTTCAACACCGCTTCATGCTCCTCTTATTTTTCAGACCGTTTCATGCTCCTCATATTTTTGATACATTTTGAAGCTCTTCATATTTTTCACACCTTTTCAGGCTCTTCATGTTTTTCAACACGCTTCATGCTCCTCCTGTTTTTCAAACCGTTTCATGCTCCTCATATTTTTGATACGTTTTGAATCTCTTCATATTTTTCACACCTTTTCAGGCTCTTCATGTTTATGAACACCATTTCAAGGTCCTCCTATTGTTCAGACCGTTTCATGCTCCTCATATTTTTGACAACTTTTGAAGTTCTTCATATTTTTCAAACCTTTTCAGGCTCTTCATGTTTTTCAACACCGCTTCATGCTCTCTCCTTTTTTTGAGACCGATTCATGCTCCTCATATTTTTGACACCTTTGGAAGGTCTTCATATTTTTCACACCTTTTAAAGCCCTTCATATTTTTCACACGTTTTCAGGCTCTTCATGTTTGTCAACACCACTTCATGCTCCTCCTACTTGTCAGACCGTTTCATGCTCATCTCATTTTTGACACCTTTTGACGCTCTTCATATTTTTCACACTTTTTGAAGCTCTTCGTATTTTTCTCACTTTTTCAAGCTCTTCATTTTTTTGAACATCGTTTCATGCTCCTCCTATTTTTCAAACCATTTCATGCTCCACATCTTTTTGACACGTTTTGAAACTCTTCATATTTATCACACCTTTTCAGGCTCTTCATATTTTTCAACACCGCTTCATGCTCTTCCTATTTTTCAGACCGTTTCATGCTCCTCATCTTTTTGACACGTTTTGAAACTCTTCATATTTATCACACCTTTTCAGGCTCTTCATGTTTTTCAACACCATTTCATTCTCCTCATTTTTTTCAGACCGTTTTATGCTCCTCATATATTTGACACCTTTTGAAGCTCTTCATAATTTGCACACCTTTTCAGGCTCTTCATGTTTTTCTACACCGCTTCATGCTCGCCCTATATTTCAGACCGTTCATACCTCTCATATTTTTGAAACCTTTTGAAGCTCTTCATATTTTTCACACCTTTTCAGGCTCTTCATGTTTTTCAACACCATTTCATGCTCCTCCTTTTTTTCAGACCGTTTTATGCTCCTCATATATTTGACACCTTTTGAAGCTCTTCATAATTTCCACACCTTTTCAGGTTCTTCATGTTTTTGAACACCGTTTCATGCTCCCCTTATTTTTTTTTTTTTATTGTTATTTTTTTTTAATTTTTTTAAATTATTTTTATTTTTTTTCCAGTGGGTTTTGTCATACTTTGATATGAATCAGCCATGGATTTACATGTATTCCCAGTCCCGATTCCCCCTCCCACCTCCCTCTCCACCCGATTCCTCTGGGCCTTCCCAGTGCACCAAGCCGGAGCACTTATCTCGTGCATCCTACCTGGGCTGTTTATCTGTTTCACCATAGATAGCATACATGCTGTTCTTTTGAAATATCCCACCTCACATTCTCCCACAAAGTTTAAAAGTCTGTTCTGTATTTCTGTGTCTCTTTTTCTGTTCTGCATATAGGGTTATTGTTGTCACCTTTCTAAATTCCATATACATGTGTCAGTATGCTGTAATGTTCTTTATCTTTCTGGCTTACTTCACTCTGTCTAATGGGCTCCAGCTTCATCCATCTCATTAGGACTGATTCAAATGAATTCTTTTTAATGGCTGAGTAATATTCCATGGTGTATATGTACCACAGCTTTCTTATCCATTCATCTGCTGACGGGCATCTAGGTTGCTTCCATGTCCTGGCTATTATAAACAGTGCTGCGATGAACATTGGGGTGCACGTGTCTCTTTCAGACGAACCTATGGACACCTTATCTTTGACAAAGGAGGCAAGGATATACAATGGAAAAAAGACAACCTCTTTAACAAGTGGTGCTGGGAAAACTGGTCAACCACTTGTAAAAGAATGAAAATAGAACACTTTCTAACACCATACACAAAAATAAACTCAAAATGGATTAAAGATCTAAATGTAAGACCAGAAACTATAAAACTCCTAGAGGAGAAGATAGGCAAAACACTCTCCGACATAAATCAAAGCAAGATCCTCTATGACCCACCTCCCAGAATATTGGAAATAAAAGCAAAACTAAACAAATGGGACCTAATGAAACTTAAAAGCTTTTGCACTACAAAGGAAACTATAAGTAAGGTGAAAAGACAGCCCTCAGATTGGGAGAAAATAATAGCAAATGAAGAAACAGACAAAGGATTAATCTCAAAAATATACAAGCAAATCCTGCAGCTCAATTCCAGAAAAATAAATGACCCAATAAAAATGAGCCAAAGAACTAAACAGACATTTCTCCAAGGAAGACATACAGATGGATAACAAACACATGAAAAGATGCTCAACATCACTCATTATTAGAGAAATGCAAATCAAAACCACAATGAGGTACCATTACATGCCAGTCAGGATGGCTGCTATCCAAAAGTCTACAAGCAATAAATGCTGGAGAGGGAGTGGAGAAAAGGGAAGCCTCTTATACTGTTGGTGGGAATGCACACTAGTACAGCCGCTATGGAAAACGGTGTAGAGATTTCTTAAAAAACTGGAAATAGAACTGCCATATGACCCAGCAATTCCACTTCTGGGCATACACACTGAGGAAACCAGATCCTCTTATTTTTCAGACCGTTTCAAACTCCTCATATTTTTTACACCTTTTGAAGCTCTTCATATATTTCACACCATTTCAGGCTCTTCATGTTTTTCAACACCGCTTCATGCTCCTCCTATTTTTCAGACCGTTTCATGGTCCTCATATTTTTGACACCTTTTGAAGCTCTTCATATTTTTCACACCTTTTCAGGCTCTTCATGGTTTTGAACACCGTTTCATGCTCCTCCTATTTTTTAAACCGTTTCATGCTCCTCATATTTTTGACACGTTTTGAAGCTCTTCATATATTTCAAAACTTTTCAGGCTCTTCAAGTTTTTGAACACCACTTCATGCTCCTCCTATTTTTCAGATCCTTTCATGCTCCTCATATTTTTGACACATTTTGAAGCTCTTCATATATTACACACCTTTTCAGGCTCTTCACGTTTTTGAACACCATTTGATGCTCCTCCTATTTTTCAGACCGTTTCATGCTCCTCATATTTTTCACACCTTTTGAAGCTCTTCATATTATTCACACCTTTTCAGGCTTTTCATGTTATTGAACACCGTTTCATGCTCCTCATATTTTTGACACCTTTTGAAGCTCTTCATATTCTTAACACCTTTTCATGCTCTTCATATTTTTCAACACCATTTCATGCTCCTCCTATTTTTCAGACATTTTAATGCTCCCCATAATTGTGACACCTTTTGTATCACTTCATAATTGTCACACCTTTTCAGGCTCTTCATGATTTTCAAATCCGCTTCATGCTCCTCCTATTTTTCAGACTGTTTCATGCTCCTCATATTTTTGACACCTTTTGAAGCTCTTCATATTTTTCACACGTATTCAAGCTCTTCATCTTTTTCAACACCGCTTCATGATCCTCCTATTTTTCAGACCGTTTCATGCTTCTCATATTTTTGACACCTTTTGAATCTCTTCATATTTTTCACACCTTTTCAGGTTCTTCATATTTTTGAACACCGCTTCATGCTCCTCCCATTTTTCAGACCGTTTCATGCTCCTCATATATTTGACACCTTTTGAAGCTCTTCATATTTTTCACACCTTTTCAGGTCTTTCATGTTTTTGAACACCGCTTCATGCTCCTCCCATTTTTCAGACCGTTTCATGCTCCTCATATATTTGACACCTTTTGAAGCTCTTCATATTTTTCACACCTTTTCAGGCTCTTCATGTTTTTCTACACCGTTTCATGCTCCTCCTATTTTTCAGACCATTTCATGCTCCTCATATTTTGACAATCTTGATGCTCTTCATATTTTTCACAGCTTTTCAGGCTCTTCATGTTTTTGAACACCGATTCATGCTCCTCATATTTTTCAGACCGTTTCATGCTCCTCATATTATTGACACCTTTTGAATCTCTTCATATTTTTCACACCTTTTCAGGCTCTTCATGTTTTTGAACACCACCTCATGCTCCTCCTAATTTTCAGACCGTTACATGCTCCTCATATTTTGATATCTTTTGAAGCTCTTCATATTTTTCACACATTTTTATGCACTTCATGTTTTCAACACCACATCATGCTCCTTGTATTTTTCAAACCGTTTCATGCTCCTCATATTTTTGATATCTTTTGAAGCTCATCATATATTTCACACCTTTTCTGGCTCTTCAGGTTTTCAACACAGTTTCATGCTCCTCCTATTTTTCAGATCGTTTCATGCTCCTCATGTTTTGACTCCTTTTGAAGCTCTTCATATTTTTCACACCTTTTCAGGCTCTTCATGTTTTTCAACACCGCTTCTTGTTCATTCTATTTTTCAGACCGTTTCATGCCCCTCATATTTTTTACACCTTTTCAAGCTCTTCACATTTTTCAAACCTTTTCAGGCTCTTCATGTTTTTGAACAACGTTTCATGCTCCTCCTATTTTTCAGACAGTTTCATGCTCCTCATATTTTTGACAACTTTTGAAGCTCTTCATATTTTTCACACCTTTTAAAGCTCTTTATATTTTTCACACCTTTTCAGGCTCTTCATGATTTTCAACACCACTTCAGGCTCCTCCTATTTTTCAGACCTCTTCATGATCATTTCATTTTTGACACCTTTGAAGCTCTTCATATTTTTCACACCTTTTAAAGCTCTTTATATTTTTCACAGCTTTTCAGGCACTTCATATTTTTCAACAGCACTTCATGCTCCTCCTATTTTTCAGACCGTTTCATGCTCCTCATATTGTTGACACTTTTTGAAGCTCTTCATATTTTTCACACCTTTTCAGGCTCTTCATATTTTTGAATACCGCTTAATGCTCCTCTTATTTTTCAGACCATTTCATGCTCCTCATGTATTTCACACCTTTTGAAGCTCTTTATATATTTCACACCTTTTCAGACTCTTCAAGTTTTTGAACACCGTTTCATGCTGCTCCAATATTTTAGACCGTTTCATGCTCCTCATATTTTTGACACCTTTTGAAGCTCTTCATATTTTTCACACCTTTTCAGGCTTTTAATGTTTTTCAAAACCACTTCATGCTCCTCCTATTTTTCAGACCGTTTCATGCTCCTCATATTTTTGACACCTTTTGAAGCTCTTCATATTTTTCACACCTTTTCAGGCTCTTCGTGTTTTTGTTTCTTTTTTTTTTAAATTATTTTTATTTTTCTTTTCCAGTGGGTTTTGTCATACATTGATATGAATCAGCCATGGATTTACATGTATTCCCAATCCCGATCCCCCCTCCCACCTCCCTCTTTACCCGATTCCTCTGGGTCTTCCCAGTGCACCAGGCCGGAGCACTTGTCTCGTTCATCCCACCTGGGCTGGTGATCTGTTTCACCATAGATAGGATACATGCTGTTCTTTTGAAATATCCCACCCTCACATTCTCCCACAAAGTTCAAAAGTCTGTTCTGTATTTCTGTGTCTCTTTTTCTGTTCTGCATATAGGGTTATCGTTATCACCTTTCTAAATTCCATATACATGTGTCAGTATGCTGTAATGTTCTTTATCTTTCTGGCTTACTTCACTCTGTATAATGGGCTCCAGCTTCATCCATCTCATTAGGACTGGTTCAAATGAATTCTTTTTACTGGCTGATTAATATTCCAAGGTGTATATATACCACAGCTTCCTTATCCATTCATCTGCTGATGGGCATCTAGGTTGCTTCCATGTCCTGGCTATTATAAACAGTGCTGCGATGAACATTGGGGTGCACGTGTCTCTTTCAGATCTGGTTTCCTCAGTGTGTATGCCCAGAAGTGGGATTGCTGGGTCATATGGCAGTTTTATTTCCAGTTTTTTAAGAAATCTCCACACTGTTTTCCATAGCGGCTGTACTAGTTTGCATTCCCACCAACAGTGTAAGAGGGTTCCCTTTTCTCCACACCCTTTCCAGCATTTATTACTTGTAGACTTTTGGATAGCAGCCATCCTGACTGGCGTGTAATGGTACCTCATTGTGGTTTTGATTTGCATTTCTCTAATAATCAGTGATGTTGAGCATCTTTTCATGTGTTTGTTAGCCATCTATATGTCTTCTTTGGAGAAATGTCTGTTTAGTTCTTTGGCCCATTTTTTGATTGGGTCATTTATTTTTCTGGAATTGAGCTGCAGGATTTGCTTGTATATTTTTGAGATTAATCCTTTGTCTGTTCCTTCATTTGCTATTATTTTCTCCCAATCTGAGGGCTGTCTTTTCACCTTACTTATAGTTTCCTTTGTAGTGCAAAAGCTTTTAAGTTTCATTAGGTCCCAATTGTTTAGTTTTGCTTTTACTTCCAATATTCTGGGAGGTGGGTCATAGAGGATCTTGCTTTGATTTATGTCGGAGAGTGTTTTGCCTATGTTCTCCTCTAGGAGTTTTATAGTTTCTGGTCTTACATTTAGATCTTTAATCCATTTTGAGTTTATTTTTGTGTATGGTGTTAGAAAGTGTTCTAGTTTCATTCTTTTACAAGTGGTTGACCAGTTTTCCCAGCACCACTTGTTAAAGAGGTTGTCTTTTTTCCATTGTATATCCTTGCCTCCTTTGTCAAAGATAAGGTGTCCATAGGTTCGTGGATTTATCTCTGGGCTTTATATTCTCTTCCATTGATCTATATTTCTGTCTTTGTGCCAGTACCATACTGTCTTGATGACTGTGGCTTTGTAGTAGAGTCTGAAGTCAGGCAGGTTGATTCCTCCAGCTCCATTCTTCTTTCTCAAGATTACTTTGGCTATTCGAGGTTTTTTGTATTTCCATTCAAATTGTGAAATTCTTTGGTCTAGTTCTGTGAAAAATACCGTTGGTAGCTTGATAGGGATTGCATTGAATCTATAGACTGCTTTGGGTTGAATAGCCATTTTGACAATATTAATTCTTCCAATCCATGAACACGGTATGTTTCTCCATCTGTTTGTGTCCTCTTTGATTTCTTTCATCAGTGTTTTATAGTTTTCTATGTATAGGTCCTTTGTTTCTTTAGGTAGATATACTCCTAAGTATTTTATTCTTTTTGTTGCAATGGTGAATGGTATTGTTTCCTTAATTTCTCTGTCTGTTTTTTCATTGTTAGTATATAGGAATGCAAGGGATTTCTGTGTGTTAATTTTATATCCTGCAACTTTACTATATTCATTGATTAGCTCTAGTAATTTTCTGGTAGAGTCTTTAGGGTTTTCTATACAGAGGATCATGTCATCTGCAAACAGTGAGAGTTTTACTTCTTCTTTTCCTATCTGGATTCCTTTTACTTCTTTTTCTGATCTGATTGATGTGGCCAGAACTTCCAACACTATGTTGAATAGTAGTGGTGAGAGTGGGCACCCTTGTCTTGTTCCTGATTTCAGGGGAAATGCCTTCAATTTTTCACCATTGAGGGTGATGCTTGCTGTGGGTTTGTCATATATAGCTTTTATTATGTTGAGATATGTTCCTTCTATTCCTGCTTTTTGGAGAGTTTTAATCATAAATGAGTGTTGAATTTTGTCAAAGGCTTTCTCTGCATCTATTGAGATAATCATATGGTTTTTATCTTTCAATTTGTTAATGTGGTGTTTTACATTGATTGATTTGCGGATATTAAAGAATCCTTGCATTCCTGGGATAAAGCCCACTTGGTCACGGTGTATGATTTTTTTAATATGTTGTTGGATTCTGTTTGCTAGAATTTTGTTAAGGATTTTTGCATCTTTGTTCATCAGTGATATTGGCCTGTAGTTTTCTTTTTTTGTGGCATCTTTGTCTGGTTTTGGAATTAGGGTGATGGTGGCCTCATAGAATGAGTTTGGAAGCTTACCTTCTTCTGCAATTTTCTGGAAGAGTTTGAGTAAGATAGGTGTTAGCTCTTCTCTAAATTTTTGGTAGAATTCAGCTGTGAAGCCATCTGGTCCTGGGCTTTTGTTTGCTGGAAGATTTTTGATGACAGTTTCGATTTCCTTGCTTGTGATGGGTCTGTTAAGATCTTCTATTTCTTCCTGGTTCAGTTTTGGAAAGTTAAACTTTTCTAAGAATTTGTCCATTTCATCCAAGTTGTCCATTTTATTGGCATAGAGCTGCTGGTAGTAGTCTCTTATGATCCTTTGTATTTCAGTGTTGTCTGTTGTGATCTCTCCATTTTCATTTCTAATTTTGTTAATTTGGTTTTTCTCTCTTTGTTTCTTAATGAGTCTTGCTAATGGTTTGTCAATTTTGTTTATTTTTTCAAAAAACCAGCTTTTAGCTTTGTTGATTTTTGCTATGGTCTCTTTATTTCTTTTGCATTTATTTCTGCCCTGATTTTTAAGATTTCATTCCTTCTGCTAACTCTGGGGTTCTTCATTTCTTCCTTCTCTAATTGCTTTAGGTGTAGAGTTAGGTTATTTAATTGGTTTTTTTTCTGTTTCTTGACGTAAGCCTGTAATGCTATGAACCTTCCCCTTAGCACTGCTTTTACAGTGTCCCATAGGTTTTGGCTTGTTGTGTTTTCATTTTCATTCATTTCTATACACATTTTGATTTCTTTTTTGATTTCTTCTATGATTTGTTGGTTATTCAGAAGCGTGTTATTTAGCCTCCATATGTTTGAAGTTTTAACAATTTTTTCCCTGTAATTGAGATCTAATCTTACTGCACTGTGGTCAGAAAAGATGACTGGAATGATTTCAATTTTTTTGAATATTCCAAGACCAGATTTATGGCCCAGGACGTGATGTATTCTGGAGAATGTTCCGTGTGCACTTGAGAAAAAGGTGAAGTTGATTGTTTTGGGGTGAAATGTCCTATAGATATCAATTAGGTCTAGCTGGTCCAATGTGTCATTTAAGGTTTGTGTTTCCTTGTTAATTTTCTGTTTAGTTGACCTATCCATAGTTGTGAGTGGGGTATGTTTTTGAACACCGCTTAATGCTCCTCCTATTTTTCAGACCGTTACATGGTCCTCATATTTTTGACACCTTTTAAAGCTCTTAATATTTTTCACACCTTTTCAGGCTCTTCACGTTTTTGAACACAGCTTCATGCTCCTCCTATTTTTCAGACCGTTACATGGTCCTCATATTTTTGACACCTTTTAAAGCTCTTCATGTTTTTCAGACGTTTTCAGGCTCTTCATGTTTTTCAACACCGCTTCATGTTCCTCCTATTTTTCAGACCGTTTCATGCTCCTCATATTTTTGACACCTTTTGAAGATCTTTATATATTTCACACCTTTTCAGGCTCTTCATGTTTTTCAGCACCACTTCATGCTTCTCATATTTTTCAGACCGTTTCATGCTTCTCATAATTTTTACACCTTTAGAAGCTCTTCATATTTTTCACACCTTTTCAGGCTCTTCATGTTTTTGAACACCGCTTCATGGTCCTCCTATTTTTCAGACCGTTTCATGCTCCTCATGTAATTCACACCTTTTCAGGCTCTACATGTTTTTGAACACCGTTTCATGCTACTCCTATTTTTCAGATCGTTTCATGCTCCTCAAATTTTTGACACCTTTGAAGCTCTTCATATTTTTCACACCTTTTGAAGCTCTTCATATTTTTCACACGTTTTCAGGCTCTTCATGTTTTTCAACACCACTTCATGCTCCTCCTATTTTTGAGACCGTTTCATGCTCATCTAATTTTTGACACTTTTTGAAGCTCTTCATATTTTTCACACGTTTTCAGGCTCTTCATGTTTTTCAACACCACTTCATGCTCCTCCTATTTTTGAGACCGTTTCATGCTCCTCCTCTTTTTCAGACCGTTTCATGCTGCTCATATTTTTGACACCTTTTGAAGCTCTTCATATTTTTCACACCTTTTCAGGCTCTTCATGTTTTTGAACACCTTTCATGCTCCTGCTATTTTTCAGACCGTTTCATACTCCTCAAAATTTTGACACGTTTTGAGGCGTCTTCATATTTTTCACACCTTTTCAGGCTCTTCATGTTTTTGAACACCGTTTCATTATCCTCCTATTTTTCAGAACTTTTCATGCTCCTCATGTTTTTGACACCTTTTAAAGCTCTTCATATTTTTCACAACTTCTCAGGCTCTTCATGTTTTTGAACACCGCTTCATGCTCCTCCTATTTTTCAGACCGTTTCATACTCCTCAGATTTTTGGCACTTTTTGAGGCTCTTCATATTTTTCACACCTTTTCAGGCTCTTCATGTTTTTGAACACCGTTTAATGCTCATCTTATTTTTCAGACCGTTTCATGCTACTCATATATTTGACATCTTTTGAAGCTCTTCATAATTTTCATACGTTTTCAGGCTCTTCATGATTTTGAACACCGCTTCATGCTCCTCCTAGTTTACAGACCGTTTCATGCTCCTCATATTTTTGACACCTTTTGAAGCTCTTCATATTTTTCACACCTTTTCAGGCTGTTCATGTTTTTGAACACCACTTCATTCTCCTAATATTTTTCAAACCGTATCATGCTTCCTATATTTTGAAACCTTTTGAAGCTCTTCATATTTTTCACACCTTTTCAGGCTCTTCATGTTTTTCAACACCACTTCATGCTCCTCCTATTTTTCAGACCGTTTCATTTTCCTCATATTTTTGACACCTTTTGAAGCTCTTCATATATTTCACACCTTTTCAGGCTCTTCATGATTTCCAACACGACCTCATGCTCCTCATATTTTTCAGAACGTTTCATGCTAATCTCATTTTTGACACCTAATGAAGCTGTTCATATTGTTCACACCTTTTGAAGCTCTTCATATTTTTCACATTTTTGAAGCTCTTCATATTTTGCACACATTTTCAGGCTCTTCATGTTTTTCAGCACCACTTCATGCTCCTCGTATTTTTCAGGCCGTTTCATGCTCCTCATATTTTTGACACCTTTAGAAGCTCTTCATATTTCTCACACCTTTTCAGGCTCTTCATGATTTCCAACACCGCTTCATGCTCCTCATATTTTTCAGACCGTTTCATGCTCATCTGATTTTTGACACCTATGAAGCTGTTCATATTTTTCACACATTTTCATGCTCTTCATGTTTTTGACGAATGCTTCATGCTCCTCCTATTTTTCAGAACGTTTCATGCTCCTCATGTATTTCACACCTTTTGAAGCTCTTCATCTATTTCACACCTTTTCAGTCTCTTCATGTGTTTGAGGACCGCTTCATGCTCCTCCTATTTTTCAGGCCGTTTCATGCTCCACATATTTTGACACCTTTTCAAGCTCTTCATATTTTTCACACCTTTTCAGGCTCTTCATGTTTTTGACGAATGCTTCATGCTCCTCCTATTTTTCAGAACGTTTCATGCTCCTCATGTATTTCACATCTTTTGAAGCTCTTCATCTATTTCACACCTTTTCAGTCTCTTCATGTGTTTGAGGACCCCTTCATGCTCCTCCTATTTTTCAGGCCGTTTCATGCTCCACATATTTTGACACCTTTTCAAGCTCTTCATATTTTTCACACCTTTTCAGGCTCTTCATGTTTTTCAACACTGCTTCATGCTCCTCCTATGTTTCCGACCGTTTTATGCGCCTCATATTTTTGACACGTTTTGCAGCTCTTCATATATTTCACACCTTTTCAGGCTATTCATGTTTTTCAACACCGTTTCATGCTCCTCCTATTTTTCAGACCGTTTCATGCTCCTCCTATTTTTCAGACCGTTTCATGCTCCTCCTATTTTTCAGACCGTTTCATGCTCCTCATATTTTTCACACCTTTTCAGGCTCTTCATGTTTTTAAACACCGTTTCATGCTCCTCCTATTTTTCAGACCGTTTCATGCTCCTCCTATTTTTCAGACCGTTTCATGCTCCTCATATATTTGACACCTTTTGAAGCTCTTCATATTTTTCACACCTTTTCAGGATCTTAATGTTTTTGAACACCACTTCATGTTCCTCCTATTTTTCAGACCGTTTCATGCTCCTCATATTTTTGACACGTTTTGAAGCTCTTGATATTTTTCACACCTTTTAAGGCTCTTCATGTTTTTCAACACCGTTTCATGCTCCTCCTATTTTTCAGACCATTTCATGCACCTCATATTTTTCACACCTTTTGAAGCTCTTCATATTTTTCACACCTTTTCATGCTCTTCATCTTTTTCAGAACCATTTCTGCTCTTCCAATTTTCAGGCTGTTTCATGCTCCTCATAGTTTTGACACCTTTTGAAGCTCTTCATATTTTTCACACCTTTTCAGGCTCTTCATGTTTTCAACACCGCTTCATGCTCCTCCTATTTTTCTGACCGTTTCATGCTCCTCATATTTTTGACAGCTTTTGAAGCTCTTTATATATTTCACACCTTTTCAGGCTCTCCATGTTTTTCAACACCTCTTCATGCTCCTCCTATATTTCAGTCGTTTCATGATTCTCATATTTTTGACACCTTTTGAAGCTCTTCATATTTTTCATACCTTTTCAGGCTCTTCATGTTTTCAACACCGCTTCATGCTCCTCTTATTTTTAAGACCGATTCATGCTCCTCATATTTTTGACACGTTTTGAAGCTCTTTATATTTTTCACATCTCTTCAGGCTCTTTATGTTTTCAAACACCGCTTCCTGCTCCTCCTATTTTTCACAAAGTTTCATGCTCCTCATATTTTCGACACCTTTGAAGCTCTTCATATATTTCACACCTTTTCAGGCTCTTCATGTTTTTCAACACCGCTTCATGCTCCTCCTACTTTTCAGTCGTTTCATGCTTCTTATAATGTTGACACCTTTTGTAGCTCTTCATATATTTCACACCTTTTCATGCTCTTCATGTTTTTCAACACCGTTTCATGCTCCTCCTATATTTCAGACCGTTTCATGCACCTCATATTTTTCACACCTTTTGAAGCTCTTCATATTTTTCACACCTTTTCAGGCTCTTCATATTTTTGAACACCGCTTCATGTTCCTCCTATTTTCCAGTCCGTTTCATGCTCCACATATTTTTGACATCTTTGGGAACTCTTCATATTTTTCACACCTTTTCATGCTCTTCATGTTTTTGACCCCCGCTTCATGCTCCTCCTTTTTTTCAGACAGTTTTATGCTCCTCATATTTTTGACACTTTTTGAAGCTCTTCATGTTTTTCACACCTTTTCAGGCTCTTCATGTTTATAAACACCGCTTCATTCTCCTCCTATTTTTCAGACTGTTACATGCTCCTCATAATTTTGACACCTTTTGAAGCTCTTCATATTTTTCACACCTTTTCAGGATCTTCATGTTTTTGACGACTGTTTCATGCTCCTCCTATTTTTCAGACAGTTTTATGCTCCTCAAAATTTTGACACTTTTTGTAGCTCTTCATGTTTTTCACACCTTTTCAGGCTCTTCATGTTTATAAACACCGCTTCGTTCTCCTCCTATTTTTCACACCGTTTCATGCTCCTCATATTTTTGACACCTTTTTAAGCTCTTCATATTTTTCACACATTTTCAGGCTCTTCATCTTTTTCAAAACCGTTTCATGCTCATCCTATTTTTCAGACTGTTTCAGGCTCCTCATATTTTTGACACGTTTGAAGCTCTTCATATATTTCACACCTCTTCAGGCTCTTCATGTTTTTCAACTGGGCTTCATGCTCCTCGTATTTTGCATTCCGTTTCATGCTGCTCATAATATAGACACCTTTTGAAGCTCTTGATATAATTCACACCTTTTCATGCTGTTCATGTTTTTGGCCACCGCTTCATGCTGCTCCTATTTTTCAGACCGTTTCATGCTCCTCATATTTTTGACACCTTTTGAATCTCTTCATATATTTCACACCTTCTCAGGCCCTTCATGTTTTCAACACCGCTTCATGCTCTTCCTATCTTCAGACCATTTCATGCTCCTCATATTTTTGCCAACTTTTGAAGCTCTTCATATATTTCACCCATTTTCAGGCTCTTCATGTTTTTCAACACCCTTTCATGCTCCTCTTATTTTTCAGTCGTTTCATGTTTCTCATATTTTTGACACCTTTTGAAGCTCTTCATATTTTTCACACCTTTTCATGTTCTTCATCTTTTTTAAAACCACTTCATGCTCCTCATATTTTTGACACCTTTTGTAGCTCTTCATATTTTTTACACCTTTCCAAGCTCTTCATGTTTTTGAAAACCGCTTCATGCTCCTCCTATTTTTCAGACCGTATCCTGCTCCTCATATTTTTCACACATTTTGAAGCTCTTCATATTTTTCACACCTTTTCAGGCTCTTCAGGTTTTTCAACACCGCTTCATGCTCCTCCTATTTTCTAGACCGTTTCATGCTCCACATGTTTTTGACACCTTTTGAAGCTGTTCATATTTTTCACTCATTTTCATGCTCTTCATGTTTTTGGCCACCGCTTCATGCTGCTCCTATTTTTCAGTCGTTTCATGCACCTCATATTTTTCCCACCTTTTGAAGCTCTTCATATTTTTCACAGCTTTTCAGGCTCTTCATGTTTTTCAACACCTCTTCATGCTCCTCCTATTTTTCAGTCGTTTCATGCTTCTCATATTGTTGACACCTTTTGAAGCTCTTCATATTTTGCACACATTTTCATGCTCTTCATCTTTTTCAAAACCGTTTCATGCTCTTCCAATTTTCAGGCTGTTTCATGCTCCTCATATTTTTGACACCTTTTGAAGCTCTTCATATTTTTCACTTCTTTTCAGTCTCTTCATATTTTTCAACACCGCTTCATGCTCTTGTTATTTTTCAAACCGTTTCATGCTCCTGATATTTTTGACACCCGTGTAGCTCTTCATATTTTTCACACCTTTTCAGGCTCTTCATATTTTTGAACACCGCTTCATGCTCCTCCTATTTTCCAGACCGTTTTATGCTCCACATGTTTTTGACACCTTTTGAAGCTGTTCATATTTTTCACACATTTTCATGCTCTTCATGTTTTTGGCCACCACTTCATTCTCCTCCTATTTTTCAGAATGTTTCATGCTCCTCATATTTTTGACACGTTTTGAAGTTCTTCATATTTTCCACACCTTTTCAGGATCTTCATGTTTTTCAACACCTCTTCATGCTCCTCCTATTTTTCAATCGTTTCATGCTTCTCATATTTTTGAAACCTTTTGAAGCTCTTCATATTTTTCACACCTTTTCATGCTCTTCATCTTTTTCAGAACCATTTCTGCTCTTCCAATTTTCAGGCTGTTTCATGCTCCTCATAATTTTGACACCTTTTGAAGCTCTTCATATTTTTCACACCTTTTCAGGCTCTTCATGTTTTCAACACCGCTTCATGCTCCTCCTATTTTTCAGACCGTTTCATGCTCCTCAGATTTTTGACACCTTTTGAAGCTCTTCATATTTTTCACACCTTTTCAGGCTCTTCATATTTTCAACACCGCTTCATGCTCCTCCTATATTACAGACTGTTTCATGCTCCTCATATTTTTGACACATTTTGAAGCTCTTCATATTTTTCACACCTTTTCCGGCTCTTCATGTTTTTGACCACCGCTTCATGCTGCTCCTATTTTTCAGACCGTTTCATTCTCCTCATATTTTTGACACCTTTTGAAGCTCTTCATATTTTTCACACCTTTTCAGGCTCTTCATGTTTTTGAGCACCACTTCATGCTCCTCCTATATTTCAGACCGTTTCATGCTCCTCATATTTTTAACACCTTTTGAAGCTCTTCATATTTTCACACATTTTCAGGATCTTCATGTTTTTGAACACCGCTTCATGCTACTCTTATTTTTCAGACCGTTTAATGCTCCTCCTATTTTTCAGACCGTTTCATGCTCCTCATATACTTGACACAATTTGAAGCTCTTCATATTTTTCACACCTTTTCAGGCTTCATGTTTTTGAACACCGCTTCATGCTACTCATATTTTTCAGACCGTTTCATGCTCCTCATATTTTTCACACCTTTTGAAGCTCTTCATATTTTTCACACCTTTTCAGGATCTTAATGTTTTTGAACACCGCTTCATGCTACTCCTATTTTTCAGACCATTTCATGCTCCTCATATTTTTCACACCTTTTGAAGCTCTTCATATTTTTCACACCTTTTCAGGCTCTTCATGTTTTTGAACAGCACTTCATGCTCCTCCTGTTTTTCAGACCGTTTCATGCTCCTCATATTTTGACACCTTTTGAAGCTCCTACTATTTTTCTCACCTTTTCAGTCTCTTTATGTTTTTCAACACCATTTGATGCTCCTCCTATTTTTCAGACCATGTCATGCTCCTCATATACTTGACACAATTTGAAGCTCTTCATATTTTTCACACCTTTTCAGGCTCTTCATGGTTTTGAACACCGCTTCATGCTACTCTTATTTTTCAGACCGTTTAATGCTCCTCCTATTTTTCAGACCGTTTCATGCTCCTCATATACTTGACACAATTTGAAGCTCTTCATATTTTTCACACCTTTTCAGGCTCTTCATGTTTTTGAACACCGCTTCATGCTACTCATATTTTTCAGACCTTTTCATGCTCCTCATATTTTTCACACCTTTTGAAGCTCTTCATATTTTTCACACCATTTCAGGCTCTTCATGTTTTTGAAAACCACTTCATGCTCCTCCTATTTTTCAGACCGTTTCATGCTCCTCATATTTTTGACACTTTTTGAAGCTCCTCCTATATTTCACACCTTTTCTGGCTCTTCATGTTTTTGAACACCGCTTCATGCTCCTCCTATTTTCCAGACGTTTCATGCTCATCTCATTTTTGACACCTTTTGAAGCTCTTCATATTTTTCACACCATTTGAAGCTCTTCATATTTTTCAAACTTTTTCACGCTCTTCATGTTTTTCAACACCGCTTCATTCTCCTCCTATTTTTCAAATCGTTTCATGTTCCCCATATTTTTGACACCTTTTGAAACTCCTCCTATTTTTCACACCTTTTGAGGCTCTTCATGTTTTTCAACACCGTTTGATGCTCCTCCTATTTTTCAGACCGTTTCATGCTCCTCGTATTTTTCAGACCGTTTCATGCTCCTCATATACTTTACACCTTTTGAAGCTCTTCATATTTTTCACTTCTTTTCAGTCTCTTCATATTTTTCAACACCGCTTCATGCTCTTGTTATTTTTCAAACCGTTTCATGCTCCTGATATTTTTGACACCCGTGTAGCTCTTCATATTTTTCACACCTTTTCAGGCTCTTCATATTTTTGAACACCGCTTCATGCTCCTCCTATTTTCCAGACCGTTTTATGCTCCACATGTTTTTGACACCTTTTGAAGCTGTTCATATTTTTCACACATTTTCATGCTCTTCATGTTTTTGGCCACCACTTCATTCTCCTCCTATTTTTCAGAATGTTTCATGCTCCTCATATTTTTGACACGTTTTGAAGTTCTTCATATTTTCCACACCTTTTCAGGATCTTCATGTTTTTCAACACCTCTTCATGCTCCTCCTATTTTTCAATCGTTTCATGCTTCTCATATTTTTGAAACCTTTTGAAGCTCTTCATATTTTTCACACCTTTTCATGCTCTTCATCTTTTTCAGAACCATTTCTGCTCTTCCAATTTTCAGGCTGTTTCATGCTCCTCATAATTTTGACACCTTTTGAAGCTCTTCATATTTTTCACACCTTTTCAGGCTCTTCATGTTTTCAACACCGCTTCATGCTCCTCCTATTTTTCAGACCGTTTCATGCTCCTCAGATTTTTGACACCTTTTGAAGCTCTTCATATTTTTCACACCTTTTCAGGCTCTTCATATTTTCAACACCGCTTCATGCTCCTCCTATATTACAGACTGTTTCATGCTCCTCATATTTTTGACACATTTTGAAGCTCTTCATATTTTTCACACCTTTTCCGGCTCTTCATGTTTTTGACCACCGCTTCATGCTGCTCCTATTTTTCAGACCGTTTCATTCTCCTCATATTTTTGACACCTTTTGAAGCTCTTCATATTTTTCACACCTTTTCAGGCTCTTCATGTTTTTGAGCACCACTTCATGCTCCTCCTATATTTCAGACCGTTTCATGCTCCTCATATTTTTAACACCTTTTGAAGCTCTTCATATTTTCACACATTTTCAGGATCTTCATGTTTTTGAACACCGCTTCATGCTACTCTTATTTTTCAGACCGTTTAATGCTCCTCCTATTTTTCAGACCGTTTCATGCTCCTCATATACTTGACACAATTTGAAGCTCTTCATATTTTTCACACCTTTTCAGGCTTCATGTTTTTGAACACCGCTTCATGCTACTCATATTTTTCAGACCGTTTCATGCTCCTCATATTTTTCACACCTTTTGAAGCTCTTCATATTTTTCACACCTTTTCAGGATCTTAATGTTTTTGAACACCGCTTCATGCTACTCCTATTTTTCAGACCATTTCATGCTCCTCATATTTTTCACACCTTTTGAAGCTCTTCATATTTTTCACACCTTTTCAGGCTCTTCATGTTTTTGAACAGCACTTCATGCTCCTCCTGTTTTTCAGACCGTTTCATGCTCCTCATATTTTGACACCTTTTGAAGCTCCTACTATTTTTCTCACCTTTTCAGTCTCTTTATGTTTTTCAACACCATTTGATGCTCCTCCTATTTTTCAGACCATGTCATGCTCCTCATATACTTGACACAATTTGAAGCTCTTCATATTTTTCACACCTTTTCAGGCTCTTCATGGTTTTGAACACCGCTTCATGCTACTCTTATTTTTCAGACCGTTTAATGCTCCTCCTATTTTTCAGACCGTTTCATGCTCCTCATATACTTGACACAATTTGAAGCTCTTCATATTTTTCACACCTTTTCAGGCTCTTCATGTTTTTGAACACCGCTTCATGCTACTCATATTTTTCAGACCTTTTCATGCTCCTCATATTTTTCACACCTTTTGAAGCTCTTCATATTTTTCACACCATTTCAGGCTCTTCATGTTTTTGAAAACCACTTCATGCTCCTCCTATTTTTCAGACCGTTTCATGCTCCTCATATTTTTGACACTTTTTGAAGCTCCTCCTATATTTCACACCTTTTCTGGCTCTTCATGTTTTTGAACACCGCTTCATGCTCCTCCTATTTTCCAGACGTTTCATGCTCATCTCATTTTTGACACCTTTTGAAGCTCTTCATATTTTTCACACCATTTGAAGCTCTTCATATTTTTCAAACTTTTTCACGCTCTTCATGTTTTTCAACACCGCTTCATTCTCCTCCTATTTTTCAAATCGTTTCATGTTCCCCATATTTTTGACACCTTTTGAAACTCCTCCTATTTTTCACACCTTTTGAGGCTCTTCATGTTTTTCAACACCGTTTGATGCTCCTCCTATTTTTCAGACCGTTTCATGCTCCTCGTATTTTTCAGACCGTTTCATGCTCCTCATATACTTTACACCTTTTGAAGCTCTTCATATTTTTCACTTCTTTTCAGTCTCTTCATATTTTTCAACACCGCTTCATGCTCTTGTTATTTTTCAAACCGTTTCATGCTCCTGATATTTTTGACACCCGTGTAGCTCTTCATATTTTTCACACCTTTTCAGGCTCTTCATATTTTTGAACACCGCTTCATGCTCCTCCTATTTTCCAGACCGTTTTATGCTCCACATGTTTTTGACACCTTTTGAAGCTGTTCATATTTTTCACACATTTTCATGCTCTTCATGTTTTTGGCCACCACTTCATTCTCCTCCTATTTTTCAGAATGTTTCATGCTCCTCATATTTTTGACACGTTTTGAAGTTCTTCATATTTTCCACACCTTTTCAGGATCTTCATGTTTTTCAACACCTCTTCATGCTCCTCCTATTTTTCAATCGTTTCATGCTTCTCATATTTTTGAAACCTTTTGAAGCTCTTCATATTTTTCACACCTTTTCATGCTCTTCATCTTTTTCAGAACCATTTCTGCTCTTCCAATTTTCAGGCTGTTTCATGCTCCTCATAGTTTTGACACCTTTTGAAGCTCTTCATATTTTTCACACCTTTTCAGGCTCTTCATGTTTTCAACACCGCTTCATGCTCCTCCTATTTTTCAGACCGTTTCATGCTCCTCAGATTTTTGACACCTTTTGAAGCTCTTCATATTTTTCACACCTTTTCAGGCTCTTCATGTTTTCAACACCGCTTCATGCTCCTCCTATATTACAGACTGTTTCATGCTCCTCATATTTTTGACACATTTTGAAGCTCTTCATATTTTTCACACCTTTTCTGGCTCTTCATGTTTTTGACCACCGCTTCATGCTGCTCCTATTTTTCAGACCGTTTCATGCTCCTCATATTTTTGACACCTTTTGAAGCTCTTCATATTTTTCACACCTTTTCAGGCTCTTCATGTTTTTGAGCACCACTTCATGCTCCTCCTATATTTCAGACCGTTTCATGCTCCTCATATTTTTGACACCTTTTGAAGCTCTTCATATTTTCACACATTTTCAGGATCTTCATGTTTTTGAACACCGCTTCATGCTACTCTTATTTTTCAGACCGTTTCATGCTCCTCCTATTTTTCAGACCGTTTCATGCTCCTCATATACTTGACACAATTTGAAGCTCTTCATATTTTTCACACCTTTTCAGGCTCTTCATGTTTTTGAACACCGCTTCATGCTACTCATATTTTTCAGACCTTTTCATGCTCCTCATATTTTTCACACCTTTTGAAGCTCTTCATATTTTTCACACCTTTTCAGGATCTTAATGTTTTTGAACACCGCTTCATGCTCCTCCTATTTTTCAGACCGTTTCATGCTCCTCATATTTTGACACCTTTTGAAGCTCCTCCTATTTTTCTCACCTTTTCAGTCTCTTTATGTTTTTCAACACCATTTGATGCTCCTCCTATTTTTCAGACCATGTCATGCTCCTCATATACTTGACACAATTTGAAGCTCTTCATATTTTTCACACCTTTTCAGGCTCTTCATGGTTTTGAACACCGCTTCATGCTACTCTTATTTTTCAGACCGTTTAATGCTCCTCCTATTTTTCAGACCGTTTCATGCTCCTCATATACTTGACACAATTTGAAGCTCTTCATATTTTTCACACCTTTTCAGGCTCTTCATGTTTTTGAACACCGCTTCATGCTACTCATATTTTTCAGACCTTTTCATGCTCCTCATATTTTTCACACCTTTTGAAGCTCTTCATATTTTTCACACCATTTCAGGCTCTTCATGTTTTTGAAAACCACTTCATGCTCCTCCTATTTTTCAGACCGTTTCATGCTCCTCATATTTTTGACACTTTTTGAAGCTCCTCCTATATTTCACACCTTTTCTGGCTCTTCATGTTTTTGAACACCGCTTCATGCTCCTCCTATTTTCCAGACGTTTCATGCTCATCTCATTTTTGACACCTTTTGAAGCTCTTCATATTTTTCACACCATTTGAAGCTCTTCATATTTTTCAAACTTTTTCACGCTCTTCATGTTTTTCAACACCGCTTCATTCTCCTCCTATTTTTCAAATCGTTTCATGTTCCCCATATTTTTGACACCTTTTGAAACTCCTCCTATTTTTCACACCTTTTGAGGCTCTTCATGTTTTTCAACACCGTTTGATGCTCCTCCTATTTTTCAGACCGTTTCATGCTCCTCGTATTTTTCAGACCGTTTCATGCTCCTCATATACTTTACACCTTTTGAAGCTCTTCATATTTTTCACTTCTTTTCAGTCTCTTCATATTTTTCAACACCGCTTCATGCTCTTGTTATTTTTCAAACCGTTTCATGCTCCTGATATTTTTGACACCCGTGTAGCTCTTCATATTTTTCACACCTTTTCAGGCTCTTCATATTTTTGAACACCGCTTCATGCTCCTCCTATTTTCCAGACCGTTTTATGCTCCACATGTTTTTGACACCTTTTGAAGCTGTTCATATTTTTCACACATTTTCATGCTCTTCATGTTTTTGGCCACCACTTCATTCTCCTCCTATTTTTCAGAATGTTTCATGCTCCTCATATTTTTGACACGTTTTGAAGTTCTTCATATTTTCCACACCTTTTCAGGATCTTCATGTTTTTCAACACCTCTTCATGCTCCTCCTATTTTTCAATCGTTTCATGCTTCTCATATTTTTGAAACCTTTTGAAGCTCTTCATATTTTTCACACCTTTTCATGCTCTTCATCTTTTTCAGAACCATTTCTGCTCTTCCAATTTTCAGGCTGTTTCATGCTCCTCATAGTTTTGACACCTTTTGAAGCTCTTCATATTTTTCACACCTTTTCAGGCTCTTCATGTTTTCAACACCGCTTCATGCTCCTCCTATTTTTCAGACCGTTTCATGCTCCTCAGATTTTTGACACCTTTTGAAGCTCTTCATATTTTTCACACCTTTTCAGGCTCTTCATGTTTTCAACACCGCTTCATGCTCCTCCTATATTACAGACTGTTTCATGCTCCTCATATTTTTGACACATTTTGAAGCTCTTCATATTTTTCACACCTTTTCTGGCTCTTCATGTTTTTGACCACCGCTTCATGCTGCTCCTATTTTTCAGACCGTTTCATGCTCCTCATATTTTTGACACCTTTTGAAGCTCTTCATATTTTTCACACCTTTTCAGGCTCTTCATGTTTTTGAGCACCACTTCATGCTCCTCCTATATTTCAGACCGTTTCATGCTCCTCATATTTTTGACACCTTTTGAAGCTCTTCATATTTTCACACATTTTCAGGATCTTCATGTTTTTGAACACCGCTTCATGCTACTCTTATTTTTCAGACCGTTTCATGCTCCTCCTATTTTTCAGACCGTTTCATGCTCCTCATATACTTGACACAATTTGAAGCTCTTCATATTTTTCACACCTTTTCAGGCTCTTCATGTTTTTGAACACCGCTTCATGCTACTCATATTTTTCAGACCTTTTCATGCTCCTCATATTTTTCACACCTTTTGAAGCTCTTCATATTTTTCACACCTTTTCAGGCTTTTCATGTTTTTCAACACCTCTTCATGCTCCTCGTATTTTTTAGTCCGTTTCATGCTCCTCATATTTTTGACACGTTTGAAGCTCTTCATATATTTCAAACCTTTTCAGGCTTTTCATGTTTTTCAACACCGCTTCATGCTCCTCCTATTTTTCAGTCGTTTCATACTTCTCATATTTTGACACCTTTTGAAGCTCTTCATAATTTTCACACCTTTTCATGCTATTCATCTTTTTCAAAACCGTAACATGCTCTTCCTATTTTTGAGGCTGTTTCATGCTCCTCATATTTTTGACACCTTTTGAAGCTCTTCATATTTTTCACAACTTTTCATGCTCTTCATCCTTTTCAAAACCGTTTCATGCTCTTCCAATTTTCAGGCTGTTTCATGCTCCTCATATTTTTGACACCTTTTGAAGCTCTTCATATTTTTCACACCTTTTCAGGCTCTTCAAGTTTTTCAACACCGCTTCATGCTCTTCCTATTTTTCAGACCGTTTCATGCTCCTCATATTTTTGACTCCCTTGAAGCTCTTTATATTTTTCACACCTTTTCAGGCTCTACATGTTTTTCAAAACCGCTTCATGCACCTCCTATTTTTCAGACCATTTCATGTTCCTCATATTTTTGAGACCTTTTGAAGCTCTTCATATTTTTCACACCTTTTCAGGCTTTTCATGTTTTTCAACACTGTTTCATGCTCCCCGTATTTTTTAGACCGTTTCATGCTCCTCATATTTTTGACACTTTTGAAGCTCTTCATATATTTCAAACCTTTTCAGGCTTTTCATGTTTTTCAACACCGCTTCATGCTCCTCCTATTTTTCAGTCGTTTCATACTTCTCATATTTTTGACACCTTTTGAAGCTCTTCATAGTTTTCACACCTTTTCATGCTATTCATCTTTTTCAAAGGCGTATCATGCTCATCCTATTTTTCAGGCTATTTCATGCTCCTCATATTTTTGACACCTTTTGAAGCTCTTCATATTTTTCACACCTTTATAAGCTTTTCATGTTTTTCAACACTGCTTCATGCTCCTCGTATTTTTTAGACCGTTTCATGCTCCTCATATTTTTGACACGTTGATGCTCTTCATATACTTCAAACCTTTTCAGGCTTTTCATGTTGTTCAACACCGCTTCATGCTCTTCCTATTTTTCAGACCGTTTCATGCTCCTCATATTTTTGACTCCCTTGAAGCTCTTTATATTTTTCACACATTTTCAGGCTCTTCATGTTTTTGACCACAGCTTCATGCTGCTCCTATTTTTCAGACCGTTTCATGCTCCTCATATTTTTGACACCTTTTGAAGCTCGTCATATTTTTCACACCTTTTCAGGCTTTTCATTTTTTTCAACACCTCTTCATGCTCCTCGTATTTTTCAGTCCGTTTCATGCTCCTCATATTTTTGACACCTTTTGAAGCTCTTCATATACTTCAAACCTTTTCAGGCTCTTCATGTTTTTCACACCGCCTCATGCTCCTCCTATTTTTCAGACCATTTCATGCTACTCATATTATTGACACCTTTTGAAGCTCTTCATATTTTCACACCTTTTCAGGATCTTCATGTTTTTGACGACTGCTTCATGTCCCTCCTATTTTTAAGACCGTTTCATGCTCCTCATATTTTTGACACCTTTTGAAGCTCTTCATATTTTTCACACCTTTTCAGGCTTTTCATGTTTTTCAACACTGCTTCATGCTCCTCCTATTTTTCAGACCGTTTCATGCTACTCATATTATTGACACCTTTTGAAGCTCTTCATATTTTCACACCTTTTCAGGATCTTCATGTTTTTGACGACTGCTTCATGTCCCTCCTATTTTTCAGACCGTTTCATGCTCCTCATATTTTTGACACCTTTTGAACCTCTTCATATTTTTCCCATCTTTTCAGGCTCTTCATTTTTTGAACAAAGCCTCATGCTACTCCTATTTTTCACACTGTTTCATGCTCCTCATATTTTTGACACCTTTTGAAGCTCTTCATATATTTCATACCTTTTCAGGCTGTTCATGTTTTTCAACACCGCTTCATGCTCCTCCTATTTTTCAGACCATTTCATGCACCTCATATTTTTCACGCCTTTTGAAGCTCTTCATATTTTTCACACCTTATCAGGCTCTTCATATTTTTGACCACCGCTTCATGCTCCTCGTATTTTTCAGACCGTTTCATGCTCCTCATTTTATTGACACCTTTTGAAGTTCTTCATATTTTCACACATTTTCAGGATCTTCATGTTTCTGACGACTTCTTCATGTCCCTCCTACTTTTCAGACCGTTTCATGCTCCTCATATTTTTGACACCTTTTGAAGCTCTTCATATTTTTCACACCTTTTCAAGCTCTTCATGTTTTTCAACACCGTTTCATGCTCCTCCTAATTTTCAGACCGTTTCATGCTCCTCATATTTTTGACACCCTTGAAGCTCTTCATATTTATCACAGCTTTTCAGGCTCTTCATGTTTTTCAACACCGCATCATGCTCCTCCTTTTTTTCAGACCATTTCATGCTCCTCATATTTTTCACACCTTTTGAAGCTCTTAATATAAATAACACCTTTTCAGGCTCTTCATTTTTTTGAACACCGCTTCATGCTCCTCCTATTTTTCAGACCGTTTCATGCTCCTCATATTTTTGACACGTTTTGAAGTTCTTCAGATTTTTCACACCTTTTCAGGCTCTTCATGTTTTTCAACACCGCTTCATGCTCCTCCTATTTTTCAGACCGTTTCATGCACCTCATATTTTTCACACCTTTTGAAGCTTTTCATATTATTCACACCTTTTCAGGCTCTACATATGTTTGACCAACGCCTCATGCTCCTCCTATTTTTCAGACCGTTTCATGCTACTCATATTTTTAACACCTTTTGAAGCTCTTCATATTTTTCCCATCTTTTCAGGCTCTTCATGTTTTTGAACACAGCCTCATGCTACTCCTATTTTTCACACTGTTTCATGCTCCTCATATTTTTGACACCTTTTGAAGCTCTTCATATATTTCATACCTTTTCAGGCTGTTCATGTTTTTCAACACCGCTTCATGCTCCTCCTATTTTTCAGACCATTTCATGCACCTCATATTTTTCACACCTTTTGAAGTTCTTCATATTTTTCACACCTTATCAGGCTCTTCATATTTTTGACCACCGCTTCATGCTCCTCCTATTTTTCAGACCGTTTCATGCTCCTCATTTTATTGACACCTTTTGAAGCTCTTCATATTTTCACACATTTTCAGGATCTTCATGTTTTTGACTATTGCTTCATGTCCCTCCTATTTTTCAGACAGTTTCATGCCCCTCATATTTTTTACACCCTTGAAGCTCTTCATATTTATCACAGCTTTTCAGGCTCTTCATGTTTTTCAACACCGCATCATGCTCCTCCTATTTTTGAGACCATTTCATGCTCCTCATAATTTTCACACCTTTTGAAGCTCTTAATATAAATAACACCTTTTCAGGCTCTTCATTTTTTTTGAACACCTCTTCATGCTCCTCCTATTTTTCAGACCGTTTCATGCTCTTCATATTTTTGACACCTTTGAAGCTCTTCATATATTTCACACCTTTTCAGGCTCTTCATGTTTTTCAACACCGCTTCATGCTCCTCCTACTTTTCAGTCGTTTCATGCTTCTCATAATGTTGACACCTTTTGTAGCTCTTCACATATTTCACACCTTTTCATGCTCTTCATGTTTTTCAACACCGTTTCATGCTCCTCCTATATTTCAGACCGTTTCATGCACCTCATATTTTTCACACCTTTTGAAGCTCTTCATATTTTTCACACCTTTTCAGGCTCTTCATATTTTTGAACACCGCTTCATGTTCCTCCTATTTTCCAGTCCGTTTCATGCTCCACATATTTTTGACACCTTTGGAAACTCTTCATATTTTTCACACCTTTTCATGCTCTTCATGTTTTTGACCCCCGCTTCATGCTCCTCCTATTTTTCAGACAGTTTTATGCTCCTCATATTTTTGACACTTTTTGAAGCTCTTCATGTTTTTCACACCTTTTCATGCTCTTCATGTTTTTGACCCCCGCTTCATTCTCCTCCTATTTTTCAGACTGTTACATGCTCCTCATAATTTTGACACCTTTTGAAGCTCTTCATATTTTTCACACCTTTTCAGGATCTTCATGTTTTTGACGACTGTTTCATGCTCCTCCTATTTTTCAGACAGTTTTATGCTCCTCAAAATTTTGACACTTTTTGAAGCTCTTCATGTTTTTCACACCTTTTCAGGCTCTTCATGTTTATAAACACCGCTTCGTTCTCCTCCTATTTTTCAGACCGTTTCATGCTCCTCATATTTTTGAAACCTTTTTAAGCTCTTCATGTTTTTCACACATTTTCAGGCTCTTCATCTTTTTCAAAACCGTTTCATGCTCATCCTATTTTTCAGACCGTTTCATGCTCCTCATATTTTTGACACGTTTTGAAGCTCTTCATATTTTTCACACCTTTTCATGTTCTTCATCTTTTTTAAAACACCTTCATGCTCCTCATATTTTTGACACCTTTTGTAGCTCTTCATATTTTTTACACCTTTCCAAGCTCTTCATGTTTTTGAAAACCGCTTCATGCTCCTCCTATTTTTCAGACCGTATCCTGCTCCTCATATTTTTCACACATTTTGAAGCTCTTCATATTTTTCACACCTTTTCAGGCTCTTCATGTTTTTGTCCACCGCTTCATGCTTCTCCTATTTTTCAGACCGTTTCATGCTCCTCATCTTTTTGACACCTTTTGAAGCTCTTCATATTTTTCACACCTTTTCAGGCTCTTCATGATTTTGACCAGCGCTTCATGCTCCTCCTATTTTTCACACTGTTTCATGCTCCTCATATATTTGACACCTTTTGAAGCTCTTCATATATTGCAAACCTTTTCAGGCTTTTCATGTTTTTCAACACCGCTTCATGCTCCTCCTATTTTTCAGTCGTTACATACTTCTCATATTTTTGACACCTTTTGAAGCTCTTCATAATTTTCACACCTTTTCATGCTATTCATCTTTTTCAAAATCGTAACATGCTCTTCCTATTTTTGAGGCTGTTTCATGCTCCTCATATTTTTGACACCTTTATAAGCTCTTCATATTTTTCACACCTTTTCAGGCTCTTCATGTTTTTGACCACGGCTTCATGCTGCTCCTATTTTTCAGACCGTTTCATGCTCCTCATATTTTTTATACCTTTTGAAGCTCTTCATATTTTTCACACCTTTTCAGGCTCTTCATATTTTTGAAGACCGCTTCATGCTCCTCCTATTTTTCAGACCGATTCATGCTCCTCATCTTTTTGAGACTTTTGAAGCTCTTCATATTTTTAACACCTTTTCAGGCTTTTCATGTTTTTGAACACCGCTTCATGCTGCTCCTATTTTTCAGACCGTGTCATGCTCCTCATATTTTTGACACTTTTGAAGCTCTTCATATACTTCAAACCTTTTCAGGCTCTTCATGTTTTTCAACACTGCTTCATGCACCTCCTGTGTTTCAGTCGTTTCATGCTTCTCATATTTTTGAAACCTTTTGAAGCTCTTCATATTTTTCACACCTTTTCTTGCTCGTCATCATTTTCACAACCGTTTCATGCTCTTCCAATTTTCAGGCTGTTTCATCCTCCTCATATTTTTGACACCTTTTGAAGCTCTTCATATTTTTCACACCTTTTCAGGCTCTTCATGTTTTTCAACACCGCTTCATGCTCTTCCTATTTTTCAGACCTTTTCATGCTCCTCATATTTTTGACACCCTTGAAGCTCTTCATATTTTTCACACCTTTTCAGGCTCTGCATGTTTTCCAAAACCACTTCATGCTCCTCCTATTTTTCAGACCATATCATGCTCCTTATATTTTTGAGAATTTTTGAAGCTCTTCATATTTTTCACACATTTTCAGGCTCTTCATGTTTTTGACCACTGCTTCATGCTGCTCCTATTTTTCAGACCGTCTCATGCTCCTCATATTTTTGACACCTTTTGAAGCTCTTCATATTTTTCACACCTTTTCAGGCACTTCATGTTTTTAAGACCGCTTCATGCTCCTCGTATTTTTCAGACCGTTTCATGCTCCTCATATTTTTGACACCTTTTGAAGCTCTTTATCTTTTTCACACCTTTTCAAACTTTTCATGTTTTTCAACACCGCTTCATGCTCCTGGTATTTTTCAGACCATTTCATGCTCCTCATATATTTGACACGTTTGAAGCTCTTCATATATTTCAAACCTTTTCAGGCTCTTCCTGTTTTTCAACACCGCTTCATGCTCCTCGTATTTTTCAGTTGTTTCATGCTTCTAATATTTTTGAAACCTTTTGAAGCTCTTCATATTTTTCACAACTTTTCATGCTCTTCATCTTTTTCAAAACCGTTTCATGCTCTTCCAATTTTCAGGCTGTTTCATGCTCCTCATATTTTTGACACCTTTTGAAGCTCATCATATTTTTCACACCTTTTCAGGCTCTTCAAGTTTTTCAACACCGCTTCATGCTCTTCCTATTTTTCAGACCGTTTCATGCTCCTCATATTTTTGACTCCCTTGAAGCTATTATATTTTTCACACATTTTCAGGCTCTTCATGTTTTTCACCACGGCTTCATGCTGCTCCTATTTTTCAGACCTATTCATGCTTCTCATCTTTTTGACACCTTTTGAAGCTCGTCATATTTTTCACACCTTTTCAGGCTTTTCATGTTTTTCAACACCTCTTCATGGTCCTCGTATTTTTTAGACCGTTTCATGCTCCTCATATTTTTGACACGTTTGAAGCTCTTCATATACTTCAAACCTTTTCAGGTTCGTCATGTTTTTCAACACCGCTTCATGCTCCTCCTATTTTTCAATCGTTTCATGCTTCTCATATTTTTGAAACCTTTTGAAGCTCTTCATATTTTTCACACCTTTTCATGCTCTTCATCATTTTCAAAACAGTTTCATGCTCTTCCAATTTTCAGGCTGTTTCATGCTCCTCATATTTTTGACACCTTTTGAAGCTCTTCATATTTTTCACACCTTTTCAGGCTTTTCATGTTTTTCAACACCGCTTCATGCTCCTCCTCTTTTTCAGACCGTTTCATGCTAGTCATATTATTGACACCTTTTGAAACTCTTCATATTTTCACACCTTTTCAGGATCTTCATGTTTTTGACGACTGCTTCATGTCCCTCGTATTTTTCAGACCGTTTCATGCTCCTCATATTCTTGACACCTTTTGAAGCTCTTCATATTTTTCCCATCTTTTCAGGCTCTTCATGTTTTTGAACACAGCCTCATGCTACTCCTATTTTTCAGACCATTTCATGCTCCTATTTTTGACACCTTTTGAAGCTCTTCATATTTTTCCCATCTTTTCAGGCTGTTCGTGTTTTTCAACACCGCTTCATGCTCCTCCTATTTTTCAGACCGTTTCATGCTCCTCATATTTTTCACACCTTTTGAAGCTCTTCATATTTTTAACACCTTTTCAGGCTCTTCATGTTTTTAAACACCGCTTCATGCTCCTCCTATTTTTCATACCATTTCATGCTCCTCATATTTTTGACACTTTTTCACGCTCTTCATATATTTCACACCTTTTCATGCTCTTCATGTTTTTCAACACCTCTTCATGCTACTCCTATTTTTTAGACCGTTTCATGCTTCTCATATTTTTGACACCTTATGAAGCTCTTCTTATTTTTCACACCTTTTCATACTCTTCATCTTTTTCAAAACATTTTCATTCTCATCCTATTTTTCAGACTGTTTCATGCTCCTCATATTTTTGACATCTTTTGAAGCTTTTCATATTTTTCACACATTTTCAGGCTCTTCATGTTTTTCAACATCGCTTCATGCTCCTCCTATTTTTCAGACGGTTTCATGCTCCTCATATTTTTGACACGTTTTGAAGCTCTTCATATTTTTCACACCTTTTCAGGCTCTTCATGATTTAAACACTGCTTCATGCACTCCTATTTTTCAGACCGTTTCATGCTCCACATATTTTTGAAAACTTTTGAAGCTCTTCATATTTTTCACAAATTTTCATTCCTTTCTTGTTTTTGACCACCGCTTCATGCTCTTTCTATTTTTCAAACCGTTTCCTGCTCCTAATATTTTTGACACCTTTTGAAGCTCTTCATATTTTTCACAGCTTTTCCAGCTCTTAATGTTTTTGACCACCGTTTCATGCTCCTCCTATGTTTCAGACCTTTTCATGCTCCTCATATTTTTGACACCTTTAAGCCCTTCACATTTTTCACACCTTTTCAGGTCTTCATCTTTTTGAACACCGCTTCATGCTCCTCCTATATTTCAGACCGTTTCATGCTCCTCATATTTTGACACCTTTTGAAACTCTTCATATTTTTCACACCTTTTCAGGCTCTTCATGTTTTTGACCACCTTTTCATGTGCCTCCTATTTTTCAGACCTTTTCATGCTCCTCATATTTTTCACACCTTTTAAGCCTGTCATATTTTTCACACCTTTTCAGGCTCTTCATCTTTTTGACCACCGCTTCATGCTTCTCCTATATTTCAGACCGTTTCATGCTCCTCATATTTCTGACACCTTTTGCAACTCTTCATATTTTTCACACCTTTTCAGGCTCTTCATGTTTTTCAACACCGCTTCATGCTCCTCCTATTTTTCAGACCGTTTCATGCTCCTCATATTTTTGACACCTTTCGAAGCTCTTCATATATTTCACACCTTTTCAGGCTCTTCCTGTTTTTCAACACTGCTTCAGGATCCTCCTATTTTTCAGACTGTTTCTTGCTTCTCATATTTTTGACACCTTTTGAAGCTCTTTATATTTTTCACAGCTTTTCATGCTCTTCATCTTTTTCAAAACCGTTTCAATCTCATCTTAATTTTCAGATTGATTCATGCTCCTCATATTTTTGACAACTTTTGAAGCTCTTCATATTTTTCACACCGTTTCAGGCTCTTCAGGTTTTTCAACACTGCTTCATGCTCCTCCTATTTTTCAGTCATTTCATGCTTCTCACATTTTTGACACTTTTTGATCCTCTTCATTTTTTTCACACCTTTTCATGCTCTTCATCTTCTTCAAAACCATTTCATGCTCATCCTATTTTTCAGACTGTTTCATGTTCCTCTTATTTTTGACAGCTTTTGAAGCTCTTCATATTTTTCACACCTTTTCAGTCTCTTCATGTTTTGAACACCGCTTCATGCTCCTCCTATTTTTCAGTCATTTCATGCTTCTCATATTTTTGACACCTTTTGAAGCTCTTCATATTTTTCACACCTTTTCATGCTCTTCATCTTCTTCAAAACCATTTCATGCTCATCCTATTTTTCAGACCGTTTCCTGCTCCTCATATTTTTGACACCTTTTGAAGCTCTTCATATTTTTCACACCTTTTCAGGCTCTTCCTGTTTTTGAGGACCGCTTCATGCTCCTCCAATTTTTCAGACCGTTTCACGCTTTTCATATTTTTGACACATTTTGAAATCCTCAAATTTTTCACACCTTTTCAGGCTCTTCTTGTTTTTCAACACTGCTTCATGCTCCTCCTATTTTTCAGAACTTATCATGCTTCTCATATTTTTGAAACGTTTTGAAGCTCTTCATATTTTTCACACCTTTTCATGTTCTTCATCTTCTTCAAAACCATTTCATGCTCATCCTATTTTTCAGACCGTTTCATGCTCCTGATATTTTTCACACGTTTTGAAGCTCTTCATATTTTTCACACCTTTTCAGGCTCTTCATGTTTTTGACCATCGCTTCATTCTCCTCCTATTTTTCAGACCGTTTTATGATCCCAATATTTTTCACACCTTTTGAAGCTCTTCATATTTTTCAGATCTTTTCAGGCTCTTCATGTTTTTAAACACCGCTTCATGCTCCTCCTATTTTTCAGACCGTTTCATGCTCCTCATATTTTTGAGACCTTGAAGCTCTTCATATTTTTCACACCTTTTCGCGCTCTTCATGTTTTTGAGGACCGCTTCATGCTCCTCCTATTTTTCAGGAGCTTCAAGCTTTTCGTGTATTTGACAACTTTTGAAACCCTCAAATTTTTCACACCTTTTCAGGCTCTACACGTTTCTTGAACGAATGCTTCATGCTCCTCCTATTTTTCAGAGTGTTTCATGCTCCTCATATTTTTGACACCTTTTGAAGCTCTTCATATATTTCACACCTTTTCAAGCTCTTCATCTTCTTCAAAACCATTTCATGCTCCTCCTATTTTTCAGACCGTTTCATGCTCCTCATATTTTTGACACCTTTTGAAGCTCTTCATATTTTTCACATCTTTTCAGGCTCTTCATCTTTTTGACCACCACTTCACGCTCCTCCTATTTTTCAGACCGTTTCATGCTCCTCATGTTTTTCACACCTTTTGAAGCTCTTCATATTTTTAACACCTTTTCAGGCTCTTCATGTTTTTAAACACCGCTTCATGCTCCTCCTATTTTTCATACCATTTCATGCTCCTCATATTTTTGACACTTTTTCACGCTCTTCATATATTTCACACCTTTTCATGCTCTTCATGTTTTTCAACACCTCTTCTTGCTACTCCTATTTTTCAGACCGTTTCATGCTTCTCATATTTTTGACACCTTTTGAAGCTCTTCTTATTTTTCACACCTTTTCATGCTCTTCATCTTTTTGAAAACATTTTCATTCTCATCCTATTTTTCAGACTGTTTCATGCTCCTCATATTTTTGACATCTTTTGAAGCTTTTCATATTTTTCACACATTTTCAGGCTCTTCATGTTTTTCAACATCGCTTCATGCTCCTCCTATTTTTCAGACGGTTTCATGCTCCTCATATTTTTGACACGTTTTGAAGCTCTTCATATTTTTCACACCTTTTCAGGCTCTTCATGATTTGAACACTGCTTCATGCACTCCTATTTTTCAGACCGTTTCATGCTCCACATATTTTTGAAAACTTTTGAAGCTCTTCATATTTTTCACAAATTTTCATTCCTTTCTTGTTTTTGACCACCGCTTCATGCTCTTCCTATTTTTCGAACCGTTTCCTGCTCCTAATATTTTTGACACCTTTTGAAGCTCTTCATATTTTTCACAGCTTTTCCGGCTCTTAATGTTTTTGACCACCGTTTCATGCTCCTCCTATGTTTCAGACCTTTTCATGCTCCTCATATTTTTGACACCTTTAAGCCCTTCACATTTTTCACACCTTTTCAGGTCTTCATCTTTTTGAACACCGCTTCATGCTCCTCCTATATTTCAGACCGTTTCATGCTCCTCATATTTTGTCACCTTTTGAAACTCTTCATATTTTTCACACCTTTTTCAGGCTCTTCATGTTTTTGACCACCTTTTCATGTGCCTCCTATTTTTCAGACCTTTTCATGCTCCTCATATTTTTCACACCTTTTAAGCCCGTCATATTTTTCACACCTTTTCAGGCTCTTCATCCTTTTGACCACCGCTTCATGCTTCTCCTATATTTCAGACCGTTTCATGCTCCTCATATTTTTGAGACCTTGAAGCTCTTCATATTTTTCACACCTTTTCATGCTCTTCATGATTTTGAGGACCGCTTCATGCTCCTCTTATCTTTCAGAAGCTTCAAGCTTTTCATATTTTTGACACCTTTTGAATCCCTCAAATTTTTCACACCTTCAGTCTCTTCATGTTTTTTGACGACTGCTTCATGCTCCTCCTATTTTTCAGACCGTTTCATGCTCCTCCTATTTTTCAGACCATTTCATTCTCCTCATATTTTCACAATTTTGGAAGCTCTTCATATTTTTCACACCTTTTCAGGCTCTTCATGTTTTTCAACACCGCTTCATGCTCCTCCTATTTTGCAGTCGTTTCATGCTTCTCATATTTTTGAAACCTTTTGAAGCTCTTCGTGTTTTTCACAGCTTTTCAGGCTCTTCATGTTTTTCATCCCCACTTCATGCTCCTCCTATTTTTCAGACCGTTCATGCTCCTCATATTTTTGACACCTTTTGAAGATCTTCCTATTTTTCACACCTTTTCAGGCTCTTCATGTTTTCAACACCGCTTCATGCTCCCCTTATTTTTCAGTCATTTCATGCTCCTCATATTTTTGACACCTTTTGAAGCTTTTCATATTTTCACACCTTTTCAGGCTCTTCATGTTTTTGACGACCGCTTCATGCTCCTCCTATTTTTCAGACTGTTTCATGCTCCCCATATTTTTGACACCTTTTGAAGCTCTTCGTATTTTTCATACGTTTTCAGGCTCTTCATGTTTCTCACCACCGCCTCATGCTTTTCCTATTTTTCAGACCGTTTCATGCTCCTCATATTTTTGACACCTTTTGAAGCTCTTCATATATTTCACACCTTTTCAATCTCTTCATGTTTTTAAACACCGCTTCTTGCTCCTCCGATTTTTCAGACCGTTTCATGCTCCTCATATTTTTGACACCTTTTGAAGCTCTTCATATTTTTCACACCTTTCCTGTTTTTAATCTTTTTCAAAACCGTTTCATTCTCATCCTATTTTTCAGACTGTTTCATGCTCCTCATATAATTGACACCTTTAGAAGCTCTTTATAGTTTTCACACGTTTTCAGGCTCTTCATATTTTTGAACACCGCTTCATGCTCCTCCTATTTTTCAGTCATTTCATGCTTCTCATATTTTTGACACCTTTTGAAGCTCTTTGTATGTTTCACACCTTTTCAGGCTCTTCATGTTTTTCAACACCGCTTCATGCTCCTCCTATTTTTCAGACCGTTTCATGCTCCTCATATTTTTGTCACCTTTTGAAGCTCTTCATATTTTTCACAGCTTTTCACGCTCTTCATGTTTTTGAGGACCGCTTCATGCTCCTCCTATTTTTCAGAAGCTTCAACTTTTCATATTTTTGACACCTTTTGAAGCCCTGAAATTTTTAACACCTTTTCAGGCTCTTCATGTTTTTCAACACCGTTTCATGCTCCTCCTATTTTTCAGAAAGTATCATGCTCTTCATATTTTTGACACCTTTTGAAGCTCTTCATATTTTTCACACCTTTTGAAACTCTTCATATTTTTCACATTTTTGAAGCTCTTCATATTTTTCACACGTTTTCAGGCTCTTCATGATTTTCAACACCGCTTCATGCTCCTCCTATGTTTCAGACCGTTTCGTGTTCATCTCATTTTTGACACTTTTGAAGCTCTTCGTATTTTTCACACCTTTTGAAGCTCTTCATATTTTTCACATTTTTGAAGCTCTTCATATTTTTCACACGTTTTCAGGCTCTTCATGATTTTCAACACCGCTTCATGCTCCTCCTATGTTTCAGACCGTTTCATGTTCATCTCATTTTTGACACTTTTGAATCTCTTCGTATTTTTCACACCTTTTGAAGCTCTTCATATTTTTCACATTTTTGAAGCTCTTCATATTTTTCACACGTTTTCAGGCTCTTCATGTTTTTCAACACCGCTTCATGCTCCTCCTATTTTTCACACCGTTTCATGCTCCTCATGTATTTCACACCTTTTGAAGCTCTTCATATTTTTCACACCTTTTCAGGCTCTTCATGTTTTTCAACACTGCTTTATGCTCCTCCTATTTTACAGACCGTTTCATGCTCCTCATATTTTTGACACCTTTTGAAGCTCTTCATATTTTTCACACCTTTTCAGGCTCTTCATATTTTTGAACACCGGATCATGCTCCTCCTATTTTTCAGACCGTTTCATGCTCCTCATATTTTTCACACCTTTTGAAGCTCTTCATATTTTTCACACCTTTTCAGTCTCTTCATGTTTTTGAACACCGCTTCATGCCCCTCCTCTTTTTCAGACCGTTTCATCTCCTCATGAATTTCACACCTTTTGAAGCTCTTCATATTTTGCACACCTTTTCAGGCTCTTGAAGTTTTTCACAACCACTTCATGCTTCTCCTACATTTCAGACCATTTCATGCTCCTCATATTTTTGACACCTTTTGAAGCTCTTCATATTTTTCACACCTTTTCAGGCTCTTCATGTTTCTCAACATCGCTTCATGCTCCTCCTAGTTTTCAGACCTTTTCATGCTACTCATATTTTTGACACCTTTTGAAGGTCTTCCTATATTTCACACATTTTCAGGCTCTTCATGTTTTTCAACATCACTTCATGCTCCTCCTATATTTCAGTCCGTTTCATGCACATCTCATTTTTGAAAACTTTTGAAGCTCTTCATATTTTACAAACCTTTTGAAGCTCTTCATATTTTTCACATTTTTGAAGCTCTTCATATTTTTCACTCGGTTTCAGGCTCTTTATGTTTTTCAACAGCGCTTCTTGCTCCTCCTATTTTTGAGGCTCTTCATATTTTTCGCACCTTTTCAGGCTCTTCATGATTTTGAACACCGTTTCATGATCCTCCTATTTTTCAGAACGTTTCATGCTCCTCATATTTTGACACCTTTTAAAGCTCTTCATATTTTTCACACCTTTTCTGGCTCTTCATGGTTTTGAACACCGCTTCATGCTCCTCCTATTTTTCAGACCGTTTCATTCTCCTCATACTTTTCACACGTTTTGAAGATCTTCATATTTTTCACACCTTTTCAGGCTCTTCATGTTTTTCAACACAACTTCATGCACCTCCGATTTTTCTGAACTTTTCATGCTCTTCATATATTAGACTCATATTGAAGCTCTTCATATTTTTCACACCTTTTCAGGATCTTCATAATTTTCAACACCGCTTCATGCTCCTCCTATTTTTCAGACCATTTCATGCTCTTCATATTTGTGAAACCTTTTGAAGCTCTTCATATTTTTCACACCTTTTCAGGCTCTTCATGTTTTTCAACACCGCTTCATGCTCCTCCTATTTTCAGACCGTTTCATCCTCCTCATATTTTTGACACCTTTTAATCTCTTCATATTTTTCACACATTTTCAGGCTCTTCAAGTTTTTGAACACCGTTTCATGCTACTTTTATTTTTGACTCCTTTTGAAGCTCTTCATATTTTTCAAACCTTTCATGATCTTCATGTTTTTCAACACATTTTGATGCTCCTCCTATTTTTCAGACCGTTTCATGTTCCTCATATTTTTAACACCTTCTGAAGTTATTCATATTTTTCACAACTTTTGAAGCTCTTCATATATTTCACACCTTTTCAGACTCTTCATGTTCTTCAACACCGCTTCATGCTCCTCCTATTTTTCAGACCGTTTCATGCTCCTTATATTTTGACACATTTTGAAGCTCTTCATATTTTTCATACCTTTTCATGCTCTTCATCTTTTCCGAAACAGTTTCATTTTCATCCTATTTTTCACACTGTTTCATCTCCTCATGTTTTTGACACCTTTTGAATCTCTTCATATTTTTCACACCTTTTCAGGCTCTTCATGTTTTTCAGCTCCGCTTCATGCTCCTCCTATTTTTCAGACCGTTTCATGCTCCTCATATATTTGACACCTTTTGAAGCTCTTCATATTTTTGACACCTTTTCAGGCCCTACATGTTTTTCAACACCGGTTCATGCTCCTCCTATTTTTCAGACCGTTTCATTCTCCTCATATTTTGACACCTTTTGAAGCTCTTCATATTTTTGACACCTTTTCAGGCCCTTCATGTTTTTCAACACCACTTCATGCTCCTCCTATTTTTCAGACCGTTTCATGCTCATCTCATTTTTGAACCTTTTGAAGCTCTTCACATTTTTAACACCTTTTGAAGTTCTTCACATTTTTCACACGTTTTCAGGCTCTTCATGTTTTTCAACACCGCTTCATGCTCCTCCTATTTTTCAGACCGTTTCATGCACCTCATATTTTTGACACTTTTTGAAGATCTTTGTATTTTTTACACTTTTCAGGCTCTTCATGTTTTTCAATACCACTTCATGCTCCTCCTATATTTCAGACCGTTTCATTCTCCTCATATTTTTGAGACCGTTAGAAGCTCTTCATATTTTTCACATCTTTTCAGGCTCTTCATGTTTCTCAACACCGCTTCTTGCTCCTCCTATTTTTCAGACCGTTTCATGCTCATCTCATTTTGACATCTTTTGAAGCTCTTCATGTTTTTCACATCTTTTGAAGCTCTTCATATTTTTCAAACCTTTTCAGGCTCTTCATGATTTTCAACACCGCTTTATGCTCCTCCTATTTTTCAGACAGTTTCATGCTCATCTCATTTTTGACACCTTTTGAAGCTCTTCATATTTTTCACACCTTTTGAAGTTCTTCATATTTTTCACATCTTTTGAAGCTCTTCATATTTTTCACTTATTTTCAGGCTCTTCATGTTTTTCAACTCCGCTTCATGCTCCTCCTATTTTTCAGACCGTTTCCTGCTCCTCATATTTTTGACACCTTTTGAAACTCCACATATTTTTCACACCTTTTCAGGCTCTTCATGTTTTGGAACACCGCTTCATGCTCCTCCAATTTTTCAGACCGTTTCCTGCTTCTCATGTATTTCACACCTTTTGAAGCTCTTCATATTTTTCACACCTTTTGAAGCTCTTCATATTTTTCACACATTTTCAGGCTCCTCAGGTTTTTCAACACCACTTCATGCTACTCCTATTTTTCAGTCCGTTTCATGCTCCTCATATTTTTGACACCTTTTGAAGCTCTTCGTATTTTTCACACCTTTTGAAGCTCTTCATATTTTTCACATTTTTGAACCTCTTCATATTTTTCACACGTTTTCAGGCTCTTTATGTTTTTCAACACCGCTTCATGCTCCTCTTATTTTTCAGACCGTTTCATGCTTCTCATGTATTTCACACCTTTTGAAGCTCTTCATATATTTCAAACCTTTCAGCCTCTTCATGTTTTTCAACACTGCTTCATGCTCCTCCTATTTTTCAGACCGTTTCATGCTCCTCATATTTTTCACAGCTTTTGAAGCTCTTCATATTTTTCACACCTTTTCAGGCTCTTCATGTTTTTCAACACAACTTCATGCTCCTCCAATTTTTCTGAACTTTTCATGCTCTTCATATATTAGACTCATTTTCAAGCTCTTCATATATTTCACACCTTTTCAGGATCTTCATAATTTTCAACACCGCTTCATGCTCCTCCTATTTTTCAGACCATTTCATGCTCTTCATATTTGTGAAACCTTTTGAAGCTCTTCATATTTTTCACACCTTTTCAGGCTCTTCATGTTTTGGAACACCGCTTCATGCTCCTCCAATTTTTCAGACCGTTTCCTGCTTCTCATGTATTTCACACCTTTTGAAGCTCTTCATATTTTTCACACATTTTCAGGCTCCTCAGGTTTTTCAACACCACTTCATGCTACTCCTATTTTTCAGTCCGTTTCATGCTCCTCATATTTTTGACACCTTTTGAAGCTCTTCGTATTTTTCACACCTTTTGAAGCTCTTCATATTTTTCACATTTTTGAACCTCTTCATATTTTTCACACGTTTTCAGGCTCTTTATGTTTTTCAACACCGCTTCATGCTCCTCTTATTTTTCAGACCGTTTCATGCTTCTCATGTATTTCACACCTTTTGAAGCTCTTCATATATTTCAAACCTTTCAGCCTCTTCATGTTTTTCAACACTGCTTCATGCTCCTCCTATTTTTCAGACCGTTTCATGCTCCTCATATTTTTCACACCTTTTGAAGCTCTTCATATTTTTCACACCTTTTCAGTCTCTGCATGTTTTTGAACACCGCTTCATGCCCCTCCTATTTTTCAGACCGTTTCATCTCCTCATGAATTTCACACCTTTTGAAGCTCTTCATATTTTGCACACCTTTTCAGGCTCTTGAAGTTTTTCACAACCACTTCATGCTCCTCCTACTTTTCAGACCGTATCATGCTCCTCATGTATTTCACACCTTTTGAAGCTCTTCATATTTTTCACACGTTTTCATGCTCTTCATGTTTTGAACACCGTTTCATGCTCCTCCTATTTTTCGAACCGTTTCATGCTCCTCATTTTTTTGACACCTTTTGAAGCTCTTCATATTTTCCACACCTTTTCAGGCTCTTCATGTTTTTCAACACTGCTTCATGATTTTCCTATATTTCAGACCGTTTCATTCTCCTCATATTTTTGACACCTTTAGAAGCTCTTCATATTTTTCACACCTTTTCAGGCTCTTCATGTTTTTCAACACGGCATCATGCTCTTCCTATTTTTCAGACTGTTTCATTCTCCTCATATTTTTGACAACTTTTGAAGCTCTTCATATATTTCACACTTTTTCAGGCTCTTAATTTTTTTCAACACCACTTCATGCTCCTCCTATTTTTCAGACCGTTTCATGCTCATCTCATTTTGACACATTTTGAAGCTCTTCATGTTTTTCACACATTTTGAAGCTCTTCATATTTTTCACACCTTTTCAGGCTCTTCATGATTTTCAACACTGCTTCATGCTCCTTCTATTTTTCAGAACGTTTCATGGTAATCTCATTTTTGACACTTTTTGAAGCTCTTCATATTTTTCACACCTTTTGAAGATCTTCATATTTTTCACATTTTTGAAGCTCTTCATATTTTTCACACATTTTCAGGCTCTTCATGTTTTTCAACTCCGCTTGATGCTCCTCCTATTTTTCAGACCGTTTCATACTGCTCATAGTTTTGATATTTTTTGAGAGTCTTCATATTTTTCACACCTTTTCAGTCTCTTCATGTTTTGAACACCGTTTCATGCTCCTCCTATTTTTCAGACCGTTTCATGCTCCTCCTATTTTTCAGACCGTTTCATGCTCCTCATATTTTTGACACCGTTAGAAGCTCTTCATATTTTTCACATCTTTTCAGGCTCTTCATGTTTCTCAACACCGCTTCTTGCTCCTCCTATTTTTCAGACCGTTTCATGCTCATCTCATTTTGACATCTTTTGAAGCTCTTCATGTTTTTCACATCTTTTGAAGCTCTTCATATTTTTCAAACCTTTTCAGGCTCTTCATGATTTTCAACACCGCTTTATGCTCCTCCTATTTTTCAGACAGTTTCATGCTCATCTCATTTTTGACACCTTTTGAAGCTCTTCATATTTTTCACTTATTTTCAGGCTCTTCATGTTTTTCAACTCCGCTTCATTCTCCTCCTATTTTTCAGACCGTTTCATGCTCCTCATATTTTTGACACCTTTTGAAACTCCACATATTTTTCACACCTCCTCAGGCTCTTCATGTTTTGGAACACCGCTTCATGCTCCTCCAATTTTTCAGACCGTTTCCTGCTTCTCATGTATTTCACACCTTTTGAAGCTCTTCATATTTTTCACACCTTTTGAAGCTCTTCATATTTTTCACACATTTTCGGGCTCCTCAGGTTTTTCAACACCACTTCATGCTACTCCTATTTTTCAGTCCGTTTCATGCTCCTCATATTTTTGACACCTTTTGAAGCTCTTCGTATTTTTCACACCTTTTGAAGCTCTTCATATTTTTCACATTTTTGAACCTCTTCATATTTTTCACACGTTTTCAGGCTCTTCATGTTTTTCAACACCGCTTCTTGCTCCTCCTATTTTTCAGACCGTTTCATGCTCATCTCATTTTGACATCTTTTGAAGCTCTTCATGTTTTTCACATCTTTTGAAGCTCTTCATATTTTTCAAACCTTTTCAGGCTCTTCATGATTTTCAACACCGCTTTATGCTCCTCCTATTTTTCAGACAGTTTCATGCTCATCTCATTTTTGACACCTTTTGAAGCTCTTCATATTTTTCACACCTTTTGAAGTTCTTCATAATTTTCACATCTTTTGAAGCTCTTCATATTTTTCACTTATTTTCAGGCTCTTCATGTTTTTCAACTCCGCTTCATTCTCCTCCTATTTTTCAGACCGTTTCATGCTCCTCATATTTTTGACACCTTTTGAAACTCCACATATTTTTCACACCTTTTCAGGCTCTTCATGTTTTGGAACACCGCTTCATGCTCCTCCAATTTTTCAGACCGTTTCCTGCTTCTCATGTATTTCACACCTTTTGAAGCTCTTCATATTTTTCACACATTTTCGGGCTCCTCAGGTTTTTCAACACCACTTCATGCTACTCCTATTTTTCAGTCCGTTTCATGCTCCTCATATTTTTGACACCTTTTGAAGCTCTTCGTATTTTTCACACCTTTTGAAGCTCTTCATATTTTTCACATTTTTGAACCTCTTCATATTTTTCACACGTTTTCAGGCTCTTCATGTTTTTCAACACCGCTTCTTGCTCCTCCTATTTTTCAGACCGTTTCATGCTCATCTCATTTTGACATCTTTTGAAGCTCTTCATGTTTTTCACATCTTTTGAAGCTCTTCATATTTTTCAAACCTTTTCAGGCTCTTCATGATTTTCAACACCGCTTTATGCTCCTCCTATTTTTCAGACAGTTTCATGCTCATCTCATTTTTGACACCTTTTGAAGCTCTTCGTATTTTTCACACCTTTTGAAATTCTTCATATTTTTCACATCTTTTGAAGCTCTTCATATTTTTCACTTATTTTCAGGCTCTTCATGTTTTTCAACTCCGCTTCATTCTCCTCCTATTTTTCAGACCGTTTCATGCTCCTCATATTTTTGACACCTTTTGAAACTCCACATATTTTTCACACCTTTTCAGGCTCTTCATGTTTTGGAACACCGCTTCATGCTCCTCCAATTTTTCAGACCGTTTCCTGCTTCTCATGTATTTCACACCTTTTGAAGCTCTTCATATTTTTCACACCTTTTAAAGCTCTTCATATTTTTCACACATTTTCAGGCTCCTCAGGTTTTTCAACACCACTTCATGCTACTCCTATTTTTCAGTCCGTTTCATGCTCCTCATATTTTTGACACCTTTTGAAGCTCTTCGTATTTTTCACACCTTTTGAAGCTCTTCATATTTTTCACATTTTTGAAGCTGTTCATATTTTTCACACGTTTTCAGGCTCTTCATGGTTTTCAACACCGCTTCTTGCTCCTCCTATTTTTCAGACCGTTTCATGCTCATCTCATTTTGACATCTTTTGAAGCTCTTCATGTATTTCACATCTTTTGAAGCTCTTCATAATTTTCACACCTTTTCAGGCTCTTCATGATTTTCAACACCACTTTATGCTCCTCCTATTTTTCAGACAGTTTCATGCTCATCTCATTTTTGACACCTTTTGAAGCTCTTCGTATTTTCCACACCTTTGAAGCTCTTCATATTTTTCACATTTTTGAAGCTCTTCATATTTTTCACTCGGTTTCAGGCTCTTCATGTTTTTCAACAGCGCTTCTTGCTCCTCCTATTTTTGAGGCTCTTCATATTTTTCGCACCTTTTCAGGCTCTTCATGTTTTTGAACACCGTTTCATGATCCTCCTATGTTTCAGACCGTTTCATGCTCCTCATATTTTGACACCTTTTAAAGCTCTTCATATTTTTCACATCTTTTGTGGCTCTTCATGGTTTTGAACACCGCTTCATGCTCCTCCTATTTTTCAGACCGTTTCATTCTCCTCATACTTTTCACACCTTTTGAAGATCTTCATATTTTTCACACCGTTTCAGGCTCTTCATGTTTTTCAACACAACTTCATGCTTCTCCTATTTTTCAGACCGTATCATGCTCCTCATGTATTTCACACCTTTTGAAGCTCTTCATATTTTTCACACCTTTTCATGCTCTTCATGTTTTTGAACACCGCTTCACGCTCCTCCTATTTTTCAGACCTTTTCATGCTCCTCATATTTTTCACAGCTTTTGAAGCTCTTCATATTTTTCACACCTTTTCAGGCTCTTCATGTTTTTCAACACAACTTCATGCTCCTCCAATTTTTCTGAACTTTTCATGCTCTTCATATATTAGACTCATTTTGAAGCTCTTCATATTTTTCACACCTTTTCAGGATCTTCATAATTTTCAACACCGCTTCATGCTCCTCCTATTTTTCAGACCATTTCATGCTCTTCATGTTTGTGAAACCTTTTGAAGCTCTTCATATTTTTCACACCTTTTCAGGCTCTTCATGTTTTGGAACACCGCTTCATGCCCCTCCTATTTTTCAGACCGTTTCATCTCCTCATGAATTTCACACCTTTTGAAGCTCTTCATATTTTGCACACCTTTTCAGGCTCTTGAAGTTTTTCACAACCACTTCATGCTCCTCCTACTTTTCAGACCGTATCATGCTCCTCATGTATTTCACACCTTTTGAAGCTCTTCATATTTTTCACACGTTTTCATGCTCTTCATGTTTTGAACACCGTTTCATGCTCCTCCTATTTTTCGAACCGTTTCATGCTCCTCATATTTTTGACACCTTTTGAAGCTCTTCATATTTTCCACACCTTTTCAGGCTCTTCATGTTTTTCAACACTGCTTCATGATTTTCCTATATTTCAGACCGTTTCATTCTCCTCATATTTTTGACAACTTTAGAAGCTCTTCATATTTTTCACACCTTTTCAGGCTCTTCATGTTTTTCAACACGGCTTCATGCTCCTCCTATTTTTCAGACTGTTTCATTCTCCTCATATTTTTGACAACTTTTGAAGCTCTTCATATATTTCACACTTTTTCAGGCTCTTAATTTTTTTCAACACCACTTCATGCTCCTCCTATTTTTCAGACCGTTTCATGCTCATCTCATTTTGACACATTTTGAAGCTCTTCATGTTTTTCACACATTTTGAAGCTCTTCATATTTTTCACACCTTTTCAGGCTCTTCATGATTTTCAACACTGCTTCATGCTCCTTCTATTTTTCAGAACGTTTCATGGTAATCTCATTTTTGACACTTTTTGAAGCTCTTCATATTTTTCACACCTTTTGAAGATCTTCATATTTTTCACATTTTTGAAGCTCTTCATATTTTTCACACATTTTCAGGCTCTTCATGTTTTTCAACTCCGCTTGATGCTCCTCCTATTTTTCAGACCGTTTCATACTCCTCATAGTTTTGATATTTTTTGAGAGTCTTCATATTTTTCACACCTTTTCAGGCTCTTCATGTTTTTGAACACCATTTCATGCTCCTCCTATTTTTCAGACCGTTTCATGCTCCTCCTATTTTTCAGACCGTTTCATGCTCCTCATATTTTTGACACCTTTTGAAGCTCTTCATATTTTTCACACCTTTTCAGGCTCTTCATGTTTCTCAACACCGCTTGATGCTCCTTCTATATTTCAGAGCGTTTCATGTTCCTCATACTTTTGACACCTTTTGAGGCTCTTCATATTTTTCACACCTTTTCAGGCTCTTCATCTTTTTCAAAACCGCTTCATGCTCCTCCTATTTTCAGACCGTTTCACGCTCCTCATATTTTTGACACGTTTTGAAGCTCTTCCTATTTTTCACACCTTTTCAGGCTCTTCATGTGTTTCAACACTGCTTCATGCTCCTCCTCTTTTTCAGACCGTTTCATGCCCCTCATATATCTGACAGGTTTTGAGGCTCTTCATATTTTTCACACCTTTGCAGGTTCTCCATGTTTTTGAACACTGCTTCATGCTCCTCCTATTTTTCAGACCGTTTCATGCTCCTCATATTTTTGACACCCTTTGAAGCTCTTCATATTTTTCACACCTTTTCAAGCTCTTCATGTATTTCAACACCCCTTCCTGCTGCTATATTTCAGACCGTTTCATGCTCCTCATATTTTTCACACCTTTTGAAGCTCTTTTATTTTTCACACCTTTTCAGGCTCTTCATGATTTTGAACACTGCTTCATGCACCTCCTGTTTTTCAGACCATTTCATGCTCCTCATATTTTTGTCACTTTTGAAGCTCTTCCTATATTTAACTCCTTTTCAGGCTCTCCATATTTTTCCACACTCTTTCATACTCCTCCTAATTTTCAGACCGTTTCATGCTCCTCCTCTTTTTAAGACCGTTTCATACTCCTCATATTTTTGACACCTTTTGAAGCTCTTCATATATTTCACACCTTTTCAGGCTCTTCATGTTTTCAACACAACTTCATGCTGCTCCGATTTTTCAGACCGTTTCATGCTCATCTCATTTTTGACACCTTTTGAAGCTATTCATATTTCTCACAGCTTTTGAAGCTCTTCCTATTTTTCACACGTTTTCAAGCTCTTCATGTTTTTCCACACCGTTTCATGCTCCTCCTTTTTTTCAGACCGTTTCATGCGCCTCCTATTTTTCAGACCGTTTCATGCTCCTCATATTTTTAACACCTTTTGAAACTCTTTATATATTTCACACCTTTTCAGGCTCTTCATGTTTTTCAACACAGTTTCATGCTCCTCCTATCTTTCAGAACGTTTCATGCTCCTCATATTTTTGACACAATTTGAAGCTCTTCATAATTTTCACACCTTTTCAGGCTCTTCATGTTTTTCAACACCGCTTCATGCTCCTCCTATTTTTCAGACCGTTTCATGCTCCAACTATTTTTCAGACCGTTTCATGCTCCTCATATTTTTGACACGTTTTGAGGCTCTTCATATTTTTCACACCTTTTCAGGCTCTTCATGTTTCTCAACACTGCATGATGCTCTTTCTATTTTTCAGACCGTTTCATGCTCCTCATATATTTGAAATCTTTTGAAGCTCTTCATATTTTTCCCACCTTTTCAGGCTCTGCTTCATGCTCCTGCTATTTTTCAGACAGATTCATGCTCCTCATATATTTGAAACCTTTTGAAGCTCTTCATATATTTCACACCTTTTCAGCCTCTTCATGTTTTTCAACACCGCTTCATGCTCCTAGTATTTTTCAGACCGTTTCATGCTCCTCATATTTTTCACACCTTTTGAAGCTCTTCATATTTTTCACACTTTCTCAGGCTCTTCATGTTTTGAGCACAGCTTCATGCTCCTCCTATTTTTCAGATCGTTTCATTCTCCTCATGTATTTCACACCTTTTGAAGCTATTCATATTTTTCACACCTTTTCAAGCTCTTCATGTTTTTGAACACCATTTCATGCTGCTCGTATTTTTCAGACCGTTTCATGTTCCTCATATTTTTGACAACTTTAGAAGCTCTTCATATTTTTCACACCTTTTCAGTCTCTGCATGTTTCTCAACCCCGCTTCATGATCCTCGTATTTTTCAGACAGTTTCATGCTCCTCATATTTTTGACACCTTTAGAAGCTCTTCATATTTTTAACCCCTTCTCAGGATCTTAATGTTTTTGAGCACAGCTTCATGCTCCTCCTATTTTTCAGACCGTTTCATGCTCCTCATATATTTCACACCTTTAGAAGCTCTTGTATTTTTCACACCTTTTCAGGCTCTTCATGTTTTTCAACATCAAATCATGCTCCTCCTATTTTTCAGACCGTTTCATGCTCCTCATAATTTTCACACCATTTGAAGCTCTTCATATTTTTCACACCTTTTCAGGCTCTTCATGTTTTTGAACACTGCTTCATGCTCCTCCTCTTTTTCAGACCGTTTGATGCTCCTCATATTTTTGACCCGTTTTGTGGCTCTTCATATTTTTCACACCTTTCCTAGCTCTTCATGTTTTTGAACAACGTTTCATGGTCCTCCTATTTTTCAGAACGTTTAATGCTCCTCATATTTTTGACAACTTTTGAAGCTCTTCATATTTCACACCTTTTCAGGCTCTTCATGGTTTTCAACATCAAGTCATGCTCCTCCTATTTTTCTGACCGTTTCATGCTCCTCTTATTTTTCACACCATTTGAAGCTCTTCATATTTTTCATACGTTTTCAGGCTCTTCTTGTTTTTGACCACCGCTTCATGCTCTTCTTATTTTTCAGACCGCTTCATGCTCCTAATTTTTTTGACTCCTTTTGAAGCTCTTCCTATTTTTCACACCTTTTCATGCTTTTCATGTTTTTCAACATCGTTTCATGCTCCTCCTATTTTTAAGATCGTTTTTTGCTCCTCACATTTTTGACACCTTTTGAAGCTCCTCCTATTTTTCACACCTTTTCAGGCTCTTTATGTTTTTCAACACCGTTTCACGCTCCTCCTATTTTTCAGACCGCTTCATTCTCCTCCTATTTTTCAAACCGTTTCATGCTCCTCATATTTTTGACACCTTTTGAAGCTCTTCATATTTTTCACACCTTTTCAGGCTCTTCATGTTTTTCAACACCGCTTCATGCTCCTCGCATTTTTCAGACCGTTTCATGCTCCTCATATTTTTCTCACCTTTTGAAGCTCTTCATATTTTTCACACCTTCTCAGGCTCTTCATGTTTTGAGCACAGATTCATGCTCCTCCTATTTTTCAGATCGTTTCATGCGCTTCATTTCACACCTTTTGAAGCTGTTCATATTTTTCACACCTTTTCAGGCTCTTCATCTTTTTGAACACCATTTCATGCTGATCCTATTTTTCAGACCGTTTCAAGCTCCTCATGTTTTTGACACGTTTTAAACCTCTTCATATTTTTCACACCATTCCAGGCTCTTCATGTTTTTGAACACTGTTATATGCTCCTCCTCTTTTTCAGACCGTTTCATGTTCCTCATATATTTCACACCTTTAGAATCTCTTGGATTTTTCACACCTTTTCAGGCTCTTCATGTTTTTCAACATCAAATCATGCTCCTCCTATTTTTCAGACCTTTTCATGCTCCTCATAATTTTGAAACCTTTGTAAGCTCTTCATATTTTTCACACCTTTTCAGGCTCTTCATGTTTTTCAACACCGCTTCATGCTCCTCCTATTTTTCAGACCGTTTCATGCTCTTAATATTTTTGACACCATTTGAAGCTCTTCACATTTTTCACACCTTTTCAGGCTCTTCATGTTTTTCAACACCGCTTCATGCTCCTCCTATTTTTCAGACCATTTCTTCCTCCTCATATTTTTGACACCTTTTGAAGCTCTTCATATTTTTCACCCCTTTTCGGGCTCTTCATATTTTTGAACACCGCTTCATCCTCCTCCTATTTTTAGACCGTTTCAAGCTCCTCAGATTTTTGACCCGTTTTGAGGCTCTTCATATTTTTCACACCCTCTCAGGCTCTTCATGTTTTTGAGGAAAGCTTCATGCTCCTCCTATTTTTCAGACCGTTTCATGCTCCTCATATTATTGACACCTTTTGAAGCTCTTCATATTTTTGACCCCTTTTCAAGCTCTTCATATTTTTCAACACCGTTTCATGCTCCTCCTAATTTTCAGACCATTTCATGTTCCTCATATTTTTCACACCTTTTGAAGCTCTTCATAGTTTTCACACCTTTTCTGGGTCTTCATGTTTTTGAACACCGCTTCATGCTCCTCCCATTTTTCAGACCGTTTCATGCTCCTCCTATTTTTCAGACCGTTTCATGATCCTCATATTATTGACACCTTTTGAAGCTCTCCCTATTTTTCACACCTTTTCATGCTCTTCATGTTTTTCAACACCGTTTCATGCTCCTCCTATTTTTCAGACCGTTTCATGGTCCTCATATTATTGACACCTTTTGAAGCTTTTTATATTTGTCACACCTTTACAGGCTCTCCATGTTTTTGAACACCGCTTCGTGCTCCTCCCATTTTTCAGACCGTTTCATGCTCCTCCCATTTTTCAGACCGTTTCATGCTCCTCCTATTTTTCAGACTTTTTCATGCTCCTCATATTTTTGACACCTTTTGAAGCTCTTCATATTTTTCACACGTTTTCAGGCTCTTAATATATTTGAAGACCGCTTCATGCTGCTCCTATTTGTCAGACCGTTTCATGCTCCTCATATTTTTGACACCTTTTGAAGTTCTTCTTATTTTTCACGCCTTTTCAGGCCCTTAATATATTTGACGACCGCTTCATGCTGCTCCTATTTTTCAGACCTTTTCATGCTCCTCATATTTTTGACACCTTTTGAAGCTCTTCATATATTTCACACATTTTCAGGCTCTTCATGTTTTTCAACACCGCTTCCTGCTCCTCCAATTTTTCAGTCTTTTTATGCTTCTCATATTTTTGAAACCTTTTGAAGCTCCTCATAATTTTCACAGCTTTTCAAGCTCTTCATGTTTTTCATCACCACTTCATGCTCCTCCTATTTTTCAGACCATTTCATGCTCCTCATGTTTTTGACACCTTTTTAAGCTCTTCATATTTTTCACAGCTTTTCAGGCTCTTCATGTTTTGACCACCGCTCCATGCTCCTCCTATTTTTCAGACCGTTTCATGCTCCTCATATTTTTGACACCGTTTGAAGCTCTTCATATATTTCAAACATTTTAAGGATCTTCATGTTTTTAAACACCGCTTCTTGCTCCTGCTATTTCTCAGACCGTTTCATGCTTCTCATATTTTTGACACGTTTTGAAGCTCTTCACATATTTCACACTTTTTCAAGCTCTTCATGTTTTTCAACACCACTTTTTGCTCCTCCAATTTTTCAGACCCTTTCATGCTTCTCATATTTTTGACACCTTTCGAAGCTCTTCATAATTTTCACACCTTTTCATGCTCTTTATCTTTTTCAAAACCGTTTCATTCTCATCCTAATTTTCAGACTGTTTCATTCTCCTCATATTTTTGACAACTTTTCAAGTTCTTCATATTTTTCACACCTTTTCAGGCTCTTCATGTCTTTCAACACCGCTTCATGCTCCTCTTATTTTTCATTGGTTTCATGCTTCTCATATTTTTGACACCTTTTGTAGCTCTTCATATTTTTCACACATTTTCTCCTCTTCATCTTTTTAAAAACCGTTTCTTGCTTATCCTTTATTTCAGACTGTTTCATGCTCCTCATATTTTTGACACCTTTTGAAGCTCTTCATATTTCTCACAGCTTTTGAAGCTCTTCATATTTTTCACACGTTTTCAAGCTCTTCGTGTTTTTCCACACCGTTTCATGCTCCTCCTTTTTTCAGACCGTTTCATGCTCCTCCTTTTTTTGAGACCGTTTCATGCTCCTCATATTTTTGACACCTTTTGAAGCTCTTCATATTTTTCACACCTTTTCAAGCTCTTCATGTATTTCAACACCCCTTCCTGCTGCTATATTTCAGACCGTTTCATGCTCCTCATATTTTTCACACCTTTTGAAGCTCTTTTATTTTTCACACCTTTTCAGGCTCTTCATGATTTTGAACACTGCTTCATGCACCTCCTGTTTTTCAGACCATTTCATGCTCCTCATATTTTTGTCACTTTTGAAGCTCTTCCTATATTTAACTCCTTTTCAGGCTCTCCATATTTTTCCACACTCTTTCATACTCCTCCTAATTTTCAGACCGTTTCATGCTCCTCCTCTTTTTCAGACCGTTTCATACTCCTCATATTTTTGACACCTTTTAAAGCTCTTCATATATTTCACACCTTGTCAGGCTCTTCATGTTTTCAACACAACTTCATGCTGCTCCGATTTTTCAGACCGTTTCATGCTCATCTCATTTTTGACACCTTTTGAAGCTCTTCATATTTCTCACAGCTTTTGAAGCTCTTCCTATTTTTCACACGTTTTCAAGCTCTTCATGTTTATCCACACCGTTTCATGCTCCTCCTTTTTTTCAGACCGTTTCATGCGCCTCCTATTTTTCAGACCGTTTCATGCTCCTCATATTTTTAACACCTTTTGAAACTCTTTATATATTTCACACCTTTTCAGGCTCTTCATGTTTTTCAACACAGTTTCATGCTCCTCCTATCTTTCAGAACGTTTCATGCTCCTCATATTTTTGACACAATTTGAAGCTCTTCATAATTTTCACACCTTTTCAGGCTCTTCATGTTTTTCAACACCGCTTCATGCTCCTCCTATTTTTCAGACCGTTTCATGCTCCTCATATATTTGAAATCTTTTGAAGCTCTTCATATTTTTCCCACCTTTTCAGGCTCTTCATGTGTTTCAACACCGTTTCATGCTCCTCCTATTTTTCAGACCGTTTCATGCTCCTCCTATTTTTCCGACCGTTTCATGCTCCTCATATTTTGACACCTTTTGAAGCTCTTCATATTTTTCACACCTTTTCAGGCTGTTCATGTTTTTCTACACTGCTTCATGCTCCTGCTATTTTTCAGACCGATTCATGCTCCTCATATATTTGAAACCTTTTGAGGCTCTTCATATTTTTCACACCTTGTCAGGCTCTACATGTTTTTGAACACCGCATCAAGCTCCTCCTATTTTTGAGACCGTTTCATGCTCCTCCTATTTTTGACACCCTTTGAAGCTCTTCATATTTTTCACACATTTTCAGGCTCTTCATGTTTTTGCACACAGCTTCATTCTCCTCCTATTTTTCAGACCGTTTCATGCTCCTCATATTTTTGACACCTTTTGAAGCTCCTCCTATTTTTCAAACCTTATCAGGCTCTTTATGTTTTTGAACACCGTTTCATGCTCCTCCTCTTTTTCAGACAGTTTCATGCTCCTGCTATTTTTCAGACAGTTTCATGCTCCTCATATATTTGACAGCTTTTGAAGCTCTTCATAGATTTCACACCTTTTCAGGATCTTCATGTTTTTGAACACCGCTTAATGCTTTCTCTTTTTCAGACCGTTTCATTCTCCTCATATTTTTGACAACTTTTGAAGCTCTTCATATTTTTCATACCTTTTCAGGCTCTCCAAGTTTTTGTACACCGCTTCATGCTCCTCTTATTTTTCAGACCATTTCATGCTCCTCATGTATTTCACACCTTTAGAGACTCTCGTATTTGACACACCTTTCCAGGCTTTTCATGTTTTTGAACACCGCTTCATGCTCCTAGTATTTTTCAGACCGTTTCATGCTCCTCATATTTTTCACACCTTTTGAAGCTCTTCATATTTTTCACACCTTTTGAAGCTCTTAATATTTTCCACAGGTTTTCAGGCTCTTCATGTTTTTAACACTGCTTCATGCTCCTCCTATTTTTCAGACCGTTTCATGCTCCTCATATTTTTGACACGTTTTGATGCTCTTCATATTTTTCACACCTTTCCAGGCTCTGCATGTTTTTGAACACCGTTTCATGCTATTATTTTTTCAGAACGTTTCATGCTCTTCATATTTTTGACCCCCTTTGAAGCTCTTCTTATTTTTAGTACCTTTTCAGGATCTCCATATATTTGAATACCGCTTCATGCTCCTCCTAAATTTGAGACCATTTCATGCTCCTCATATTTTTGACACCTTTTAAAGCTCTTCATATTTTTCACACCTTTTCAGGCTCTTCATGTTTTTGAACATCACTTTATGCTCCTACTATTTTTCACCGTTTCATGCTCCTCATATTTTTCACACCTTTTGAAGCTCTTCATATTTTTCACACCTTTTCAGGCTCTTCATGTTTTGAACACCGCTTCATGCTCCTCCTATTTTACAGACTGTTTCATGCTCATCTCATTTTTTACACCTTTTGAAGCTCTTCATATTTTTCACAACTTTTGAAGCTCTTCATATTTTTCACACCTTTTCAGGCTCTTCATGTTTTTCAACACTGCTTCATGCTCCTCCTATTTTTCAGACCGTTTCATGCTCCTCTTATTTTTGACACCGTTTGAAGCTCTTCATATTTTTCACACCTTATCAGGCTCTCCATGTTTTTGAACACCGCTTCATGCTCCTCCTATTTTTGAGACCGTTTCATGCTCCTCCTATTTTTCACACCTTTTCAGGCTCTCCATGTTTTTGAACACCGCTTCATGCCCCTCCTATTTTTAAGACCGTTTCATGTTCCTCATATTTTTCAGACCGTTTCATGCTCATCTCATTTTTTACACCTCTAGAAGCTCTTCAAATTTGCACACCTTTTGAAGCTCTTCACATTTTTCACACCTTTTCAGGCTTTTCATATTTTTGAACACTGCTTCACGCTCCTCCTATTTTTGAGACCGTTTCATGCTCCTCATGAATTTCACACCTTTTGAAGTTCTTCATATATTTCACACCTTTTCAATCTCCTCATGTTTTTGAACACCACTTCATGCTCCTCCTATTTTCAGACCGTTTCATGCTCCTCATATTTTTGACACCTTTTGAAGCTCTTCATATATTTCACACCTTTTCAGGCTCTTCATGTTTTTCAACACCACTTCATGCTCCTCATATTTTTCAGACAGTTTCATGCTCATCTCATTTTTGACACCTTTTGAAGCTCTTCATATTTTTCACACCTTTTCAGGCTCTTCATATTTTTGAACACTGCTTCACGCTCCTCCTATTTTTGAGACCGTTTCATGCTCCTCATGAATTTCACACCTTTTGAAGTTCTTCATATATTTCACACCTTTTCAATCTCCTCATGTTTTTGAACACCACTTCATGCTCCTCCTATTTTCAGACCGTTTCATGCTCCTCATATTTTTGACACCTTTTGAAGCTCTTCATATATTTCACACCTTTTCAGGCTCTTCATGTTTTTCAACACCACTTCATGCTCCTCATATTTTTCAGACAGTTTCATGCTCATCTCATTTTTGACACCTTTTGAAGCTCTTCATATTTTTCACACCTTTTTAAGCTCTTCATATTTTTCACACATTTTCAGGCTCTCCATGTTTTTGAACACCATTCCATGCTCCTCGTATTTTTCAGAAGGTTTCATGCTCCTCATATTTTTCACACCTTTTCAGGCTCTTCATGTTTTTGAACACCGCTTCATGCTCTTTCTACTTTTGAGACCGTTTCATGCTCCTCATATTTTTGACTCTTTTTCAAGCTCATCCTATTTTTCACACCTTTTCAGGCTCTTCATGTGTTTCAACACCGTTTCATGCTCCTCCTCTTTTTCAGACCGTTTCATGCTCCTCCTCTTTTTCAGACTGTTTCATGCTCCTCATATTTTTGACACCTTTTGAAGCTCTTCATATTTTTCACATCTTTTCAGGCTGTTCATGTTTTCAAACACCATTTCATGCTCCTCCTATTTTTCAGAACGTTTCACGCTCCTCATGTTTTTGACACCTTTTGAAGCTCTTCATATTTTTCACACCTTTTCAGTCTCTTCATGTTTTTCAACACCTCGTCATGCTCCTGCTATTTTTCAGACCGTATCATGCTCATCTCACTATTACACCTTTTGAAACTCTTGATATTTTTCACACCTTTTGAAGCTCTTAATATTTTCCACAGGTTTTCAGGCTCTTCATGTTTTTAACACTGCTTCATGCTCCTCCTATTTTTCAGACCGTTTCATGCTCCTCATATTTTTGACACGTTTTGATGCTCTTCATATTTTTCACACCTTTCCAGGCTCTTCATGTTTTTGAACTCCGTTTCATGCTACTATATTTTCAGAACGTTTCATGCTCTCCCTATTTTTGACACCTTTTGAAGCTCTTCATATTTTTAGTGCCTTTTCAGGATCTCCATATATTGAATACCGCTTCATGCTCCTCCTAATTTTGAGACCGTATCATGCTCCTCATATTTTTGACACCTTTTGAAGCTCTTCATGTTTTTCAACACCGTTTCATGCTCCTCCGATTTTTCAGACCGTTTCATGCTCCTCATTATTTTGACACCTTTTGAAGCTCTTCATATTTTTCACACCTTTTCCTGGTCTTTGAATTTTTTACACCTTTCATGCTCCTCGTATTTTTCACACCTTTTCCTGCTCCTCGGATTTTTCACACGTTTTCATGCTCCTCGCATATTTCAGAACTTTTCTTGTTCCTCGGATTTTTCACACCTTTTCTTGCTCCTCATATTTTTCACACCTTTTCATGCTCCTCGAATTTTTCAAGCCTTTTCACTCTCTTCATATTTTTCACACCTGTTCACGCTCTTCGTATTTTTGAAACCTTTTCATGCTCCTTGTATTTTTCAGACCTTTTCATGCTCTTCTTATTTTTCAGACATTTTCATGCTCTTCGTATTTTTGACACCTCTTGCTGTTCTTTGCATTTTTCACACCTTTTCATGCTCCTCATATTTTTCACACCTTTTCATGCTCCTCGTATTATTCAGACCTTTTCATGCTCTTCATATTTTTCAAACCTTGTCGTGCTCCTCCTATTTTTCAAGTCTTTTCATGCTCCTCGTATTTTTCACACCTTTTCATGCTCCTCATATTTTTCACCTTTTCATCCACCTCGTATTTTTCACACCTTTTCCTGATCCTCGTATTTTTCACACCTTTTCTTACTCTTCGAATTTTTCACACCTTTTCCTGCTGTCGTATTTTTCACACCGTTCCATGCTCCTCGTATTTTACACACTTTATCATGGTCCTCGTGTTCTTCAGACCTTTTCATGCTCTTCATATTTTTCACACCTTTTCATTCTCCTCATATTTTTCACCTTTTCCTGCTCTCGTATTTTTCACACCTTTTCATGCTCCTCGTATTTTTCACACCATGTCATTCTCCTCGTATTTTTCAGACCTTTTCATGCTCTTCATATATTTCAAACCTTGTCATGCTCCTCGTATTTTTCACGCCTTTCCCTGCTCCTCATATTTTTCACACGTTGTCACGCTCCTCGTATTTTTCACACCTTGTCATGCTCCTTGTATTTTTCAGACCTTTTCATGCACCTGGTATTTTTCACCTTTTCATCCACCTTGTATTTTTCACACCTTTTCCTGATCCTCGTATTTTTCACACCTTTTCTTACTCTTCGAATTTTTCACACCTTTTCGTGCTCCTCGTACTTTTCACACCTTTTCACGCTCTTCGTATTTTTGACACCTTTTCATGCTCCTCGTATTTTTCAGACCTTTTCCTTGTCTTTGAATTTTTCACACCTTTCTATGCTCCTCGTATTTTTCACACCTTTTCCTGCTGTCGTATTTTTCACACCTTTCCATGCGCCTCGTATTTTACACACTTTATCATGCTCCTCGTATTCTTCAGACCTTTTCATGCTCTTCGTATTTTTCACACCTTTTCATTCTCCTCATATTTTTCACCTTTTCCTGCTCTCGTATTTTTCACACCTTTTCATGCTCCTCGTATTTTTCACACCATGTCATGCTCCTCGTACTTTTCAGACCTTTTCATGCTCTTCATATATTTCAAACCTTGTCATGCTCCTCGTATTTTTCACGCCTTTCCCTGCTCCTCGTATTTTTCACACGTTGTCACGCTCCTCGTATTTTTCACAACTTGTCATGCTCCTTGTATTTTTCAGACCTTTTCATGCACCTCGTATTTTTCACACCTTTTCATTCTCCTCGTATTTTTGACAACTTTTCATGCTCCTCCTATTTTTCAGACAGTTTCATGCTCCTCATTATTTCACACAATTTGAAGCTCTTCATATTTTTCACACCTTTTCAGGCTCTCCATGTTTTTCAACACCACTTCATGCTCCTCCTATTTTTCAGACCGTTTTATGCTCCTCATATTTTTGACACCTTTTGTAGCTCTTCATATATTTCACACCTTTTCAGGCTCTTCATGTTTTTCAACACCACTTCATGCTCCTCCTATTTTTCAGACCGTTTCATTCTCATGTCATTTTTGACACCTTTTTAAGCTCTTCATATTTTTCATACCTTTTCAGGCTCTTCATGTCTTTCAACACCGCTTCATGATCCTCGTATTTTTAAGACCGTTTCATTCTCCTCATATTTTGACAATTTTGGAAGCTCTTCATATTTTTCACACCTTTTCAGGCTCTTCATGTTTTTCAATAACACTTCATGCTCCTCCTATTTTTCTGGCCGTTTCATGCTCCTCATATTTTTGACACCTTTTGAATCTCTTCATCCTTTCACACCTTTTCAGGATCTTCATGTTTTTAAACTCCGCTTCATGTTCCTCCTATTTTTCAGACCGTTTCATGCTCCTCATATTTTTGACACCTTTTGAAGCTCTTCATATTTTTCACACCTTTTAAGGCTCTTCATGTTTTTGAACACTGCTCCATGCACCTCCTATTTTTCAGACCGTTTCATGCTCCTCATAATTTTGACACCTTTTCAAGCTCCCCATATTTTTCACACCTTTTCAGGCTCTTCATGTTTTTGAACACCTTTTCATGCTCCTCCTATTTTTCAGAACGTTTCATGCTCTTCATATTTTTCACACCTTTTAAAGCTCTTCATATTTCTCACACCTTTTCATGCTCTTCGACTTTTTCAATACAACTTCATGCTCCTCCTATTTTTCAGTCCGTTTCATGCTCCTCATATTTTTGACACCTTTTCAAGCTCTTCATATATTTCCCACCTTTTCAGGCTCTTCATGTTTTTGAACACCTCTTTCTGCTCCTCCTATTTTTCAGACCGTTTCATGCTCCTCATGTATTTCACACCTTTTGAAGCTCTTCATATTTCTCACACCTTTTCATTCTCTTCGACTTTTTCAATACAACTTCATGCTCCTCCTATTTTTCAGTCCGTTTCATGCTCCTCATATTTTTGACACCTTTTGAAGCTCTTCATATTTTTCACACCTTTTCATGCTCTACATCTTTTTGAACACCGCTTCATGCTCCTCCTTATATTCAAACCGTTTCATGCTTCTCATGTATTTCACACGTTTTGAAGCTCTTCATATTTTTCACACCCTTTCACTCTCTTCATGTTTTTGAACACCGTTTCATTCTCCTCCTATTTTTCAGACCGTTTCATGCTCCTCATATTTTTGACACCTTTTGAAGCTGTTCATATTTTTCACACCTTTTCAGGCTCTTCATGTTTTTCAACACCACATCATGCTCCTTCTATTTTTCAGACCGTTTCATGCTCCTCATATTTTTGACACCTTTTGAAGCCCTTCATATTTTTCACACGTCTTCAGGCTCTTCATGTGTTTGAACACCGCTTCATGCTCCTCCTATTTTCAGAACATTTCATGCTCCTCCAATTTTTACACCTTTTGAAGCTCTTCATATTTTTCACACCTTTTCAGGCTCTTCATGTTTTTGAACACCGCTTCATGCTCCTCCTATTTTTCAGACAGTTTCATGCTCCTCATGTATTTCACACCTTTTGAACCTCTTCATATTTTTCACACCTTTTCAGGCTCTTCATGTTTTTCAACACCACTTCTTGCTCCTCCTATTTTTCAGACAGTTTCCTTCTCATGTCATTTTTGACACCTTATGAAGCTCTTCATATTTTTCACACCATTTGAAGCTCTTCATATTTTTCACACGTTTTCAGGCTCTTCATGTTTTTCAATACCACTTCATGCTCCTCCTATTTTTCCGGCGTTTTCATGCTCCTCATATTTTTGACACCTTTTGAAGCGCTTCATATTTTTCACACCTTTTCAGGCTCTTCGTGTTTTGAACACCGCTCCATGCTCCTCCTATTTTTCAGACAGTTTCATGCTCCTCATGTATTTCACACCTTTTGAAGCTCTTCATATTTTTCACACCTTTTCAGTCTCTTCATGTTTTTGAACTCCACTTCATGCTCCTCTTATTTTTCAGACCGATTCATGCTTCTCATATTTTTGACACTTTTTGAAGCTCCTCATATTTTTCACACATTTTCAGGCTCTTCATGTTTTTGAACACCACTTCATGCTCCTCCTATTTTTCAGACCATTTCATGCTCCTCATATTTTTGACAACTTTTGAAGCTCTTCATGTTTTTCAACACCGTTTCATGCTCCTCCGATTTTTCAGACCGTTTCATGCTCCTCATTATTTTGACACCTTTTGAAGCTCTTCATATTTTTCACACCTTTTCCTGGTCTTTGAATTTTTTACACCTTTCATGCTCCTCGTATTTTTCACACCTTTTCCTGCTCCTCGGATTTTTCACACGTTTTCATGCTCCTCGCATATTTCAGAACTTTTCCTGTTCCTCGGATTTTTCACACCTTTTCTTGCTCCTCATATTTTTCACACCTTTTCATGCTCCTCGAATTTTTCAAGCCTTTTCACGCTCTTCATATTTTTCACACCTGTTCACGCTCTTCGTATTTTTGAAACCTTTTCATGCTCCTTGTATTTTTCAGACCTTTTCATGCTCTTCTTATTTTTCAGACATTTTCATGCTCTTCGTATTTTTGACACCTCTTGCTGTTCTTTGCATTTTTCACACCTTTTCATGCTCCTCATATTTTTCACACCTTTTCATGCTCCTCGTATTATTCAGACCTTTTCATGCTCTTCATATTTTTCAAACCTTGTCGTGCTCCTCCTATTTTTCAAGTCTTTTCATGCTCCTCGTATTTTTCACACCTTTTCATGCTCCTCATATTTTTCACCTTTTCATCCACCTCGTATTTTTCACACCTTTTCCTGATCCTCGTATTTTTCACACCTTTTCTTACTCTTCGAATTTTTCACACCTTTTCCTGCTGTCGTATTTTTCACACCGTTCCATGCTCCTCGTATTTTACACACTTTATCATGGTCCTCGTGTTCTTCAGACCTTTTCATGCTCTTCATATTTTTCACACCTTTTCATTCTCCTCATATTTTTCACCTTTTCCTGCTCTCGTATTTTTCACACCTTTTCATGCTCCTCGTATTTTTCACACCATGTCATTCTCCTCGTATTTTTCAGACCTTTTCATGCTCTTCATATATTTCAAACCTTGTCATGCTCCTCGTATTTTTCACGCCTTTCCCTGCTCCTCATATTTTTCACACGTTGTCACGCTCCTCGTATTTTTCACACCTTGTCATGCTCCTTGTATTTTTCAGACCTTTTCATGCACCTGGTATTTTTCACCTTTTCATCCACCTTGTATTTTTCACACCTTTTCCTGATCCTCGTATTTTTCACACCTTTTCTTACTCTTCGAATTTTTCACACCTTTTCGTGCTCCTCGTACTTTTCACACCTTTTCACGCTCTTCGTATTTTTGACACCTTTTCATGCTCCTCGTATTTTTCAGACCTTTTCCTTGTCTTTGAATTTTTCACACCTTTCTATGCTCCTCGTATTTTTCACACCTTTTCCTGCTGTCGTATTTTTCACACCTTTCCATGCGCCTCGTATTTTACACACTTTATCATGCTCCTCGTATTCTTCAGACCTTTTCATGCTCTTCGTATTTTTCACACCTTTTCATTCTCCTCATATTTTTCACCTTTTCCTGCTCTCGTATTTTTCACACCTTTTCATGCTCCTCATATTTTTCACACCATGTCATGCTCCTCGTACTTTTCAGACCTTTTCATGCTCTTCATATATTTCAAACCTTGTCATGCTCCTCGTATTTTTCACGCCTTTCCCTGCTCCTCGTATTTTTCACACGTTGTCACGCTCCTCGTATTTTTCACAACTTGTCATGCTCCTTGTATTTTTCAGACCTTTTCATGCACCTCGTATTTTTCACACCTTTTCATTCTCCTCGTATTTTTGACAACTTTTCATGCTCCTCCTATTTTTCAGACACTTTCATGCTCCTCATTATTTCACACAATTTGAAGCTCTTCATATTTTTCACACCTTTTCAGGCTCTCCATGTTTTTCAACACCACTTCATGCTCCTCCTATTTTTCAGACCGTTTTATGCTCCTCATATTTTTGACACATTTTGTAGCTCTTCATATATTTCACACCTTTTCAGGCTCTTCATGTTTTTCAACACCACTTCATGCTCCTCCTATTTTTCAGACCGTTTCATTCTCATGTCATTTTTGACACCTTTTTAAGCTCTTCATATTTTTCATACCTTTTCAGGCTCTTCATGTCTTTCAACACCGCTTCATGATCCTCGTATTTTTCAGACCGTTTCATTCTCCTCATATTTTGACAATTTTGGAAGCTCTTCATATTTTTCACACCTTTTCAGGCTCTTCATGTTTTTCAATAACACTTCATGCTCCTCCTATTTTTCTGGCCGTTTCATACTCCTCATATTTTTGACACCTTTTGAATTGCTTCATACTTTTCACACCTTTTCAGGCTCTTCATGTTTTTCAACACCGCTTCATGCTCCTCCTATTTTTCAGACCGTTTCATGCTCCTCATATTTTTGACACCTTTTGAATCTCTTCATATTTTTCACACCTTTTCAGGATCTTCATGTTTTTAAACTCCGCTTCATGTTCCTCCTATTTTTCAGACCGTTTCATGCTCCTCATATTTTTGACACCTTTTGAAGCTCTTCATATTTTTCACACCTTTTAAGGCTCTTCGTGTTTTTGAACACTGCTCCATGCACCTCCTATTTTTCAGACCGTTTCATGCTCCTCATAATTTTGACACCTTTTCAAGCTCCCCATATTTTTCACACCTTTTCAGGCTCTTCATGTTTTTGAACACCTTTTCATGCTCCTCTTATTTTTCAGAACGTTTCATGCACTTCATATTTTTCACACCTTTTAAAGCTCTTCATATTTCTCACACCTTTTCATGCTCTTCAACTTTTTCAATACAACTTCATGCTCCTCCTATTTTTCAGTCCGTTTCATGCTCCTCATATTTTTGACACCTTTTCAAGCTCTTCATATATTTCCCACCTTTTCAGGCTCTTCATGTTTTTGAACACCTCTTTCTGCTCCTCCTATTTTTCAGACCGTTTCATGCTCCTCATGTATTTCACACCTTTTAAAGCTCTTCATATTTCTCACACCTTTTCATTCTCTTCGACTTTTTCAATACAACTTCAGCTCCTCCTATTTTTCAGTCCGTTTCATGCTCCTCATATTTTTGACACCTTTTGAAGCTCTTCATATTTTTCACACCTTTTCATGCTCTACATCTTTTTGAACACCGCTTCATGCTCCTCCTTATATTCAAACCGTTTCATGCTTCTCATGTATTTCACACGTTTTGAAGCTCTTCATATTTTTCACACCCTTTCACTCTCTACATGTTTTTGAACACCGTTTCATTCTCCTCCTATTTTTCAGACCGTTTCATGCTCCTCATATTTTTGACACCTTTTGAAGCTGTTCATATTTTTCACACCTTTTCAGGCTCTTCATGTTTTTCAACACCACATCATGCTCCTTCTATTTTTCAGACCGTTTCATGCTCCTCATATTTTTGACACCTTTTGAAGCCCTTCATATTTTTCACACGTCTTCAGGCTCTTCATGTGTTTGAACACCGCTTCATGCTCCTCCTATTTTCAGAACATTTCATGCTCCTCCAATTTTTACACCTTTTGAAGCTCTTCATATTTTTCACACCTTTTCAGGCTCTTCATGTTTTTGAACACCGCTTCATGCTCCTCCTATTTTTCAGACAGTTTCATGCTCCTCATGTATTTCACACCTTTTGAACCTCTTCATATTTTTCACACCTTTTCAGGCTCTTCATGTTTTTCAACACCACTTCTTGCTCCTCCTATTTTTCAGACAGTTTCCTTCTCATGTCATTTTTGACACCTTATGAAGCTCTTCATATTTTTCACACCTTTTGAAGCCCTTCATATTTTTCACACGTTTTCAGGCTCTTCATGTTTTTCAATACCACTTCATGCTCCTCCTATTTTTCCGGCGTTTTCATGCTCCTCATATTTTTGACACCTTTTGAAGCGCTTCCTATTTTTCACACCTTTTCAGGCTCTTCGTGTTTTGAACACCGCTCCATGCTCCTCCTATTTTTCAGACAGTTTCATGCTCCTCATGTATTTCACACATTTTGCGGCTCTTCATATTTTTCACACCTTTTCAGGCTCTTCATGTTTTTCAACACCACTTCTTGCTCCTCCTATTTTTCAGACAGTTTCCTTCTCATGTCATTTTTGACACCTTATGAAGCTCTTCATATTTTTCACACCTTTTGAAGCTCTTCATATTTTTCACACGTTTTCAGGCTCTTCATGTTTTTCAATACCACTTCATGCTCCTCCTATTTTTCCGACGTTTTCATGCTCCTCATATTTTTGACACCTTTTGAAGCGCTTCATATTTTTCACACCTTTTCAGGCTCTTCATGTTTTGAACACCGCTCCATGCTCCTCCTATTTTTCAGACAGTTTCATGCTCCTCATGTATTTCACACCTTTTGAAGCTCTTCATATTTTTCACACCTTTTCAGTCTCTTCATGTTTTTGAACTCCACTTCATGCTCCTCTTATTTTTCAGACCGATTCATGCTTCTCATATTTTTGACACTTTTTGAAGCTCCTCATATTTTTCACACATTTTCAGGCTCTTCATGTTTTTGAACACCACTTCATGCTCCTCCTATGTTTCAGACCATTTCATGCTCCTCATATTTTTGACAACTTTTGAAGCTCTTCATATTTTTCAACACCGTTTCATGCTCCTCCGATTTTTCAGACCGTTTCATGCTCCTCATTATTTTGACACCTTTTGAAGCTCTTCATATTTTTCACACCTTTTCCTGGTCTTTGAATTTTTTACACCTTTCATGCTCCTCGTATTTTTCACACCTTTTCCTGCTCCTCGGATTTTTCACAGGTTTTCATGCTCCTCGCATATTTCAGAACTTTTCCTGTTCCTCGGATTTTGCACACCTTTTCTTGCTCCTCATATTTTTCACACCTTTTCATGCTCCTCGAATTTTTCAAGCCTTTTCACGCTCTTCATATTTTTCACACCTGTTCACGCTCTTCGTATTTTTGAAACCTTTTCATGCTCCTTGTATTTTTCAGACCTTTTCATGCTCTTCTTATTTTTCAGACATTTTCATGCTCTTCGTATTTTTGACACCTCTCTGTTCTTTGCATTTTTCACACCTTTTCATGCTCCTCATATTTTTCACACCTTTTCATGCTCCTCGTATTATTCAGACCTTTTCATGCTCTTCATATTTTTCAAACCTTGTCGTGCTCCTCCTATTTTTCAAGTCTTTTCATGCTCCTCGTATTTTTCACACCTTTTCATGCTCCTCATATTTTTCACCTTTTCATCCACCTCGTATTTTTCACACCTTTTCCTGATCCTCGTATTTTTCACACCTTTTCTTACTCTTCGAATTTTTCACACCTTTTCCTGCTGTCGTATTTTTCACACCGTTCCATGCTCCTCGTATTTTACACACTTTATCATGGTCCTCGTGTTCTTCAGACCTTTTCATGCTCTTCATATTTTTCACACCTTTTCATTCTCCTCATATTTTTCACCTTTTCCTGCTCTCGTATTTTTCACACCTTTTCATGCTCCTCGTATTTTTCACACCATGTCATTCTCCTCGTATTTTTCAGACCTTTTCATGCTCTTCATATATTTCAAACCTTGTCATGCTCCTCGTATTTTTCACGCCTTTCCCTGCTCCTCATATTTTTCACACGTTGTCACGCTCCTCGTATTTTTCACACCTTGTCATGCTCCTTGTATTTTTCAGACCTTTTCATGCACCTGGTATTTTTCACCTTTTCATCCACCTCGTATTTTTCACACCTTTTCCTGATCCTCGTATTTTTCACACCTTTTCTTACTCTTCGAATTTTTCACACCTTTTCGTGCTCCTCGTACTTTTCACACCTTTTCACGCTCTTCGTATTTTTGACACCTTTTCATGCTCCTCGTATTTTTCAGACCTTTTCCTTGTCTTTGAATTTTTCACACCTTTCTATGCTCCTCGTATTTTTCACACCTTTTCCTGCTGTCGTATTTTTCACACCTTTCCATGCGCCTCGTATTTTACACACTTTATCATGCTCCTCGTATTCTTCAGACCTTTTCATGCTCTTCGTATTTTTCACACCTTTTCATTCTCCTCATATTTTTCACCTTTTCCTGCTCTCGTATTTTTCACACCTTTTCATGCTCCTCGTATTTTTCACACCATGTCATGCTCCTCGTACTTTTCAGACCTTCTCATGCTCTTCATATATTTCAAACCTTGTCATGCTCCTCGTATTTTTCACGCCTTTCCCTGCTCCTCGTATTTTTCACACGTTGTCACGCTCCTCGTATTTTTCACAACTTGTCATGCTCCTTGTATTTTTCAGACCTTTTCATGCACCTCGTATTTTTCACACCTTTTCATTCTCCTCGTATTTTTGACAACTTTTCATGCTCCTCGTATTTTTCAGACCTTTTCATTCTCTTCGTATTTTTCGAACCTTTTCCTGATCCTCGTATTTTTCAGACCTTTTCATGCTCCTCGTATTTTTCAGACTTTTTCACGCCCTTCATATTTTTCACACCTGTTCACGCTCCTCGTATTTTTCACACCTTTTCATGCATCTCGTACTTTTCAGACCTTTTCATTCTCTTCGTATTTTTCACACCTTTTTCTGCTCCTCGGGTTTTTCACACGTTTTCATGCTCCTCGTATTTTTCAGACCTTTTCATGCTCTTCGTATTTTTCAGACCTTTTCATGCTCTTTGTATTTTTCACCACTTTTCATTCTGCTCGTATTTTTCACGCCTTTTCCTGCTCCTCGTGTTTTTTACACGATGTCATGCTCCTGGTATTTTCACACCTTGTCATGCTCCTCGTATTTTTCACACCTGTTCCTTCTCCTCGTATTTTTCACACCTTTTCATGCTCCTCGTATTTTTCAGACCTTTTCTTTATTATTATTATTATTATTATTATTTTGTCATACATTGGTATGAATCAGCCATAGATTTACACGTATTCCCCATCCCGATCCCCCCTCCTACCTCCCTCTCCACCCGATTCCTCGGGGTCCTCCCAGTGCACCAGGTCCGGGCACTTGTCTTATGCATTCCACCTGGGCTGGTGATCTGTTTCACCATAGATAGTATACATGCTGTTCTTTTGAAATATCTCACCCTCACATTCTCCCACAGAGTTCAAAAGTCTGTTCTGTATTACTGTGCCTCTTTTTCTGTTCTGCATATAGGGTTATCGTTACCATCTTTCTAAATTCCATATACATGTGTTAGTATGCTGTAATGTTCTTTATCTTTCTGGCTTACTTCACTCTGTATAAGGGGCTCCAGTTTCATCCATCTCATTAGGACTGGTTCAAATGAATTCTTTTTAATGGCTGAGTAATATTCCATGGTGTATATGTACCACAGCTTCCTTATCCATTCATCTGCTGATGGGCATCTAGGTTGCTTCCATGTCCTGGCTATTATAAACAGTGCTGTGATGAACATTGGGGTGCACGTGTTTCTTTCAGATCTGGTTTCCTCAGTGTGCATGCCCAGAAGTGGGATTGCTGGGTCATATGGCAGTTCTATTTCCAGTTTTTTAAGAAATCTCCACACTGTTTTCCATAGCAGCTGTACTAGTTTGCATTCCCACCAACAGTGTAAGAGGGTTCCCTTTTCTCCACACCCTCTTCAGCATTTATTGCTTGTAGACATTTGGATAGCAGCCATCCTGACTGGCGTGTAATGGTACCTCATTGTGGTTTTGATTTGCATTTCTCTAATAATGAGTGATGTTGAGCATCTTTTCATGTGTTTGTTAGCCATCTGTATGTCTTCTTTGGAGAAATGTCTGTTTAGTTCTTTGGCCCATTTTTTGATTGGGTCATTTATTTTTCTGGAATTGAGCTGTAGGAGTTGTTTGTATATTTTTGAGATTAATCCTTTGTCTGTTTCTTCAGTTGCTATTATTTTCTCCCAATCTGAAGGCTGTCTTTTCACCTTACTTATAGTTTGCTTTGTAGTGCAAAAGCTTTTAAGTTTCATTAGGTCCCATTTGTTTATTTTTACTTTTATTTCCAATATTCTGGGAGGTGGGTCATAGAGGATCTTGCTGTGATTTATGTCCGAGAGAGTTTTGCCTATGTTCTCCTCTAGGAGTTTTATAGTTTCTGGTCTTACATTTAGATCTTTAATCCATTTTGAGTTTATTTTTGTGTCTCCAAAAAGCAGGAATAGAAGGAACATACCTCAACATAATAAAAGCTATATATGACAAACCCACAGCGAGCATCACCCTCAATGGTGAAAAATTGAAAGCATTTACCCTGAAATCAGGAACAAGACAAGGGTGCCCACTCTCACCACTACTATTCAACATAGTGTTGGAAGTTCTGGCCACAGCAATCAGATCAGAAAAAGAAGTAAAAGGAATCCAGATAGGAAAAGAAGAAGTGAAACTCTCACTGTTTGCAGATGACATGATCCTCTACATAAAAAACCCTAAAGTCTCTACCAGAAAATTACTAGAGCTAATCAATGAATATAGTAAAGTTGCAGGATATAAAATTAACACACAGAAATCCCTTGCATTCCTATATACTAACAATGAAAAAACAGAAAGAGAAATTAAAGAAACAATACCATTCACCATTGCAACAAAAAGAATAAAATACTTAGAAGTATATCTACCTAAAGAAGCAAAGGACCTATACATAGAAAACTATAAAACACTGATGAAAGCAATCAAAGAGGACACAAACAGATGGAGAAACATACCGTGTTCATGGATTGGAAGAATCAAAATTGTCAAAATGGCTATTCTACCCAAAGCAATCTATAGATTCAATGCAATCCCTATCAAGTTACCAACGGTATTTTTCACAGAAGTAGACCAAAGAATTTCACAATTTGTATGGAAATACAAAAAACCTCGAATAGCCAAAGTAATCTTGAGAAAGAAGAATGGAACGGGAGGAATCAACCTGCCTGACTTCAGACTCTACTACAAAGCCACAGTCATCAAGACAGTATGGTACTGGCACAAAGACAGAAATATAGATCAATGGAACAGAATAGAAAGCCCAGAGATAAATCCACGGACCTATGGACACCTTATCTTTGACAAAGGAGGCAAGGATATACAATGGAAAAAAGACAACCTCTTTAACAAGTGGTGCTGGGATAACTGGTCAACCACTTGTAAAAGAATGAAACTAGAACATTTTCAGACCTTTTCATGCTCTTCGAAATTTCACACCTTTTCACGCTCTTCATATTTTTCACACCTTTTCACGCTCTCCGTATTTTTGACACCTTTTCATGCTCCTCGTATTTTTCAGACCATTTCATGCTTATCGTATATTTCACACCTTTTCCTGGTCTTTGAATTTTTCACACCATTCTATGCTCCTCGTATTTTTCACACCTTTTCCTGCTGTCGTAATTTTCACACCTTTTCATGCTCCTCGTATTTTTCACACATTTTCATGCTCCTCGTATTCTTCAGACCTTTTCATGCTCTTCGTATTTTTCACACCTTTTCATTTTCCTCGTATTTTTCACAACTTTTCATGCTCCTCGTATTTTTCAGACCTTTTCATTCTCTTCGTATTTTTCAAACCTTGTCCTGCTCCTCGTATTTTTCAGACCCTTTCATGCTCTTCATATTTTTCACACCTTGTCATGCTCCTCGTATTTGTCAGACGTTATCATGCTCCTCGTATATTTCACACCTTGTCATGCTCCTCGTATTTTTCACACCTTGTTATGCTCCTCGTATTTTTCACACCTTGTCATGTTGCTCGTATTTTTCATATCTTGTCATGCTCCTCGTATTTTTCAGGCTTTTTCATGCTCCTAGAATTTTTCAGATCTTTTCATGCTCCTCGTATTTTCACACCTTTTCATGCTCCTCATATTTTTCACACATTTTTCTATTCTTCGAATTTTTCACACCTTTTCATGCTCCTTGTATTTTTCACACCTTTATATGCTCCTCGTATTTTTCACACCTTTTCATGCTCCTCGTATTTTTCAGATCTTTTCATGCTCCTCGAATTTTTCAGACCATTTCACGCTCTTCATATTTTTCACACGTTTTCACGCTCTTCGTATTTTTCACACCTTTTCATGCTCCTCGAATTTTTCACACCGTTTCATGCTCCTCGTATATTTCAGACCTTTTCATCCTCCTCGTATTTTTCAACCTTTTCATGCTCTTCATATTTTTCACACCTTTTCATGTTCCTCGTATTTTTCACACCTTGTCATGCTCGTCGTATTTTTCAGATCTTTTCATGTTCCTCCTACATTTCACACCTTGTCATGCTCCTCGTATTTTTCTCAACTTGTCATGCTCCTCATATTTTTCACACCTTGTCATGATCCTCGTATTTTTCACACCTTTTCTTGCTCCTCGGATTTTTCACACGTTTTAATGCTCCTCGTATTTTTCAGACCTTTTCATGCTCCTCGTATTTGTCAGACCTTTTCATGCTCCTCGAAATTTTCACAGCTTGTCATGCTCCTCATATTTTTCCCACCTTTTCATGCTCTTCATATTTTTCACACCTTTTCATGCTCCTCGTATTTTTCACACCTTGTCATGCTCCTCGTATTTTTCAAAGCTTTTCATGCTCTTCATATTTTTCACACCTTTTCCTGCTCTTCGTATTTTTCACATCTTTTCATGCTCCTCGTATTTTCCAGACATTTTCATGCTCCTCGAATTTTTCAAACCTTTTCACGCTCTTCATATTTTTCACACCTTTTCATTCTCTTCGTATTTTTGACAACTTTTCATGCTCCTCGTATTTTTCAGACCTTTTCATGCTCCTCGTATTTTCACACCTTACCTGCTCTTCGAATTTTTCACACCTTTTCATGCTCTTCATATTTTTCACACCTTTTCATGCTCCTCGTATTTTCCAGACATTTTCATGCTCCTCGAATATTTCAGACCTTTTCACGCTCTTCATATTTTTCACACCTTTTCATTCTCTTCGTATTTTTGACAACTTTTCATGCTCCTCGTATTTTTCAGACCTTTTCATGCTCCTCGTATTTTTCAGATCTTTTCACTCTCCTCGTATTTTTGACAATTTTTCATGCTCCTCGTTTATTTCACACCTTGTCATGCTCCTCGTATTTTTCAAACCTTGTCATGCTCCTCTTGTTTTTCAGACATTTTCATGCTCCTTGAATTTTTCACACCCTGTCATGCTACTCGTATGTTTCACACCTTGTCATGCTCCTTGTATTTTTCAAACCTTTTCATGCTCTTCATATTTTTCACACCTGTTCATGCTCCTCGTATTTTTCAGACATTTTCATGCTCCTCGTATTTTTCACACTTTTTTAAGCTCTACGTATTTTTGACACCTTTTCATGCTCCTCTTATTTTCCAGACCTTTTCATGCTCCTCATATTTGTCAGACATTCTCATGCTCCTCGTATTTTTCACACCTTTTCACGCTCTTCATATTTTTGACACCTTTTCATGCTCCTCATATTTTTCAGACCTTTTCATGCTCTTCGTATTTTTCACACCTTTTCATGCACCTCGTGTTTTTCACACCTGTCATGCTCCTCGTAATTTTCAGACCTTTTCATGCTTCTCATATATTTCACACCTTTTCTTGCTCCTCGAATTTTTCACACCTTTTATTGCTCCTCGTATATTTCAGACCTTTTCATGCTTATCGTATTTTTCACACCTTATTATGCTCCTTGTATTTTTCAAACCTTTTCATGCTCCTCGTATTTTTCACACCTTTTCCTGCTCCTCGAATATTCACACTTTTTAAGGCTTCTCGTATTTTTCAGATCTTCACATGCTCCTCAATTTTGTCAGACCTTTCCATGCTCCTCATATTTTTCACACCTTCTCATGCTCCTCTCATTTTTCAGACACTTTCATGCTCCTCAAATTTTTCACACCTTGTCATGATACTCGAATTTTTCAGACATTTTCATGCTCCTCGTAGTGTTCACACCTTGTCATGCTCCACGTGTTTTTCACACCTTGTCATGCTCCTCGTATTTTTCACACCTTTTCCTGCTCTTCGAATTTTTCACACCTTTTAATGATCCTCGTATTTTTCAGACTTTCCTGTTCTTCCTATTTTTCAAACCTTTTCATGCTCCTCGTATTTTTCACACCTTTTTATGCTCCTCGTATTTTTCAGACGTTTTCATGCTCCTCGTATTTTTCAGTCCTTTTCACACTCTTCATATTTTTCACACCTTTTCACACTCTTCTTATTTTTCACACCATTTCATGCTCCTCGTATTTTGCAGACCTTTACAAGCTCCTCGTATTTTTCACACCTTGTCATGCTCTTCATATTTTTCACAACTTCTCATGTTCTTCGTTATTCTCTGGAGTGCCATTAAGGAAACCAAGACTCCTTTCATGTTTGATGCGGAACACGGAATTGCTCTGCATGCAGTGCAGGGGAATCGGGCCTCATATCGCGGCGAGGGGAACTCTCGTGGTTTTTCTCGAGTTGCGGCTGGAACCTTGTGTATATTCTCGAGGTACCACTGGGAGGGTCCTTCCAGACACGTGTTTGTTCAGCGACGTAAGGACTTCTGCGTAGATGCGAGGGACAGCTCGGGATTCTCCTCGAGTCTTGGCATGGCAATTGGGATCCATCTCCACGTGAGGCGGGAGACCCAGGGACCCTTTCCACGTGCCACAGGGATCCTGTGACTCCTATCAATTTTCAAGAGGAGTCAGGCATCGTCTCCTTTGGAAGCATTGATCTCCACGTACCTCTCGAATTTTAAAAAGATGTGAGCCCTCCGGTCTCGATGAGGCGGAGAACTAGGTCTTTCTCTGTGGTCTCCACAAGGGATTCAGACATCCCTTCATCTTGGGAGATGCAGGACGAGCCTGCATTCAATTCACTGCAGGGATATCTGGCCTTACTTCGAGTCAGAGCATCTCGATGTCCATTCCACTTGAGGCCACAAACTCAGGGTCCCTCTCACATACCTATAGCTGAGAGAAGCCTCCTCTTGAGGTGCTTGTAGTAAGTTGGTATTCCTCTTCAGTCGAAGGCAGGGACTAAGCTCTCATCTCGAGTTGATTTGGGGTCCACAGAGCCCTTTCCTGTTGCTACAGTAACCTCAGGATCCCTCTAGACTTGAGACAGTGATCTTGGGTTTTCTCTGGAGTGCCGTCAAGGAAATCAAGGCTCCTTTCACGTTTGATGTGGAACACGGAATTGCTCTGCACGCAGTGCAGGGGAATCGGGCCTCATCTCGCGGCGAGGGGGAAGTCTCATGGTTTTTCTCGAGTTGCGGCCGGAACCTGGGGTGTATTCTCGAGTTACGACGGGGAGGGCCCTTCCACACACGTGTTTGTTCAGCGACGTCAGGACTCATGCCTAGGTGCGAGGGACACTTCGGGATTCTCCTCGAGTCTTGGCATGGCAATTGGGACGCGTCTTCACGTGAGGCGGGAGACCCAGGGTCCCTTTCCACGTGCCACAGGGAACCTGGGACTCCTATCCATTTTCAAGAGTAATCAGGCATCGTCTCCTTTGGAAGCACTGATCTCTGCGGACCTCTCGAGTTTTCAAAGGATGTGAGGCCTCCAGTTGCGATGAGGCGGAGAACTAGGTCTTTCTCTGTGGCCTCCACAGTGGATTCAGACATCCCTTCATCTTGGGAGATGCAAGACGAGCCTGCATTCAATTCACTGAAGGGATGTCTGGCCTTACTTCGAGTCAGAGCATCTCGGTGTCCATTCCACTTGAGGCCACAAACTCAGGGTCCCTCTCACATACCTGTAGCTGAGAGAAGCCTCCTCTTGAGGTGCTTGTGGATAGTTGGTATTCCTCTTGAGTCGAAGCCAGGGACTAAGCTGTCATCTTGAGTTGATTTGGGGACCACGGAGCCCTTTCCTGTTGCTACAGTGACCTCAGGATCCCTCTAGACTTGAGACAGTGATCTTGGGTTTTCTCTGGAGTGCCATCACGGAAATCAAGGCTCCTTTCACGTTTGATGTGGAACACGGAATTGCTCTGCACGCAGTGCAGGGGAATCGGGCCTCATCTCGCGGCGAGGGAGAAGTCTCATGGTTTTTCTCGAGTTGCGGCCGGAACCTTGGGTTATTTCCCGAGTTACCGCGGGGAGGGTCCTTCCAGACCCGTGTTTGTTTAGTGATGTCAGGACTCCTGCCAGGTGCGAGGGACACCTCGGGATTCTCCTCGAGTCTTGGCACGGAAATTGGGACGCGTCTCCACGTGAGGCGGGAGACCCAGTGTCCCTTTCCACGTTCCACAGGGATCCTGGGACTCCTATCCATTTTCAAGAGTAATCAGGCATCGTCTCCTTTGGAAGCACTGATCTCCGCAGACCTCTCGAGTTTTCAAAGGATGTGAGACATCTGTTGGCAATGACGCGGAGAACTAGGTCTTTCTCTGTGGTCTCCACAGGGGATTCAGACATCCCTTCGTCTTGGCAGATGCAAGACGAGCCTGAATTCAATTCACTGCAGGGATATCCGGCCTTACTTCGAGTCAGAGCATCTCGGTGTCCATTCCACTTGAGGCCACAAACTCAGGGTCCCTCTCACATACCTGTAGCTGAGAGAAGCCTCCTCTTGAGGTGCTTGTGGAAAGTCGGTATTCCTCTTGAGTCGAAACCAGGGACTAAGCTCTCATCTCGAGTTGATTTGGGGTCCACGGAGCCCTTTCCTGTTGCTACAATGACCTCAGAATCCCTCTAGACTTGAGACAGTGATCTTGGGTTTTCTCTGGAGTGCCATCAAGGAAATCAAGGCTCCTTTCACGTTTGATGTGGAACACGGAATTGCTCTGCACGCAGTGCAGATAATCAGGTCTCATGTCGCAGCGAGGGGGAAGTCTCATGGTTTTTCTCGAGTGGCAGCCGGAACCTGGGGTATATTCTCGAGTTACGACGGGGAGGGCCCTTCCAGACAAGTGTTTGTTCAGCGACGTCAGGACTCATGCCTAGGTGCGAGGGACCCCTCGGGATTCTCCTAGAGTCTTGGCATGGCAATTGGGACGCGTCTCCATGTGAGGCGGGAGACCCAGGGTCCCTTTCCACGTGCCACAGGGATCCTGGGACTCCTATCCATTTTCAAGAGGAGTCAGGCATCATCTCCTTTGAAAGCACTGATCTCCGCGGACCTCTCGAGTTTTCAAAGGATGTGAGGCCTCCGGTCGCGATGAGCCGGAGAACTAGGGCTTTCTCTGTGGTCTCCACAGGGGATTCAGACATCCCTTCGTCTTGGGAGATGCAAGACGAGCCTGCATTCAATTCACTGCAGGGATATCCGGCCTTACTTCGAGTCAGAGCATCTCGGTGTCCATTCCACTTGAGGCCACAAACTCAGGGTCCCTCTCACATACCTGTAGCTGAGAGAAGCCTCCTCTTGAGGTGCTTCTGGAAAGTTGGTATTCCTCTTGAGTCGAAGCCAGGGACTAAGCTCTCATCTCGAGTTGATTTGGGGTCCACGGAGCCTTTCGTCTTGCTACAGTGACCTCAGGATCCCTCTAGACTTGAGACAGTGATCTTGGGTTTTCTCTGGAGAGCCATCAAGGAAATCAAGGCTCCTTTCACGTTTGATGTGGAACACGGAATTGCTCTGCACGCAGTGCAGGGGAATCGGGCCTCATCTCGCGGCGAGGGGGAAGTCTCATGGTTTTTCTAGAGTTGCGGCTGGAATCTGGGGTATATTCTCAGTTACAACGGGGAGGGCCCTTCCAGACACGTGTTTGTTCAGCGACGTCAGGACTCCTGCCTAGGTGCGAGGGACACCTCGGGTTTCTCCTCGAGTCTTGGCATGGCAATTGTGACGCGTCTCCACGCTAGGCGGGAGACCCAGGGTCCCTTTCCACGTGCCACAGGGATCCTGGGACTCCTATCCATTTTCAAGAGTAATCAGGCATCGTCTCCATTGGAAGCACGGATCTCCGCGGACATCTCGAGTTTTCAAAGGATGTGAGGCCTCCGGTCGCGATGAGGGGGAGAACTAGGTCTTTCTCTGTGGTCTCCCCAGGGGATTCAGACATCCCTTCGTCTTGGGAGATGCAAGACGAGCCTGCATTCAATTCACTGCAGGGATATCCGGCCTTACTTCGAGTCAGAGCATCTCGGTGTCCATTCCACTTGAGGCCACAAACTCAGGGTCCCTCTCACATACCTGTAGCTGAGAGAAGCCTCCTCTTGAGGTGCTTGTAGAAAGTCGGTATTCCTCTTGAGTCGAAACCAGGGACTAAGCTCTCATCTCGAGTTGATTTGGGGTCCACGGAGCCCTTTCGTGTTGCTACAGTGACCTCAGGATCCCTCTAGACTTGAGACAGTGATCTTGGGTTTTCTCTGGAGTGCCATCAAGGAAATCAAGGCTCCTTTCACGTTTGATGTGGAACACGGAATTGCTCTGCACGCAGTGCATGGGAATCGGGCCTCATCTCGCGGCGAGGGGGAAGTCTCATTGTTTTTCTCGAGTTGCGGCCGGAACCTGGGGTATATTCTCGATTTACGACGGGGAGGGCCCTTCCAGACACGTGTTTGTTCAGCGACGTCAGGACTCCTGCCTAGGTGCGAGGGACACCTCGGGATTCTCCTCGAGTCTTGACATGGCAATTGGAACGTGTCTCCACCTGAGGCGGGAGACCCAGGGTCCCTTTCCACGTGCCACAGGGAACCTGGGACTCCTATCCATTTTCAAGAGGAGTCAGGCATCGTCTCCTTTGGAAGCACTGATCTCCGCGGACCTCTCGAGTTTTCAAAGGATCTGAGGAATCCGGTCGCGATGAGGCGGAGAACTAGGTCTTTCTCTGTGGTCTCCACAGGGCATTTAGACACCCTTTCGTCTTGGGAGATGCAAGACGAGCCTGCATTCAACTCACTGCAGGGATATCCGGCCTTACTTTGAGTCAGAGCATCTCGGTGTCCATTCCACTTGAGGTCAGAAACTCAGGGTCCCTCTCACATACCTGTAGCTGAGAGAAGCCTCCTCTTGAGGTGCTTGTGGAAAGTTGGTATTCCTCTTGAGTCGAAGCCAGGGACTAAGCTCTCATCTCGAGTTGATTTGGGGTCCACAGAGCCCTTTCGTGTTGCTACAGTGACCTCAGGATCCCTCTAGACTTGAGACAGTGATCTTGGGTTTTCTCTGGAGTGCCATCAAGGAAACCAAGGTTCCTTTCACGTTTGAAGTGGAACACGGAATTGCTCTGCACGCAGTGCAGATAATCGGGTCTCATGTCGCAGCGAGGGGGAAGTCTCATGGTTTTTCTAGAGTTACAGCCGGAACCTGGGGTATATTCTCGAGTTACGACGGGGAGGGCCCTTCCAGACAAGTGTTTGTTCAGCGACGTCAGGACTCATGCCTTGGTGCGAGGGACCCCTCGGGATTCTCCTAGAGTCTTGGCATGGCAATTGGGACGCATCTCCATGTGAGGCGGGAGACCCAGGGTCCCTTTCCACGTGCCACAGGGATCCTGGGACTCCTATCCATTTTCAAGAGGAGTCAGGCATCATCTCCTTTGGAAGCACTAATCTCCGCGGACCTCTCGAGTTTTCAAAGGATCTGAGGAATCCGGTAGCGATGAGCTGGAGAACTAGGGCTTTCTCTGTGGTCTCCACAGGGGATTCAGACATCCCTTCGTCTTGGGAGATGCAAGACGAGCCTGCATTCAATTCATTGCAGGGATATCCGGCCTTACTTCGAGTCAGAGCATCTCGGTGTCCATTCCACTTGAGGCCACAAACTCAGGGTCCCTCTCACATACTTGTAGCTGAGAGAAGCCTCCTCTTGAGGTGCTTCTGGAAAGTTGGTATTCCTCTTGAGTCGAAGCCAGGGACTAAGCTCTCATCTCGAGTTGATTTGGGGTCCACGGAGCCTTTCGTCTTGCTACAGTGACCTCAGGATCCCTCTAGACTTGAGACAGTGATCTTGGGTTTTCTCTGGAGAGCCATCAAGGAAATCAAGGCTCCTTTCACGTTTGATGTGGAACACGGAATTGCTCTGCACGCAGTGCAGGGGAATCGGGCCTCATCTCGCGGCGAGGGGGAAGTCTCATGGTTTTTCTCGAGTTGCGGCCGGAACCTGGGGTATATTATTGATTTACGACGGGGAGGGCCCTTCCAGACCCGTGTTTGTTCAGCGAAGTCAGGACTCCTGCCTAGGTGCGAGGGACACCTCGGGATTCTCCTCGAGTCTTGGCATGGCAAGTGGGACGCATCTCCACGTGAGGCGGGAGACCCAGGGCCCCTTTCCACGTGCCACAGGGATCCTGGGACTCCTATCCATTTTCAAGAGGAGTCAGGCATCATCTCCTTTGGAAGCACTAATCTCCGCGGACCTCTCGAGTTTTCAAAGGATCTGAGGAATCCGGTAGCGATGAGCTGGAGAACTAGGGCTTTCTCTGTGGTCTCCACAGGGGATTCAGACATCCCTTCGTCTTGGGAGATGCAAGACGAGCCTGCATTCAATTCATTGCAGGGATATCCGGCCTTACTTCGAGTCAGAGCATCTCGGTGTCCATTCCACTTGAGGCCACAAACTCAGGGTCCCTCTCACATACTTGTAGCTGAGAGAAGCCTCCTCTTGAGGTGCTTCTGGAAAGTTGGTATTCCTCTTGAGTCGAAGCCAGGGACTAAGCTCTCATCTCGAGTTGATTTGGGGTCCACGGAGCCTTTCGTCTTGCTACAGTGACCTCAGGATCCCTCTAGACTTGAGACAGTGATCTTGGGTTTTCTCTGGAGAGCCATCAAGGAAATCAAGGCTCCTTTCACGTTTGATGTGGAACACGGAATTGCTCTGCACGCAGTGCAGGGGAATCGGGCCTCATCTCGCGGCGAGGGGGAAGTCTCATGGTTTTTCTCGAGTTGCGGCCGGAACCTGGGGTATATTATTGATTTACGACGGGGAGGGCCCTTCCAGACCCGTGTTTGTTCAGCGAAGTCAGGACTCCTGCCTAGGTGCGAGGGACACCTCGGGATTCTCCTCGAGTCTTGGCATGGCAAGTGGGACGCATCTCCACGTGAGGCGGGAGACCCAGGGCCCCTTTTCACGTGCCACAGGGATCCTAGGACTCCTATCAATTTTCAAGAGGAGTCAAGCATCGTCTCCTTTGGAAACATTGATCTCCGCGGACCTCTCGAATTTTCAAAGGATGTGAGGCCTCCGGTCGTGATGAGGCGGAGAACTAGGTCTTTCTCTGTGGGCTCCACAGGGGATTCAGACATAACTTCGTCTTGGGAGATGCAAGAAGAGCCTGCATTCAATTCACTGCAGGGATATCCGGCCTTTCGAGTCAGAGCATCTCGGTGTAAATTCCACTTAAGGCCACAAACTCAGGGTCCCTCTCACATACCTGTAGCTAACAGAAGCCTCCTCTTGAGGTGCTTGTGGAAAGTTGGTACTCCTCTTGAGTCGAAGCCAGGGACTAAGCTCTCATCTCGAGTTGATTTGGGGTCCATGGAGCCCTTTCGTGTTGCTACAGTGACCTCAGGATCCCTCTAGACTTGAGACAGTGATCTTGGGTTTTCTCTGGAGTGCCATCAAGGAAATCAAGGCTCCTTTCACGTTTGATGTGGAACACGGAATTGCTCTGCACGCAGTGCATGGGAATCGGGCCTCATCTCGCAGCGAGGGGGAAGTCTCATTGTTTTTCTCGAGTTGCGGCCGGATCCTGGGGTATATTCTCGATTTACGACGGGGAGGGCCCTTCCAGACACGTGTTTGTTCAGCGACGTCAGGACTCCTGCCTAGGTGCGAGGGACACCTCGGGATTCTCCTCGAGTCTTGACATGGCAATTGGAACGTGTCTCCACCTGAGGCGGGAGACCCAGGGTCCCTTTCCACGTGCCACAGGGAACCTGGGACTCCTATCCATTTTCAAGAGTAATCAGGCATCGTCTCCTTTGGAAGCACTGATCTCTGCGGACCTCTCGAGTTTTCAAAGGATCTGAGGAATCCGGTCGCGATGAGGCGGAGAACTAGGTCTTTCTCTGTGGTCTCCACAGGGCATTCAGACACCCTTTCGTCTTGGGAGATGCAAGACGAGCCTGCATTCAACTCACTGCAGGGATATCCGGCCTTACTTTGAGTCAGAGCATCTCGGTGTCCATTCCACTTGAGGTCAGAAACTCAGGGTCCCTCTCACATACCTGTAGCTGAGAGAAGCCTCCTCTTGAGGTGCTTGTGGAAAGTTGGTATTCCTCTTGAGTCGAAGCCAGGGACTAAGCTCTCATCTCGAGTTGATTTGGGGTCCACAGAGCCCTTTCGTGTTGCTACAGTTACCTCAGGATCCCTCTAGACTTGAGACAGTGATCTTGGGTTTTCTCTGGAGTGCCATCAAGGAAACCAAGGTTCCTTTCACGTTTGAAGTGGAACACGGAATTGCTCTGCACGCAGTGCAGATAATCGGGTCTCATGTCGCAGCGAGGGGGAAGTCTCATGGTTTTTCTCGAGTTACAGCCGGAACCTGGGGTATATTCTCGAGTTACGACGGGGAGGGCCCTTCCAGACAAGTGTTTGTTCAGCGATGTCAGGACTCATGCCTAGGTGCGAGGGACCCCTCGGGATTCTCCTAGAGTCTTGGCATGGCAATTGGGACGCATCTCCATGTGAGGCGGGAGACCCAGGGTCCCTTTCCACGTGCCACAGGGATCCTGGGACTCCTATCCATTTTCAAGAGGAGTCAGGCATCATCTCCTTTGGAAGCACTAATCTCCGCGGACCTCTCGAGTTTTCAAAGGATCTGAGGAATCCGGTAGCGATGAGCTGGAGAACTAGGGCTTTCTCTGTGGTCTCCACAGGGGATTCAGACATCCCTTCGTCTTGGGAGATGCAAGACAAGCCTGCATTCAATTCATTGCAGGGATATCCGGCCTTACTTCGAGTCAGAGCATCTCGGTGTCCATTCCACTTGAGGCCACAAACTCAGGGTCCCTCTCACATACCTGTAGCTGAGAGAAGCCTCCTCTTGAGGTGCTTCTGGAAAGTTGGTATTCCTCTTGAGTCGAAGCCAGGGACTAAGCTCTCATCTCGAGTTGATTTGGGGTCCACGGAGCCTTTCGTCTTGCTACAGTGACCTCAGGATCCCTCTAGACTTGAGACAGTGATCTTGGGTTTTCTCTGGAGAGCCATCAAGGAAATCAAGGCTCCTTTCACGTTTGATGTGGAACACGGAATTGCTCTGCACGCAGTGCAGGGGAATCGGGCCTCATCTCGCGGCGAGGGGGAAGTCTCATGGTTTTTCTCGAGTGGCAGCCGGAACCTGGGGTGTATTCTCGAGTTACGACGCGGAGGGCCCTTCCAGACACGTGTTTGTTCAGCGAGTCAGGACTCCTGCCTAGGTGTGAGGGACACCTCGGGATTCTCCTCGAATCTTGACATGGCAAGTGGGACGCGTCTCCACGTGAGGCGGGAGACCCAGGGTCCCTTACCATGTGCCACAGGGATCCTGGGACTCCTATCCATTTTCAAGAGGAGTCAGGCATCGTCTCTTTGGAAGCATTGATCTCCGTGGACCTCTCGAGTTTTCAAAGGATCTGAGGAATCCGGTCGCGATGAGGCGGAGGACTAGGTCTTTCTCTGTGGTCTCCACAGGGCATTCAGACATCCCTTCGTCTTGGGAGATGCAAGACGAGCCTGCATTCAATTCACTGCAGGGATATCCGGCCTTACGTCGAGTCAGAGCATCTCGGTGTCCATTCCACTTGAGGCCACAAACTCAGGGTCCCTCTCACATACCTGTAGCTGAGAGAAGCCTCCTCTTGAGGTGCTTGTGGAAAGTCGGTATTCCTCTTGAGTCGAAGCCAGGGTCTAAGCTCTCATCTCGAGTTAATTTGGGGTCCACGGAGCCTTTCGTCTTGCTACAGTGACCTCAGGATCCCTCTAGACTTGAGCCAGTGATCTTGGGTTTTCTCTGGAGTGCCATCAAGGAAATCCAGGCTTCTTTCACGTTTGATGTGGAACACGGAATTGCTCTGCATGTAGTGCAGGGGAATCGGGCCTCATCTCGCGGCGAGGGGGAAGTCTCATGGTTTTTCTCGAGTTGCGTCCGGAACCTGGGGTATATTCTTGAGTTACGACCAGGAGGGCCCTTCCAGACACGTGTTTCTTCATCGACGTCAGGACGCCTGCCTAGGTGCGAGGGCCACCTCGGGATTCTCCTCGAGTCTTGGCATGGCAATTGGGACGCATCTCCATGTGAGGCAGGAGACCCAGTGTCCCTTTCCTCGTGCCACAGGGTTCCTGGGACTCCTATCCATTTTCAAGAGGAGTCAGGCATCGTCTCCTTTGGAAGCATTGATCTCCACGGACCTTTCGAGTTTTCAAAGGATGTGAGGCCTCCGGTCGCGATGAGGCGGAAAACTAGGTCTTTCTCTGTGGTCTCCACAGGGCATTCAGACATCCCTTCTTCTTCGGAGATGCAAGACGAGCATGCATTGAATTCCCTGCAGGGATATCAGGCCTTACTTCGAGTCAGAGCATCTCGGTGTCCATTCCACTTGAGGCCACACACTCAGGGTCCCTCTCTCATACCTGTAGCTGAGAGAAGCCTCCTCTGGAGGTGCTTGTGGAAAGTTGGTATTCCTCTTGAGTCGAAGCCAGGGACTAAGCTCTCATCTCCAGTTGATTTGGGGTCCACGGAGCCCTTTCATGTTGCTACAGTGACCTCATGATCCCTCTAGACTTGAGACAGTGATCTTGGGTTTTCTCTGGAGTGCCATCAAGGAAATCCAGGCTCCTTTCACATTGGATGAGGAACACGGAATTGCTCTGCACGCAGTGCAGGGGAATCGGGCCTCATCTCGCAGCGAGGGGGAAGTCTCATTGTTTTTCTCGAGTTGCGGCCAGAACCTGGGGCATAATCTTGAGTTACAACAGGGAGGGCCCTTCCAGACACGTGTTTGTTCAGCGACGTCAGGAAGCCTGCCTAGGTGCGAAGGACACTTCGGGATTCTCCTCGAGTCTTGGCATGGCAATTGGGACGCATCTCCACGTGAGGCGGGAGACCCAGGGTCCCTTTCCACGTGCCACAGGGATCCTGGGACTCCTATCCATTTTCAAGAGGAGTCAGGCATCGTCTCCTTTGGAAGCATTGATCTCCGCGGACCTCACGTGTTTTCAAAGGATGTGAGGACTCCGGTCACGATGAGGCGGAGAACTAGGTCTTTCTCTGTGGTCTCCACAGGGGATTCAGACATCCCTTCGTCTTGGGAGATGCAAGACGAGCCTGCTTTGAATTCACTGCAGGGATATCCGGCCTTACTTCGAATCAGAGGATCTCGGTGTCCATTCCACTTGAGGCCACAAACTCAGGGTCCCTCTCACATACCTATAGCTGAGAGAAGCCTCCTCTTGAGGTGCTTGTGGAAAGTTTGTATTCTTCTTCAGTCGAAGCCACGGACTAAGCTCTCATCTCGAGTTGATTTGGGGTCCACGGAGGCCTTTAGTGTTGCTACAGTGACCTCAGTATCCCTTTAGACTTGAGACAGTGATCTTCGGTTTTCTCTGGAGTGCCATCAAGGAAATCAAGGCTCCTTTCACGTTTGATGTGGAACACGGAATTGCTCTGCACGCAGTGCAGGGGCATCGGGCCTCATCTCGCGGCGACGGGGAAGTCTCATGGTTTTTCTCAAGTTGCGACCGGAACCTGGGGTATATTCTCGAGTTACGACGGGGAGGGCCCTTCCAGACCCGTGTTTGTTCAGCGATGTCAGGAAGCCTGCCTAGGTGCGAGGGACACCTCGGGATTCTCCTCGAGTCTTGGCATGGCAAGTGGGACGCGTCTCCACGTGAGGCGGGAGACCCAGGGTCCCTTACCACATGCCATAGGGATCCTGGGACTCCTATCCATTTTCAAGAGGAGTCAGGCATCGTCTCCTTTGGAAGCATTGATCTCCGCGCACCTCTCGAGTTTTCAAAAGATGTGAGGCCTCCGGTCGCAATGAGGCAGAGAACTAGGTCTTTCTCTGTGGTCTCCACAGGGCATTCAGACATCCCTTCCTCTTGGGAGATGCAAGACGAGCCTGCATTCAATTCACTGCAGGGATATCCGGCCTTACGTCAAGTCAGAGCATCTCGGTGTCCATTCCACTTGAGGCCACAAACTCAGGGTCCCTCTCACATACCTGTAGCTGAGAGAAGCCTCCTCTTGAGGTGCTTGTGGTAAGTTGGTATTCCTCTGGATTCGAAGCCAGGGACGAAACTCTCATCTCGAGTTACGACGTGATTCACACGTGATTCCTACGTGACGCACACGTGATTCACACTTGATCCCCCCGAGACGCACACATGATTCTCACGTGATTCCCACGTGATGCACACGTGACTGACACGTGATTCCCACGTGATGCACACGTGATTCTCTCGGGATGCACACGTGATTCCAACGTGATTCCCACATGACGTAAACGTGATTCCCACGTGATGCACAAGTGACTGACACGTGATTCCTACGTAATGCACACGTGATTCACACGTGACGCTCACGTGATTCACACGTGATTCCCACGTGACTCCCACGTGACGCACAGGTGTTTCGCCTATGATTCCCGCATGACGCACACGTGTTTCACACGTGATTCCCGTGTGACACACACGTGATTCAGACGTGATTCCCACGTGTAGCACACGTGTTTCAAAAGTCATTTTCACGTGAAGCACACGTGACTCACACGTGTTTCACACGTGATTCCCTCGTGATCCACACGTGATTCCCAAGTGATGCACACGTGACTCACAGGTATTTCACACGTGATTCCCACGTGATGCACACGTGACTCCCACGTGTTTCACACGTGATTCCCACGTGATGCACACGTGATTCACACGTGATTCTCACGTGACTCTCACGTGACGCACACGTGAGTCCCACGAGATGCACACGTGATGCCATGTGACTCCCAAGTGACGCACAGTTATTTCACACGTGATTCCCAAGTGATGCACACGTGACTCACACGTGTTTCACACGTGATTCCCACCTGTCGCACACGTGATTCACACGTGATTCCGCCGTGACACCATCGTTTTTCACACGTGATTCGCACGTGACGCACACGTGATTCACACGTGATTCCCCCGTGACGCACACGTGATTCACACGTGATTCGCACGTGACGCACACGTGATTCACTCGTGATTCCCTCGTAACGCACACGTGATTCACTTGTGATTCCCCCGTGACGCACACATGATTCCCCTATGATGCACACGTGATTCCCACGTGATTCCCCCGTGACACACACGTGATTCACACGTGATTCCCCTGTGATGCACACGTGATTCCCACGTGACGCACACCTGATTCCCACATAATGCACTCGTGACTGACACGTGATTTCCAAGTGACGCACACGTGTTTCACACCTGATTCCCACGTGAAGCACAAGTGATTCACACGTGATGCACACGTGACTCCCACGTGACGCACACGTGAATTCCACGTGAGGCACACGTGACTGACACGATATTCCCACGTGACGCGCACGTGTTTCACACGTGATACCCACGTGACACACACGTGATTCACAAGTTTTTCCCACGTGATCCCTGCAATACGCACACGTGATTCCCACGTGACGCACACGTGATTCACACGTGATACACACGTGACGAGCACGTGATTCCCACGTGATTTCCACTTGACGCACACGTGACTTACACGTGATTCCCACGTGACGTACACGTGATTCCATACTAATTTCCCCATGAACCACACGTGATTCCCACGTGATTTCCACGTGACGCACACGTGATTTACCTGTGATTCCCACGTAACGTACACGTGATTTACCTGTGATTCCCACGTGACGTACACGTGATTCCATACTGATTCCCACGTGATTCCCCCGTCACGCAAACGTGATTCACACGTGATTCCCACGTGATTCCCCTGTGACGCACACGTGATTAACTCGTAATTCCCTGGTGATGCACACGTGATTCCTCGTGATTCCCCTGTGACGCACAAATGATTCACACGTGATTCCCCCGTGCTACACACGTGATTCCCACGTGATTCCCCCATGACGCACAAATGATTCACACGTGATTCCCCCATGCTGCACACGTGATTCCCACATGATTCACACGTGACGCACACGTGATTCACACATGATTTCCACGTATTGCACACGTGACTCACACGTGAATCCCACGTGAGGCAGACGTGACAACCACTTTATTTCCAAGTGACGCAGACGTGATTCACACGTGATTCCCACGTTTTGCACACGTGATTCACACGTGATTCCCATGTGACGTGCACTTGATTCAGACGTGATTCACACGTGACACACACGTGTTTCACACGTGATTCGCACGTGATGCACACTTGACTTACACGTGATTTCCACGTGATTCACACGTGATTTTCACGTGACACACACGTGATTCCCACGTTATTCCCACGTGACGCACACGTGATTCAGACGTGATTCACACGTGACACACACGTGATTCGCAAATGATTCCCACATGACGCACACGTGATTCCCACGTGATTCCCATGTGATGCACACGTGACTCACTCCTTTTTCACATGTGATTCCCACGTGACGTACACGTGATTCACACATGATTCCCCCGTGACGCACACGTGATTCACACGTGATTCCCCCGTGACACACACGTATTTCACACGTGATTCCCCCGTGACGAACACGTGATTCACACGTGATTCCCCCGTGACGCACACGTGATTCCCACGTGATGCACACGTGACTGACATGTGATTTCCTCGTGACGCACACGTGATGCACACGTGATTCCCACGGGATACACAAGTGATTCCCACATGAGGCACACGTGATTCCCACGTGATGCGAACGTGTTTCACACGTGATACCCATGTGGCACACAAGTGATTCACAAGTTTTTCCCACGTGATTCCTGCATGACGCACACGTGATTCCCACCTGACGCACACGTGATTCACACGTGACTTCCACGTGACGCACACGTGATTCCCACGTGATGCACACATGACTGACACGTGATTCCCACGTGATGCACACTTGATGCCCACGTGACGCACACGTGATTCACACGTGACGCACACGTGATTCACACGTGACGCACACGTGTTTCACACGTGATTCCCAGGTGACACACACGTGAATGACACGTGATTCCCACGTGACTCCCCCCTGAGGCACACGTGATTCCCACGTGATTCACCCGTGATTGACACGTGATTCCCACGTGATTCCCACACGATGCACACGTGAATTAAACCTGAATGACACGTGATTCCCACGTGATGCACACGTGATTCCCACGTGATTTCCACGTGATGCACACGTGACTCACAAGTGATTCCCACGTGACACACACGTCACTCCTATGTGATGCACACGTGACTTACACGTGATTTCCACGTGACGCACACGTGATTCCCACATTATTCCCACGTGACGCACACGTGTTTCACACCTGATTTCCACGTGATGCACACGTGACTCACAGGTGTTTCACACGTGATTTCCATGGAATGCACACGTGACACACACGTGTTTCACACGTTATTCCCACGTGACGCGCACTTGATTCCCACGTGATTTCCACGTGATGCACACGTGATTTACACGTGATTCCCACGTGACGTACACGTGATTCCATACTGATTCCCCAATGACGTACACGTGATTCCCATGTGCTGCACACGTGAGTCACACATGATTCCCACGTGATGCACACATGTTTCACACATGATTTCCACGTGATGCACACGTGACACACACGTGTTTCACACGTGATTCCCAGGTGACACACACGTGACTGCCACGTAATTCCCACGTGATGCACACGTGATTCGCACGTGACGCGCACGTGATTCCCACGTAATGCACACTTGATGCCCACGTGACGCACACGTGATTCCCACGTGATTCACACGTGATGCACACGTGTTTCACACGTGATTCCCAGGTGACACACACGTGACTGCCACGTAATTCCCACGTGATGCACACGTGATTCGCACGTGACGCACACGTGATTCACACGTGATTCCCATGTGACGTGCAAGTGATTCAGAGGTGATTCACACGTGACACACACGTGATTCGCAAATGATTCCTGCATGACGCACACGTGATTCCCACGTGATTCCCATGTGATGCACACGTGACTCACACCTTTTTCACATGTGATTCCCACGTGACGCACACGTGAATCACACGTGATTTCCACGTGACGCACACGTGACTCACACGTGATTCCCCCGTGACGCACACGTGATTCCCACGTGATGCACACGTGACTGACATGTGATTTCCTCGTGACGCACACGTGATTCACACGTGATTCACACGTGATTCCCACGTGACTCCCACGTGATGCACACATGATTCGCAAATGATTCCCACATGACGCACACGTAATTCCCACGTGACGCGCACGTGATTTACACGTGATTACCTTTTGACTTGCACGTGATTCAGACATGATTCACATGTGAATGACACGTGATTCCCACGTGATGCACACGTGACTCACACGTGTTTCACACGTGATTCCCTCATGACGCACACGTGAATGACACGTGATTAACACGTGATTCACACGTGATTCCCACGGGATGGACACGTGATTCCCACGTGATTCCCACATGAAGCACACGTCATTCCCACGGGATGCACACGTGACTGACACGTGATTCCCACGTGATGGACACGTGATTCCCACGGGATGGACACGTGATTCCCGTGGGATGGACACGTGATTCCCACGTGACTCCCACATGATGCACACGTGAATCCCACGTGATGCACACGTGACTGACACGTGATTCCCACGTGATGCACACGTGATTCGCAAGTGACGGACACGTGATTTACACGTGATTCCCACGCGATGGACAGGTGACACACACGTGATTCGCAAATGATTCCCGCATGACGCACTCGTGATACCCACGGGATTCACACGTGATGCACACGTGATTCACACGTGACTCCCACGCGAGGCACATGTTTCCCACGTGATTCACCCGTGAATGACACGTGATTTCCACGTGATTCCCACACGAAGCACACCTGAATGAAACCTGAATGACACGTGATTCCCACATGATGCACACGTGATTCCCACATGATTCCCAGGTGACGCACACGTGTTTAACACGTGATTCCCATGTGAAGCACATGTGATTCACACGTGATTTCCACGTGATGCACACGTAATTCACTCGTGATTGCCAGGTGACGCACACGTGATTCACACGTGATTTCCACGTGACGCACACGTGACACACACGTGATTCCCAAGTGATGCACACGTGATTCACACATGATTTACACGTGATGCGCACGTGACACACACGTGATTCCCACGTGATGCACACGTGACTCACACGTGTTTCACACGTGATTCCCACGTGACGCGCACGTGATTTCCACGTGACACACAGGTGATTCCCATGTTATTCCCACGTGATTCCCACGTGATGCACACGTGTTTCACACGTGATTTCAACGTGATGCACACCTGACTCACACGTGATTTCCACGTGATGAACACGTAATCCACAGGTGATTCCCAACTGACTTCCACGTGACGCACAGGTGATTCTCATGTGATTCCTGCATGACGCACACGTGATTCACATGTGACGCACACGTGATTCCCACATGAGGCACACGTGATTACCAGGTGATGCACACGTGATTCCCACGGGATGCACACGTGATTCCCACATGAGGCACACGTGATTCCCACGTGATGCACACGTGACTGACACGTGATTCCCACGTGATGCACACGTGATTCACACATGATTTCCACGTGATTCGCACGTGACACACACGTGATTCCCACGTGATGCACACGTGACTCACACATGTTTCACACGTGATTCCCACATGACGCGCACGTGATTCACACGTGATTTCCACGTGACACACAAGTGATTCCCATGTTATTCCCACGTGATTCCCACGTGACGCACACGTGTTTCACACGTGATTTCAAGGTGATGCACACCTGACTCACACGTGATTTCCACGTGATGCACACGTAATTCACAGGTGATTCCCAACTGACTTCCACGTGACGCACAGGTGATTCTCATGTGATTCCTGCATGACGCACACGTGATTCCCACGTGACGCACACGTGATTCCCACATGAGGCACACGTGATTACCAGGTGATGCACACGTGATTCCCACGGGATGCACACGTGATTCCCACATGAGGCACACGTGATTCCCACGTGATGCACACGTGACTGACACATGACTTCCACGTGACCCACACGTGATTCACACGTGATTCCCACGTGACGCACACGTGATTCCCACGTGACGCACACGTGATTTACAAGTGATTACCATGTGACGCGCATGTGATTCAGACGTGATTCACACGTGACGCACAATTGTTTCACACGTGATTTCCCCGTCACGCATACGTGGATGACACGTGATTCCAACGTGATGCACACTTGACTCACACGTGTTTCACACGTGATTCCCTCGTGATTCACACGTGATTCCCACGGGATGGACACGTGATTCGCGCGTGATTCCCACATGAGACACACGTGATTCCCACGTGATGCACACGTGACTGACACGTGATTCCCACGGGATGGACACGTGATTCCCACGTGATGCACACGTCAGGCACACGTGATTCCCGCGTTATGCACTGGTTAATGACACTTGAATGACACGTGATTCCCCCGTGACGCACACGTGATTCACACGTGATTCCCACTTCAGGCACACGTGATTCCCGCGTTATGCACTGGTTAATGACACTTGAATGACACGTGATTCCCACGTGACGCACACGTGTTTCACACGTGATTCCCACGTGACTTCCACGTGAATGACACGTGATTCCCAGGTGACGCAAAAGTGTTTCACACGTGAATTCAACGTGATGCACACGTGATTCACACGTGATTTCCACGTGACGTACACGTGATTCCCTCGTGATTCCCACGTGACGCACACATGATTCCCATGTGATGCACACGTGACTGACACGTGATTCCCACGTGACACACACGTGATTCCCACGTGATGCATACGTGAAGAACACGTGATTCCCACGTGATGCACACGTGAAGTACACTTGATTCCAACGTGATGCACTCGTGATTCACACGTGACGCACACGTGATTCCCACGTGACACACTGGTGACACACTTGAGACGCACAAGTGTTGCACACGTGATACACACTTGACACTCGCTTGATTCACACGTGTCTCTCACGTGATTGACACGTCATTCCCACGTGACGCACACTGATGCACACGTGGCACACAAGTGTCCCTCTTAACTAGACAGGAATCCTGACATCACTTAACAAATCCGAGTTTTGAACGGTCATCCCTGTTGTACCTTGAGAATATACCCCAGGTTCCCACCACAACTTGAGAAGAGATATGAGACTTCCCCTTTTCCGCTAGATTAGGCACGATTCCGCTGCATTGCGTGCAGAGAAATTCCATATTCCACATAAAACTCGAAAGGAGACTTGATTTCCTAGATGGCACTCCAGAGAAACCCCAGGAACCTTGTCTCAGGTCTAGAGGGATCCTGAGGTCACTATAGCAACAAGAAAGAGCTCCGTGTACCCCAAATCAACTAGAGATGAGAGCTTAGTACATGGCTTCGACTCTAGAGGAATACCAACTTTCCACAAGCACCTGAACAAGAGGCTGCTTTCAGCTATAGGTATGTGACAGGGACCCTGAGTTTCAGTCTCAAGGAGTGTGCATCACGTGTGAATCACGTGTGAATCACGTGTGCGTCACGTGTGAATCACGAGTGAATCACGTGTGCGTCATGTGGGAATCACGTGTGCATCACGTGGGAATCAGGTGTGCGTCACGTGGGAATCACCTGTGAGTCACGTGTGCATCTCGTGGAAATTACATGTGAAACACGTGTGCATCACGTGGGAATCACGTCTGAATCACGTGTGTGTCACGTGGGAATCACGTGGAAATCACGTGTGCGTCACGTGGAAATTACATGTGAAACACGTGTGCATCACGTGGGAATCACATGTGAATCACTAGTGCGTCACGTGGAAATTACGTGTCAGTCACCTGTGCATCACGTGGAAATCACGTGGGAATCACGTGTGCATCACGTGGGAAAAACGTGTGAATCACGTGTGCATCACGAGGGAATCACGTGTGTATCACGTGGGAATCACATGTCAATCACGTCTGCGTCACGTGGGAATCACCTGTGAGTCACGTGTGCGACACGTCGAAATCACGTGTGAATCACGTGGAAATCACATGTGTTTAACGTGATAATCACGTGTCAATCACGTAGGCATTACGTATGAATCACGTGTGAAATACGTGTGCGTCACGTGGAAATCACGTGTGAAAAACTGTGCATCACGTGGGAATCATATGGGAATCATGTGTGAATCACCTGTGCTGCCCTGAGGCTGCTGGGCCAAGGAGGTCTTGGGCATCCAGCCCCTTACTGGTCCCTTCCCTCTGACGAGGCCCTCTGACCTCCAGCACCTTGCAGTGTGGAGACAGCCCCTGCCAGCAACCTCCTCTCCAAGGAGGCCTAAACCGAGGCCTAGGCCCAGGGGAAAGGCACCAGCGGAGATGAGCCTGGGGAGGCGCCCGGGCATCTCTGGACCCAGTCCCCGCAGCCTGCCCCTTGGTGGGGCAGTACCCCCGGAGGCCAGGAAGGTCTGGACAAGGCTGGCCAGGGGCAGGGGCCCTGCTGGGTCCTGCCCCTGGCCGGTGGGGCCTCTGAGCACAACCGGCCCTCTCCTGCTGGAAGACCTCCCCGGCTGCCTCCAAAGGCCGGTTTGCAAGAACTCCCGCCCGCTGTTCGCGCCAGGCAAGCACAATGCTCCCAAGCCCGGGAGAAAAGCGCTTCGGGTGGTGTTCCCTCCGGGCCCTTGCCACTGAGCCTGGGGGCCAGGCACGGGGTCCACACTCCCAGGCCAAGGCAGAACCACATGCACACGTCTGTTCCTGCCCCCTGGACCGGCAGAGAGCTCGCGGGAGCCAGAGTCTGCCAGGCAGCTGCTGGGCTGGCCGCCTGTGTGCGAAGGTGCAGAGCCGACCTAGGGGCAAGTTGGGCCTCTTGCTCTCCCTGCTTCCCTGAGGCTGCTGGGCCAAAGAGGTCTTGGGCATCCAGCCCCTTGCTGGTCCCTTCCCTCTGACGAGGCCCTCTGACCTCCAGCACCTTGCAGTGTGGAGACAGCCCCTGCCAGCAACCTCCTCTCGAAAAAGGCCTCAACCGAAGCCTAGGCCCAGGGGAAAGGCACCGGCGGGGATGAGCCTGGGGAGGCGCCCGGGCATGTCTGGACACAGTGCCCGCAACCTGCCCCTTGATGGGGCAGTACCCCCGGAGGTCAGGAAGGTCTGGGCAAGGCTGGCCAGGGGCAGGGGCCCTGCTGGGTCCTGCCCCTGGCCGGTGGGGCCTCTGAGCACAACCGGCCCTCTCCCACTGGAAGACCTCCCCGGCTGCCTCCAAAGGCCGGTTTGCAAGCACTACTTCCCGCTGTTCCCCCCTGGCGAGTACAGTGCTCCAAAGCCCGGGAGAAAAGTGCTTCGGGATGGTGCTCTCTCCTGCCCCTTGGAATACCTCCCCGGCTGCCTCCAAAGGCCGGTTTGCAAGCACTCATGCCCGCTATTCCCGCCATCCGCGCACAATGATCTGAAGCCCGGGAGAAAAGCATTTTGGGGTGGTGCTCACTCCGGGCCCTTGGAAGACCTCCCCAGCTACCTCCAAAGGCCGGATTGCAAGCACTCCTGCCAGCTGTTCGCGCCAGCCGCGCACAATGCTCCCAAGCCCGGGAGAAAAGCGCTTTGGGGTGGTGCTCTCTCCCTGGGCCCTTGGAAGACCTCCCCGGCTCCCTCTAAAGGCCGGTTTGCAAGCACTCATGCCCGCTGTTCCTGCCAGCCGCGCACAATGCTCCGAACCCCGGAGAAAAGCGCTTCGGTGTGGTGTTCTCTCTGGGCCCATGGAAGATCTCCACGGCTGCCCCCAAAGGCCGGTTTGCAAGCACTCCCACTCGCTGTTCCCGCCAGCCGCGCAAATGCTCCCAAGCCGGGAGAAAAGCACTTCGGGGTGGTGCTCGCTCCTGGCCCTTGGAATACCTCCCCGGCTGCCTCCAAAGGCCGGTTTGCCAGCACTCATGCCCGCTATTCCCGCCATCCGCGCACAATGATCTGAAGCCCGGGAGAAAAGCATTTTGGGGTGGTGCTCACTCCGGGCCCTTGGAAGACCTCCCCGGCTACCTCCAAAGGCCGGATTGCAAGCACTCATGCCAGCTGTTCGCGCCAGCCACGCACAATGCTCCCAAGCCCGGGAGAAAACCGTTTGGCGTGGTGCTCTCTCCCGCCCTTGAATGACCTCCCCGGCTGCCTCCAAAGGCCAGTTTGCAAGCACTCATGCCGGCCGTTTCCGACAGCCGCGCACAATGCTCCCAAGCCCGGGAGAAAAGCTCTTCGGGGTGGTGCTCTCTCCGGGCCCTTGGAAGACCTCCCCGACTGCCTCCAAAGGCCGGTTTGCAAGCACTCCTACCTGCTGTTCCCGCCAGCCGCGCACAATGCTCCCAAGCCCGGGAGAAAAGCGCTTCGGGGTGGTGCTCTCTCCCTGGGCCCATGGAAGACCTCCCCGGCTCCCTCCAAAGGCCGGTTTGCAAGCACTCATGCCCGCTGTTCCTGCCAGCCGCGCACAATGCTCCCAACCCCGGAGAAAAGCGCTTCGGTGTGGTGTTCTCTCTGGGCCCATGGAAGACCTCCACGGCTGCCCCCAAAGGCCGGTTTGCAAGCACTCCCACTCGCTGTTCCCGCCAGCCGCGCAAATGCTCCCAAGCCGGGAGAAAAGCCCTTTGGGGTGGTGCTCTCTCCTGGCCCTTGGAAGACCTCCCCGGCTGCCTCCAAAGGCCGCTTTGCAAGCACTCATGCCCGCTATTCCCGCCATCCGCGCACAATGATCTGAAGCCCGGGAGAAAAGCATTTTGGGGTGGTGCTCACTCCAGGCCCTTGGAAGACCTCCCCGGCTGCCTCCAAAGGCTGGTTTGCAAGGACTCCCGCCCGCTGTTCCCGCCAGCCGCGCACAATGCTCCCAAGCCCGGGAGAAAAGCGCTTCGGGGTGGTGTTCTCTCCGGGCCCATGGAGGACCTCCCCGGCTGCCCCCAAAGGCCGGTTTGCAAGCACTCCCTGTCGCTGTTCCCGCCAATCGCGCACAATGCTCCCAAACCCGGGAGAAAAGGGCTTGGGGGTAGTGCTCTCTCCGGGCCCATGGAAGACCTCCCCGGCTGCCCCCAAAGGCCGGTTTGCAAGCACTCCCGCCCGCTGTTCCCGCCAGCCACGCACAATGCTCCCAAGTCCGGGACAAAAGCGCTTCGGGGTGGTGCTCTCTCCGGGCCCTTTCGCCTGAGCCTGGGGGCCAGGCAGGGGGTCCACACTCCCAGGCCAAGGCAGAACCACATGCACACGTCTGTTCCTGCCCCCTGCACCGGCAGAGAGTTCGGGGGAGCCAGAGTCTGCCAGGCAGCTGCTGGGCTGGCGGCCTGTGTGGGAAGGGGCAGAGCCGACCTAGGGGCAAGTTGGGCCTCTTGCTCTCCCTGCTGCCCTGAGGCTGCTGGGCCAAAGAGGTCTTGGACATCCAGCCCCTTGCTCGTCCCTTCCCTCGGACGAGGCCCTCGGAGCTCCAGCACCTTGCAGTGTGGAGACAGCCCCTGCCAGCAACCTCCTCTCCAAGGAGGCCTCAACCGAGGCCTAGGCCCAGGGGAAAGGCACCAGCGGGGATGAGACTGGGGAGGCGCCCGGGAATGTCTGGACCCAGTCCCCGCAGACTGCCCCTTGGTGGGGCAGTGCCCCCGGAGGCCAGGAAGGTCTGGGCAAGGCTGGCCAGGGGCAGGGGCCCTGCTGGGTCCTGCCCCTGGCCTGTGGGGCATCTGAGCACAACCGGCCCTCTCCCGCTGGAAGACCTCCCCGGCTGCCTCCAAAGGGCGGTTTGCAAGCACTCCCGCCAGCTGATCCCGACAGCCGCGCACAATGCTCCCAAGCCCGGGAGAAAAGCATTTTGGAGTGGTGCTCACTACGGGCCCTTGGAAGACCTCCCCGGCTGCCTCCAAAGGCCAGTTTGCAAGCACTCCCGCCCGCTGTTCCCGCCAGCCGCGCACAATTCTCCCAAGCCCGGGAGAAAAGCGCTTCGGGGTGGTGCTCTCTCCAGACCCTTGGAAGACCTAGCCGGCTGCCTCCAAAGGCCGGTTTGCAAGCACTCCCGCCCGCTGTTCCCACCAGCAGAGCACAATGCTCCCAAGCCCGGGAGAAAAGTGCTTCGGGGTGGTGATCTCTCCGGGCCCATGGAAGACCTCCCAGGCTGCCTCCAAAGGCCGGTTTGCAAGCACTACCTCCCGCTGTTCCCCTCAGGCGAGCACAATGCTCCAAAGCCCGGGAGAAAAGTGCTTCGGGGTGATGCTCTCTCCGGGCCCTTGGAAGACCTCCCCGGCTACCTCCAAAGGCCGGATTGCAAGCACTCCTGCCAGCTGTTCGCGCCAGCCGCGCACAATGCTCCCAAGCCCGGGAGAAAACCGTTTGGCGTGGTGCTCTCTCCCGCCCTTGAATGACCTCCCCGGCTGCCTCCAAGGGCCAGTTTGCAAGCACTCATGCCGGCCGTTTCCGACAGCCGCGCACAATGCTCCCAAGCCCGGGAGAAAAGCTCTTCGGGGTGGTGCTCTCTCCGGGCTCTTGGAAGACCTCCCCGACTGCCGCCAAAGGCCGGTTTGCAAGCACTCATGCCCGCTGTTCCACCAGCGGCGAACAATGCTCCCAAGCCAGGGAGAAAAGCATTTTGGGGTGTTGCTCACTCCGGGCCCTTGGAAGACCTCCCCGGCTGCCTCCAAAGGCCAGTTTGCAAGCACTCCTACCTGCTGTTCCCGCCAGCCGAGCACAATGCTCCCAAGCCCGGGAGAAAAGCGCTTCGGGGTGGTGCTCTCTCCCTGGGCCCTTGGAAGACCTCCCCGGCTCCCTCCAAAGGCCGGTTTGCAAGCACTCATGCCCGCTGTTCCTGCCAGCCGCGCACAATGCTCCCAACCCCGGAGAAAAGCGCTTCGGGGTGGTGTTCTCTCTGGGCCCATGGAAGACCTCCACGGCTGCCCCCAAAGGCCGGTTTGCAAGCACTCCCACTCGCTGTTCCCGCCAGCCGCGCAAATGCTCCCAAGCCGGGAGAAAAGCGCTTCGGGGTGGTGCTCTCTCCTGGCCCTTGGAAGACCTCCCCGGCTGCCTCCAAAGGCTGGTTTGCAAGGACTCCCGCCCGCTGTTCCCGCCAGCCGCGCACAATGCTCCCAAGCCCGGGAGAAAAGGGCTTCGGGGTGGAGTTCTCTCCGGGCCCATGGAAGAACTCCCCGGCTGCCCCCAAAGGCCGGTTTGCAAGCACTCAAGCCCGCTGTTTCCGCCAGCCGCGCACAATGCTCCCAAGCCCGTGAGAAAAGCGCTTCGGGGTGGTGCTCTCTCCGGGCCCTTGGAAGACCTCGCCGGCTACCTCCAAAGTCCGATTTGCAAGGACTGCCGCCCGCTGTTCCACCAGCCGCGCACAATGCTCCCAAGCCCGGGAGAAAAGTGCTTCGGGGTGGTGTTCTCTCCGGGCCCATGGAGGACCTCCCCGGCTGCCCCCAAAGGCCGGTTTGCAAGCACTCCCAGTCGCTGTTCCCACCAATCGCGCACAATGCTCCCAAACCCGGGAGAAAAGGGCTTGGGGGTAGTGCTCTCTCCGGGCCCATGGAAGACCTCCCCGGCTGCCCCCAAAGGCCGGTTTGCAAGCACTCCCGCCCGCTGTTCCCCCCAGCCACGCACAATGCTCCCAAGCCCGGGACAAAAGCGCTTCGGGGTGGTGCTCTCTCCGGGCCCTTTCGCCTGAGCCTTGGGGCCAGGCAGGGGGTCCACACTCCCAGGCCAAGGCAGAACCACATGCACACGTCTGTTCCTGCCTCCTGCCCCGGCAGAGAGCTCGGGGGAGCCAGAGTCTGCCAGGCAGCTGCTGGGCTGGCCGCCTGTGTGGGAAGGGGCAGAGCCGACCTAGGGGCAAGTTGGGCCTCTTGCTCTCCCTGCTGCCCTGAGGCTGCTGGGCCAAGGAGGTCTTAGGCATACAGCCCCTTGCTGGTCCCTTCCCTCTGACGAGGCCCTCTGAGCTCCAGCACCTTGCAGTGTGGAGACAGCCCCTGCCAGCAACCTCCTCTCCAAGGAGGCCTCAACCAAGGCCTAGGCCAAGGGGAAAGGCACCAGCGGGGATGAGCCTGGGGAGGCGCACCGGCATGTCTGGACCCAGTCCCCGCAGCCTGCCCCTTGGTGGGGCAGTACCCCCGGCAGCCAGGAAGGCCTGGGCAAGGCTGGCCAGGGGCAGGGGCCCTGCTGGGTCCTGCCCCTGTCCTGTGGGGCCTCTGAGCACAACCGGCCCTCTCCCGTTGGAAGACCTCCCCGGCTGCCTCCAAAGGCCGGTTTGCAAGCACTCCCGCCCGCTGTTCCCGTCAGCCGAGCACAATGCTCCCAAGCCTGTGACAAAAGCACTTCGGGGTGGTGCTCTCTCCGTGCCCTTGCCCCTGAGCCTGGGGGCCAGGTAGGGAGTCCACACCCACAGGCCAAGGCAGAACCACATGCACACGTCTGTTCCTGTCCCCTGCACCGGCAGAGAGCTCGGGGGAGCCAGAGTCTGTCAGGCAGCTGCTGGGCTGGCGGCCTGTGTGGGAAGGGGCAGAGCCGACCTAGGGGCAAGTTGGGCCTCTTGCTCTCCCTGCTGCCCTGAGGCTGCTGGGCCAAAGAGGTCTTGGGCATCCAGCCCTTGCTGGTCCCTTCCCTCTGATGAGGCCCTCTGAGCTCCAGCACCTTGCAGTGTGGAGACAGCCCCTGCCAGCAACCTCCTCTCCAAGGAGGCCTCAACCGAGGCCTAGGCCCAGGGGAAAGGCACCAGCGGGGATGAGACTGGGGAGGCACCCGGGCATGTCTGGACCCTGTCCCCGCAGCCTCCCCTTGGTGGGGCAGTACCCCCGGAGGCCAGGAAGGGCTGGGCAAGGCTGGCCAGGGGCAGGGGCCCTGCTGGGCCCCTGGCCCTGGCCTGTGGGGCCTCTGAGCACAACCGGCCCTCTCCCGCTGGAAGACCTCCCCGGCTGCCTCCAAAGGCCGGTTTGCAGGAACTCCCGCCCGCTTTTCCCGCCAGGCGTACACACTGCTCCCAAGCCCGGGAGAAAATCGCTTCGGTGTGGTGCTCTCTCCGGGCCCTTGTCCCTGAGCCTGGGGGCCAGGCAGAGAGTCCACACTCCCAGGCCAAGGCCGAACCACATACACACGTCTGTTCCTGCCCCCTGCACGGGCAGAGAGCTCGGTGGAGCCAGAGTCTGCCGGGATGCTGCTGGGCTGGCCGCCTGTGTGGGAAGGGGCAGAGCCGACCTAGGGGCAAGTTGGGCCTCTTGCTCTCCCTGCTGCCCTGAGGCTGCTGGGCCAAAGAGGTCTTGGGCATCCAGCCCCTTGCTGGTCCCTTCCCTCTGACGAGGCCCTCTGAGCTCCAGCACCTTGCAGTGTGGAGACAGCCCCTGCCAGCAACCTCCTCTCCAAGGAGGCCTCAACCGAGGCCTAGGCCCAGGGGAATGGCACCAGCGGGGATGAGCCTGGGGAGGCGCCCGGGCATGTCTGGACCCAGTCCCCGCAGACTGCTCCTTGGTGGGGCAGTACCCCCGAAGGCCAGGAAGGTCTGGGCAAGGCTGTCCAGGGGCAGGGGCCCTGCTGGGTCCTGCCCCTGGACTGTGGGGCCTCTGAGCACAACCGGCCCTGTCCCGCTGAAAGACCTCCCCGGCTGCCTCCAAAGGCCGGTTTGCCAACACTCCCGCCCGCTGCTCCCGCCAGGCACGCACAATGCTCCCAAGCCCGGGAGAAAAGCGCTTCGGGGTGGTGCTCTCTCCGGGCCCTTGCCCCTGAGCCTGGGGGCAATGCAGGGGGAAGACACTCCCAGGCCAAGGCAGAACCAAATGCACACGTCTGTTCCTGCCCCCTGCACCGGCAGAGAGCTCGGGGGAGCCAGAGTCTGTCAGGCAGCTGCTGGGCTGGCGGCCTGTGTGGGAAGGGGCAGAGCCGACCTAGGGGCAAGTTGGGCCTCTTGCTCTCCCTGCTGCCCTGAGGCTGCTGGGCCAAAGAGGTCTTGGGCATCCAGCCCCTTGCTGGTCCCTTCCCTCTGACGAGGCCCTCTGAGCTCCAGCACCTTGCAGTGTGGAGGCAGCCCCTGCCAGCAACCTCCTCTCCAAGGAGGCCTGAACCGAGGCCTAGGCCCAGGGGAAAGGCACCAGCGGGGATGAGCCTGGGGAGGCGCCCGGGCATGTCTGGACCCAGTCCCCGCAGCCTGCCCCTTGGTGGCGCAGTACCCCCGGAGGCCAGGAAGGTCTGGGCAAGGATGGCCAGGGGCAGGGGCCCTGCTGGGTCCTGCCCCTGGCCTGTGGGGCCTCTGAGCACAACCGGCCCTCTCCCACTGGAAGACCTCCCCGGCTGCCTCCAAAGGCCGGTTTGCATACATTCCAGCCCGCTGTTCACGCCAGGCACGCACAATGCTCCCAAGCCCGGGAGAAAAGCCCTTTGGGGTGGTGGTCTCTTCAGGCCCTTGCCCCGTAGCCTGGGGGCAAGGCAGGGGGAACACACTCCCAGGCCAAGGCAGAACCACATGCCCACATCTGTTCCTGTCCCCTGCACCGGCAGAGAGCTCGGGGGAGCCAGAGTCTGTCAGGCAGCTGCTGGGCTGGCCGCCTGTGTGGGAAGGGGCAGAGCCGACCTAGGGGCAAGTTGGGCCTCTTGCTCTCCCTGCTGCCCTGAGGCTGCTGGGCCAAAGAGGTCTTGGGCATCCAGCCCCTTGCTGGTCCCTTCCCTCTGATGAGGCCCTCTGAGCTCCAGCACCTTGCAGTGTGGAGACATCCACTGCCAGCAACCTCCTCTCCAAGGAGGCCTCAACCGATGCCTAGGCCAAGGGGAAAGCCACCAGCGGGGATGATCCTTGCGAGGCGCCCGGGCATGTCTGAACCCAGTCCCCGCAGCCTGCCCCTTAGTGGGGCAGTACCCCCGGAGGCCAGGAAGGTCTGGGCAAGGCTGGCCAGGGGAAGGGGCCCTGCTGGGTCCTGTCCCTGGCCTGTGGGGCCTCTGAGCACAACCGGCCCTCTCCCGTTGGAAGACCTCCCCGGCTGCCTCCAAAGGCTGGTTTGCAAGCACTCCCGCCCGCTGTTCCCGTCAGCCGAGCACAATGCTCCCAAGCCTGTGACAAAAGCACTTCGGGGTGGTGCTCTCTCCGTGCCCTTGCCCCTGAGCCTGGGGGCCAGGTAGGGAGTCCACACCCACAGGCCAAGGCAGAACCACATGCACACGTCTGTTCCTGTCCCCTGAACCGGCAGAGAGCTCGGGGGAGCCAGAGTCTGTCAGGCAGCTGCTGGGCTGGCGGCCTGTGTGGGAAGGGGCAGAGCCGACCTAGGGGCAAGTTGGGCCTCTTGCTCTCCCTGCTGCCCTGAGGCTGCTGGGCCAAAGAGGTCTTGGGCATCCAGCCCTTGCTGGTCCCTTCCCTCTGATGAGGCCCTCTGAGCTCCAGCACCTTGCAGTGTGGAGACAGCCCCTGCCAGCAACCTCCTCTCCAAGGAGGCCTCAACCGAGGCCTAGGCCCAGGGGAAAGGCACCAGCGGGGATGAGACTGGGGAGGCACCCGGGCATGTCTGGACCCTGTCCCCGCAGCCTCCCCTTGGTGGGGCAGTACCCCCGGAGGCCAGGAAGTGCTGGGCAAGGCTGGCCAGGGGCAGGGGCCCTGCTGGGCCCCTGGCCCTGGCCTGTGGGGCCTCTGAGCACAACCGGCCCTCTCCCGCTGGAAGACCTCCCCGGCTGCCTCCAAAGGCCGGTTTGCAGGAACTCCCGCCCGCTTTTCCCACCAGGCGCGCACAATGCTACCAAGCCCGGGAGAAAAGCGCTTCGCGGTGGTGCTCTCTCCGGGCCCTTGCCCCTGAGCCTGGGGGCCAGGCAGGGGATCCACACTCCCAGGCCAAGGCAGAACCATATGCACACGTCGGTTCCTGCCCCCTGCACCGGCAGAGAGCTCGGGGGAGCCAGAGTCTGTCAGGCAGCTGCTGGGCTGGCAGCCTGTGTGGGAAGGGGCAGAGGCGACCTAGGGCAAGTTGGGCCTCTTGCTCTCCCTGCTGCCTTGAGGCTGCTGGGCCAAAGAGGTCTTGGGCATCCAGCCCCTTGCTGGTCCCTTCCCTCTGACGAGGCCCTCTGAGCTCCAGCACCTTGCAGTGTGAAGACAGTCCCTGCCATCAACCTCCTCTCCAAGGAGGCCTCAACCGAGGCCTAGGCCCAGGGGAAAGGCACCAGCGGGGATGATCCTGGGGAGGCGCCCGGGCATGTCTGGACCCATTCCCCGCAGCCTTCCCCTTGGTGGGGCAGTACCCCCGGAGACCAGGAAGGTCTGGGCAAGGCTGGCCAGGGGCAGGGGCCCTGCTGGGTCCTGCCGCTGGCCTGTGGGCCCTATGGGCAAAACCGGCCCTCTCCCGCTGGAAGACCTCCCCGGCTGCCTCCAAAGGCCGGTTTGCAAACACTCCCGCCCGCTGATCCCGCCAGGCACGCACAATGCTCCCAAGCCCGGGAGAAAAGCGCTTCGGGGTGGTGCTCTCTCCAGGCCCTTGCCCTGAGCCTGCGGGCCAGGCAGGGGGTCCACAATCCCAGGCCAAGGCAGAACCACATGCACACGTCTGTTCCTGCCCCCTCGACCGGGAGAGAGCTCTGGGGAGCCAGAGTCTGCCAGGCAGCTGCTGGTCTGGCTGCCTGTGCGGGAAGGGGCAGAGCCGACCTAGGGGCAAGTTGGGCCACTTGCTCTCCCTTTTGCCCTGAGGCTGCTGGGCGAAAGAGGTCTTGGGCATCCAGCCCCTTGCTGGTCCCATCCCTCTGACGAGGCCCTCTGAGCTCCAGCACCTTGCAGTGTTGAGACAGCCAATGCCAGCAACCTCCTCTCCAAGGAGGCCTCAACCGAGGCCTAGGCCCAGGGGAGAGGCACCAGCGGGGATGAGCCTGGGGAGGCGCCCGGGCATGTCTGGACTCAGTCCCCGCAGCGTGCCCCTTGGTGGGGCAGTAACCCCGGAGGCCAGGAAGGTCTGGGCAAGGCTGGCCAGGGGCAGGGGCCCTGCTGTGTCGTCACCCTGACCTGTGGGGCCTCTGAGCACAACCGGCCCTCTCCTGCTGGAAGACCTCCCCGGCTGCCTCCAAAGGCCGGTTTGAAAGCACTCCCGACCAGTGTTCCCGCCAGGCACGCACAAGGCTCCCAAGCCCAGGAGAAAAGCGCTTCGGGGTGGTGCTCTCTCCGGGCCCTTGCCCCTGCGCCTGGGGGCCAGGCAGGGGGTCCACCCTCCCAGGCTAAGGCAGAACCACATGCACACGTCTGTTACTGCCTCCGGCACTGGCAGAGAGCTGGGGGAGCCAGAGTCTGTCAGGCAGATGTTGGGTTGGCGGCCTGTGTGGGAAGGGGCAGAGCCGTCCTAGGGGCAAGTTGGGCCTCTTCCTCTCCCTGCTGCCCTGAGGCTGCTGGGCCAAAGAAGTCTTGGGCATCCAGCCCCTTGCTGGTCCCTTCCCTCTGACGAGGCCCTCTGAGCTCCAGCAACTTGCAGTGTGGAGACAGCACCTGCCAGCAACCTCGTCTCCAAGGAGGCCTCAACCGAGGCCTAGGCCCAGGGGAAAGGCACCAGCGGGGATGAGCCTGGGGAGGCGCCCGGGCATGTATGGACCCAGTCCCCGCAGCCTGCCCCTTGGTGCGGCAGTACCCCCGGAGGCCAGGAAGGTCTGGGCAAGGCTGGCCAGGGGCAGGGGCCCTGCTGGGTCCTGCCCCTGGCCTGTGGGGCCTCTGAGCACAACCGGCCCTCTCCCACTGGAAGACATCCCCGGCTGCCTCCAAAGGCCGGTTTGCAAGCACTCCCTCCCACTGTTCCCACCAGACGTGCACAATGCTCCCAAGCCCGGGAGAAAAGGGCTTCGGGGTGGTGCTCTCTCCGGGCCCTTGCCCCTGAGCTGGGGGCCAGGCAGGGGGAACACACTCCCAGGCCAAGGCAGAACCACATGCACACGTCTGTTCCTGCCCCCTGCACCGGCAGAGAGCTCAGGGGAGCCAGAGTCTGTCAGGCAGCTGCTGGGCTGGCGGCCTGTGTGGGAAGGGGCAGAGCCGACCTAGGGGCAAGTTGGGCCTCTTACTCTCCCTGCTGCCCTGAGGCTGCTGGGCCAAAGAGTTCTTGGGCATCCAGCCCCTTGCTGGTCCCTTCCCTCTGACGAGGCCCTCTGAGCTCCAGCACCTTGCAGTGTGGAGACAGCCCCTGCCAGCAACCTCCTCTCCAAGGAGGCCTCAACCGTGGCCTAGGCCCAGGGGAAAGGCACCAGCGGGGATGAGCCCGGGGAGGTACCCAGCATGTCTGGACCCAGTGCCCGCAGCCTGCCCCTAGGTGGGGCAGTAACCTTGGAGGTCAGGAAGGTCTGGGCAAGGCTGGCCAGGGGCAGGGGCCCTGCTGGGTACTGCCCCTGGCCTATGGGGCCTCTGAGCACAACCGGCCCTCTCCCACTGGAAGACCTCCCTGGCTGCCTCCAAAGGCCGGTTTGCAAGCACTCCCGCCCACTGTTCCCACAAGGCGCGAACAATGCTCCCAAGCCCGGGAGAAAAGCGCTTCGTGGTGGTGCTCTTTCCGGGCCCTTGCCCCTGAGCCTGGGGGCCAGGTAGGGGGTCCAAAATCCCAGGCTAAGGCAGAACCACATGCACACGTCTGTTCCTGCCCCCTGCACCGGCAGAGAGCTCGGGGGAGCCAGATTCTGTCAGGCAGCTGCTGGGGTGGCCGCCTGTTTGGGAAGGGGCAGAGCCGCCCTAGGGGCAAGTTGGGCCTCTTGCTCTCCCTGCTGCCCTGAGGGTGCTGGGCCAAAGAGGTCTTGGGCATCCAGCCCCTTGCTGGTCCCTTCCCTCTGACGAGGCCCTCTGAGCTCCAGCACCTTGCTTGTGGAAACAGCGCCTGCCAGCAACCTCGTCTCCAAGGAGGCCTCAACCGTGGCCTAGGCCCAGGGGAAAGGCACCAGCGGGGATGAGCCTGGGGAGGTGCCCAGGCATGTCTGGACCCAGTCCGCACAGCCTGCCCCTTTGTGGGGCAGTACCCCCGGAGGCCAGGAATGTCTGGACAAGGCTGGCCAGGGGCAGGGGCCTTGCTTGGTCCTGCCACTGGTCTGTGGGTCCTCTGAGCACAACCGGCCCTCTCCCACTGGAAGACCTCCCCGGCTGCCTCCAAAGGCCGGTTTGCAAGCACTCCCGCCCACTGTTCCCACCAGGCACGCACAAAGCTCCCAAGCCCGGGAGAAAAGCGCTTTGGGGTTGTGCTCTCACCGGGCCTTTGCCCCTGAGCCTGGGGGCCAGGCAGGGGGAACACACTCCCAGGACAAGGCAGAACCACATGCCCACGTCTGTTCCTGCTCCCTGCACTGGCAGAGAGCTCGGGGGATCCAGAGTCTGTCAGGCAGCTCCTGGGCTGGCGGCCTGTGTGGGAAGGGGCAGAACCGACCTAGGGGCAAGTTGGGCCTCTTGCTCTCCCTGCTGCCCTGAGGCTGCTGGGCCAAAGAGGTCTTGGGCATCCAGCCCCTTGCTGGTCCCTTCCCTCTGACGAGGCCCTCTGAGCTCCAGCACCTTGCAGTGTGGAGACAGCCCCTGCCAGCCACCTCGTCTCCAAGGAGGCCTCAACCGAGGCCTAGGCCCAGGGGAAAGCCACCAGCGGGGATGACCCTTGCGAGGCGCCCGGGCATGTCTGAACCCAGTCCCCGCAGCCTGCCCCTTAGTGGGGCAGTACCCCCGGAGACCAGGAAGGTCTGGGCAAGGCTGGCCAGGGGCAGGGACCCTGCTGGGTCCTGTCCCTGGCCTGTGGGGCCTCTGAGCACAACCGGCCCTCTCCCACTGGAATACCTCCTCGGCTGACTTCAAAGGCCGGTTTGCAAGCACTCCCGCCCACTGTTCCCACCAGGCGCGCACAATGCTACCAAGCCCGGGAGAAAAGCGCTTCGGGGTGGTGCTCTCGCCGGGCCCTTGTCCCTGAGCCTGGGGGCCAGGCAGGGGGTCCACACTCCCAGGCCAAGGCAGAACCATATGCACACGTCGGTTCCTGCCCCCTGCACCGGCAGAGAGCTCGGGGGAGCCAGAGTCTGTCAGGCAGCTGCTGGGCTGGCGGCCTGTGTGGGAAGGGGCAGAGGCGACCTAGGGCAAGTTGGGCCTCTTGCTCTCCCTGCTGCCTTGAGGCTGCTGGGCCAAAGAGGTCTTGGACATCCAGCCCCTTGCTCGTCCCTTCCCTCGGACGAGGCCCTCGGAGCTCCAGCACCTTGCAGTGTGGAGACAGACCCGGCCAGCAACCTCCTCTCCAAGGAGGCCTCAACCGAGGCCTAGGCCCAGGGGAAAGGCACCAGCGGGGATGAGACTGGGGAGGCGCCCGGGAATGTCTGGACCCAGTCCCCGCAGACTGCCCCTTGGTGGGGCAGTACCCCCGGAGGCCAGGAAGGTCTGGGCAAGGCTGGCCAGGGGCAGGGGCCCTGCTGGGTCCTGCCCCTGGCCTGTGGGGCATCTGAGCACAACCGGCCCTCTCCCGCTGGAAGACCTCCCCGGCTCCTCCAAAGGGCGGTTTGCAAGCACTCCCGCCAGCTGATCCCGACAGCCGCGCACAATGCTCCCAAGCCCAGGAGAAAAGCATTTTGCAGTGGTGCTCACTCCGGGCCCTTGGAAGACCTCCCCGGCTGCCTCCAAAGGCCAGTTTGCAAGCACTCCCGCCCGCTGTTCCCGCCAGCCGCGCACAATTCTCCCAAGCCCGGGAGAAAAGCGCTTCGGGGTGGTGCTCTCTCCAGACCCTTGGAAGACCTAGCCGGCTGCCTCCAAAGGCCGGTTTGCAAGCACTCCCGCCCGCTGTTCCCACCAGCAGAGCACAATGCTCCCAAGCCCGGGAGAAAAGTGCTTCGGGGTGGTGCTCTCTCCGGGCCCATGGAAGAACTCCCCGGCTGCCTCCAAAGGCCGGTTTGCAAGCACTACCTCCCGCTGTTCCCCTCAGGCGAGCACAATGCTCCAAAGCCCGGGAGAAAAGTGCTTCGGGGTGGTGCTCTCTCCGGGCCCTTGGAAGACCTCCCCAGCTACCTCCAAAGGCCGGATTGCAAGCACTCCTGCCAGCTGTTCGCGCCAGCAGCACACAATGCTCCCAAGCCCGGGAGAAAACCGTTTGGCGTGGTGCTCTCTCCCGCCCTTGAATGACCTCCCCGGCTGCCTCCAAAGGCCAGTTTGCAAGCACTCATGCCGGCCGTTTCCGACAGCCGCGCACAATGCTCCCAAGCCCGGGAGAAAAGCTCTTCGGGGTGGTGCTCTCTCCGGGCTCTTGGAAGACCTCTCCGACTGCCTCCAAAGGCCGGTTTGCAAGCACTCATGCCCGCTGTTCCACCAGCGGAGAACAATGCTCCCAAGCCCGGGAGAAAAGCATTTTGGGGTGTTGCTCACTCCGGGCCCTTGGAAGACCTCCCCGGCTGCCTCCAAATGCCAGTTTGCAAGCACTCCTACCTGCTGTTCCCGCCAGCCGCGCACAATGCTCCCAAGCCCGGGAGAAAAGCGCTTCGGGGTGGTGCTCTCTCCCTGGGCCCTTGGAAGACCTCCCCGGCTCCCTCCAAAGGCTGGTTTGCAAGCACTCATGCCCGCTGTTCCTGCCAGCCGCGCACAATGCTCCCAACCCCGGAGAAAAGTGCTTCGGGGTGGTGTTCTCTCTGGTCCCATGGAAGACCTCCACGGCTGCCCCCAAAGGCCGGTTTGCAAGCATTCCCACTCGCTGTTCCCGCCAGCCGCGCAAATGCTCCCAAGCCGGGAGAAAAGCGCTTCGGGGTGGTGCTCTCTCCTGGCCCTTGGAAGACCTCCCCGGCTGCCTCCAAAGGCTGGTTTGCAAGGACTCCCGCCCGCTGTTCCCGCCAGCCGCGCACAATGCTCCAAAGCCCGGGAGAAAAGCGCTTCGGGGTGGAGTTCTCTCCGGGCCCATGGAAGAACTCCCCGGCTGCCCCCAAAGGCCGGTTTGCAAGCACTCATGCCCGCTGTTTCCGCCAGCCGCGCACAATGCTCCCAAGCCCGTGAGAAAAGCGCTTCGGGGTGGTGCTCTCTCCGGGCCCTTGGAAGACCTCTCCGGCTACCTCCAAAGTCCGATTTGCAAGCACTCCCGCCCGCTGTTCCACCAGCCGCGCACAATGCTCCCAAGCCCGGGAGAAAAGCGCTTCGGGGTGGTGTTCTCTCCGGGCCCATGGAGGACCTCCCCGGCTGCCCCCAAAGGCCGGTTTGCAAGCACTCCCAGTCGCTGTTCCCGCCAATCGCGCACAATGCTCCCAAACCCGGGAGAAAAGGGCTTGGGGGTAGTGCTCTCTCCGGGCCCATGGAAGACCTCCCCGGCTGCCCCCAAAGGCCGGTTTGCAAGCACTCCCGCCTGCTGTTCCCCCCAGCCACGCACAATGCTCCCAAGCCCGGGACTAAAGCGCTTCGGGGTGGTGCTCTCTCCGGGCCCTTTCGCCTGAGCCTGGGGGCCAGGCAGGGGGTCCACACTCCCAGGCCAAGGCAGAACCACATGCACACGTCTGTTCCTGCCTCCTGCCCCGGCAGAGAGCTCGGGGGAGCCAGAGTCTGCCAGGCAGCTGCTGGGCTGGCCGCCTGTGTGGCAAGGGGCAGAGCCAACCTAGGGGAAAGTTGGGCCTCTTGCTCTCCCTGCTGCCCTGAGGCTGCTGGGCCAAGGAGGTCTTAGGCATACAGCCCCTTGCTGGTCCCTTCCCTCTGACGAGGCCCTCTGAGCTCCAGCACCTTGCAGTGTGGAGACAGCCCCTGCCAGCAACCTCCTCTCCAAGGAGGCCTCAACCAAGGCCTAGGCCAAGGGGAAAGGCACCAGCAGGGATAAGCCTGGGGAGGCGCACCGGCATGTCTGGACCCAGTCCCCGCAGCCTGCCCCTTGGTGGGGCAGTACCCCCGGCAGCCAGGAAGGCCTGGGCAAGGCTGGCCAGGGGCAGGGGCCCTGCTGGGTCCTGCCCCTGTCCTGTGGGGCCTCTGAGCACAACCGGCCCTCTCCCGTTGGAAGACCTCCCCGGCTGCCTCCAAAGGCCGGTTTGCAAGCACTCCCGCCCGCTGTTCCCGTCAGCCGAGCACAATGCTCCCAAGCCTGTGACAAAAGCACTTCGGGGTGGTGCTCTCTCCGTGCCCTTGCCCCTGAGCCTGGGGGCCAGGTAGGGGGTCCACAACCACAGGCCAAGGCAGAACCACATGCACACGTCTGTTCCTGCCCCCTGCACCGGCAGAGAGCTCGGGGGAGCCAGAGTCTGTCAGGCAGCTGCTGGGCTGGCCGCCTGTGTGGGAAGGGGCAGAGCCGACCTAGGGGCGAGTTGGGCCTCTTACTCTCCCTGCTGCCCTGAGGCTGCTGGGCCAAAGAGGTCTTGGGCATCCAGCCCCTTGCTGGTCCCTTCCCTCTGACGAGGCCCTCTGAGCTCCAGCACCTTGCAGTGTGGAGACAGCCCCTGCCAGCAACCTCCTCTCCAAGGAGGCCTCAACCGTGGCCTAGGCCCAGGGGAAAGGCACCAGCGGGGATGAGCCTGGGGAGGTACCCAGCATGTCTGGACCCAGTGCCCGCAGCCTGCCCCTAGGTGGGGCAGTAACCTTGGAGGTCTGGAAGGTCTGGGCAAGGCTGGCCACGGGCAGGGGCCCTGCTGGGTACTGCCCCTGGCCTATGGGGCCTCTGAGCACAACCGGCCCTCTCCCACTGGAAGACCTCCCTGGCTGCCTCCAAAGGCCGGTTTGCAAGCACTCCCGCCCACTGTTCCCACAAGGCGCGAACAATGCTCCCAAGCCCGGGAGAAAAGCGCTTCGTGGTGGTGCTCTTTCCGGGCCCTTGCCCCTGAGCCTGGGGGCCAGGCAGGGGGAACACACTCCCAGGACAAGGCAGAACCACATGCCCACGTCTGTTCCTGCTCCCTGCACTGGCAGAGAGCTCGGGGGATCCAGAGTCTGTCAGGCAGCTGCTGGGCTGGCGGCCTCTGTGGGAAGGTGCAGAACCGCCCTAGGGGCAAGTTGGGCCTCTTGCTCTCCCTGCTGCCCTGAGGCTGCTGGGCCAAAGAGGTCTTGGGCATCCAGCCCCTTGCTGGTCCCTTCCCTCTGACGAGGCCCTCTGAGCTCCAGCACCTTGCAGTGTGGAGAAAGCCCCTGCCAGCAACCTCGTCTCCAAGGAGGCCTCAACCGAGGCCTAGGCCCAGGGGAAAGGCAACAGCGGGGATGTGCCTGGGGAGGCGCCCGGGCATGTCTGGACCCAGTCCCCGCAGCCTGCCCCTTGGTGGCGCAGTACCCCCGGAGGCCAGGAAGGTCTGGGCAAGGATGGCCAGGGGCAGGGGCCCTGCTGGGTCCTGCCCCTGGCCTGTGGGGCCTCTGAGCACAACCGGCCCTCTCCCACTGGAAGACCTCCCCGGCTGCCTCCAAAGGCCGGTTTGCATACATTCCAGCCCGCTGTTCACGCCAGGCACGCACAATGCTCCCAAGCCCGGGAGAAAAGCCCTTCGGGGTGGTGGTCTCTTCAGGCCCTTGCCCCGTAGCCTGGGGGCAAGGCAGGGGGAACACACTCCCAGGCCAAGGCAGAACCACATGCCCACATCTGTTCCTGTCCCCTGCACCGGCAGAGAGCTCGGGGGAGCCAGAGTCAGTCAGGCAGCTGCTGGGCTGGCCGCCTGTGTGGGAAGGGGCAGAGCCGACCTAGGGGCAAGTTGGGCCTCTTGCTCTCCCTGCTGCCCTGAGGCTGCTGGGCCAAAGAGGTCTTGGGCATCCAGCCCCTTGCTGGTCCCTTCCCTCTGACGAGGCCCTCTGAGCTCCAGCACCTTGCAGTGTGGAGACAGCCCCTGCCAGCAACCTCCTCTCCAAGGAGGCCTCAACCGAGGCCTAGGCCCAGGGGAAAGGCACCAGCGGGGATGAGCCTGGGGAGGCGCCCGGGCATGTCTTGACCCATTCCCCGCAGCCTGCCCCTTGGTGGCACAGTACCCCCGGAGGCCAGGAAGGTCTGGGCAAGGGTGCCAGGGGCAGGGACCTTGCTGGGTCCTGACCCTGGCCTGTGGGGCCTCTGAGCACAACCGGCACTCTCCCGCTGGAAGACCTCCCCGGCTGCCTCCAAAGGCCGGTTTGCAAGCACACCCGCCCGCTGTTCCCGCCAGGCACGCACAATGCTCCCAAGCCCGGGAGAAAAGCGATTCGGGGTTGTGCTCTCTCCGGGCCCTTGCCCCTGAGCCTGGGGGCAAGGCAGGGGGTCAACACTCCCAGGCCAAGTCAGAACCACATGCACACATCTGTTCCTGCCCCTGCACCGGCAGAGAGCTCGGGGGAGCCAGAGTCTGTCAGGCAGCGGCTGGGCTGGCCGCCTGTGTGGGAAGGGGCAGAGCCGACCTAGGGGCAAGTTGGGCCTCTTGCTCTCCCTGCTGCCCTGAGGCTGCTGGGCCAAAGAGTTCTTGGGCATCCAGCCCCTTGCTGGTCCCTTCCCTCTGACGAGGCCCTCTGAGCTCCAGCACCTTGCAGTGGGGACACAGCCCCTGCCAGCAACCTCCTCTCCAAGGAGGCCTCAACTGAGGCCTAGGCCCAGGGGAAAGGCACCAGCGGGGATGAGCCTGGGGAGGCGCCCGGGCATGTCTGGACTCAGTCCCCGCAGCGTGCCCCTTGGTGGGGCAGTAACCCCGGAGGCCAGGAAGGTCTGGGCAAGGCTGGCCAGGGGCAGGGGCCCTGCTGTGTCGTCACCCTGACCTGTGGGGCCTCTGAGAACAACCGGCCCTCTCCTGCTGGAAAACCTCCCCGGCTGCCTCCAAAGGCCGGTTTGAAAGCACTCCCGACCAGTGTTCCCGCCAGGCACGCACAAGGCTCCCAAGCCCAGGAGAAAAGCGCTTCGGGGTGGTGCTCTCTCCGGGCCCTTGCCCCTGGGCCTGGGGGCCAGGCAGGGGGTCCACCCTCCCAGGCTAAGGCAGAACCACATGCACACGTCTGTTACTGCCTCCGGCACTGGCAGAGAGCTGGGGGAGCCAGAGTCTGTCAGGCAGATGTTGGGTTGGCGGCCTGTGTGGGAAGGGGCAGAGCCGTCCTAGGGGCAAGTTGGGCCTCTTCCTCTCCCTGCTGCCCTGAGGCTGCTGGGCCAAAGAAGTCTTGGGCATCCAGCCCCTTGCTGGTCCCTTCCCTCTGACGAGGCCCTCTGAGCTCCAGCAACTTGCAGTGTGGAGACAGCACCTGCCAGCAACCTCGTCTCCAAGGAGGCCTCAACCGAGGCCTAGGCCCAGGGGAAAGGCACCAGCGGGGATGAGCCTGGGGAGGCGCCCGGGCATGTATGGACCCAGTCCCCGCAGCCTGCCCCTTGGTGCGGCAGTACCCCCGGAGGCCAGGAAGGTCTGGGCAAGGCTGGCCAGGGGCAGGGGCCCTGCTGGGTCCTGCCCCTGGCCTGTGGGGCCTCTGAGCACAACCGGCCCTCTCCCACTGGAAGACATCCCCGGCTGCCTCCAAAGGCCGGTTTGCAAGCACTCCCTCCCACTGTTCCCACCAGACGTGCACAATGCTCCCAAGCCCGGGAGAAAAGGGCTTCGGGGTGGTGCTCTCTCCGGGCCCTTGCCCCTGAGCCTGGGGGCCAGGCAGGGGGAACACACTCCCAGGCCAAGGCAGAACCACATGCACACGTCTGTTCCTGCCCCCTGCACCGGCAGAGAGCTCAGGGGAGCCAGAGTCTGTCAGGCAGCTGCTGGGCTGGCGGCCTGTGTGGGAAGGGGCAGAGCCGACCTAGGGGCAAGTTGGGCCTCTTACTCTCCCTGCTGCCCTGAGGCTGCTGGGCCAAAGAGGTCTTGGGCATCCAGCCCCTTGCTGGTCCCTTCCCTCTGACGAGGCCCTCTGAGCTCCAGCACCTTGCAGTGTGGAGACAGCCCCTGCCAGGAACCTCCTCTCCAAGGAGGCCTCAACCGTGGCCTAGGCCCAGGGGAAAGGCACCAGCGGGGATGAGCCCGGGGAGGTACCCAGCATGTCTGGACCCAGTGCCCGCAGCCTGCCCCTAGGTGGGGCAGTAACCTTGGAGGTCAGGAAGGTCTGGGCAACGCTGGCCACGGGCAGGGGCCCTGCTGGGTACTGCCCCTGGCCTATGGGGCCTCTGAGCACAACCGGCCCTCTCCCACTGGAAGACCTCCCTGGCTGCCTCCAAAGGCCGGTTTGCAAGCACTCCCGCCCACTGTTCCCACAAGGCGCGAACAATGCTCCCAAGCCCGGGAGAAAAGCGCTTCGTGGTGGTGCTCTTTCCGGGCCCTTGCCCCTGAGCCTGGGGGCCAGGTAGGGGGTCCAAAATCCCAGGCTAAGGCAGAACCACATGCACACGTCTGTTCCTGCCCCCTGCACCGGCAGAGAGCTCGGGGGAGCCAGATTCTATCAGGCAGCTGCTGGGGTGGCCGCCTGTTTGGGAAGGGGCAGAGCCGCCCTAGGGGCAAGTTGGGCCTCTTGCTCTCCCTGCTGCCCTGAGGCTGCTGGGCCAAAGAGGTCTTGGGCATCCAGCCCCTTGCTGGTCCCTTCCCTCTGACGAGGCCCTCTGAGCTCCAGCACCTTGCTTGTGGAAACAGCCCCTGCCAGCAACCTCGTCTCCAAGGAGGCCTCAACCGTGGCCTAGGCCCAGGGGAAAGGCACCAGCGGGGATGAGCTTGGGGAGGTGCCCAGGCATGTCTGGACCCAGTCCGCGCAGCCTGCCCCTTTGTGGGGCAGTACCCCCGGAGGCCAGGAATGTCTGGACAAGGCTGGCCAGGGGCAGGGGCCTTGCTTGGTCCTGCCACTGGCCTGTGGGTCCTCTGAGCACAACCGGCCCTCTCCCACTGGAAGACCTCCCCGGCTGCCTCCAAAGGCCGGTTTGCAAGCACTCCCGCCCACTGTTCCCACCAGGCACCACAAAGCTCCCAAGCCCGGGAGAAAAGCGCTTTGGGGTTGTGCTCTCACCGGGCCCTTGCCCCTGAGCCTGGGGGCCAGGCAGGGGGAACACACTCCCAGGACAAGGCAGAACCACATGCCCACGTCTGTTCCTGCTCCCTGCACTGGCAGAGAGCTCGGGGGATCCAGAGTCTGTCAGGCAGCTGCTGGGCTGGCGGCCTGTGTGGGAAGGGGCAGAACCGACCTAGGGGCAAGTTGGGCCTCTTGCTCTCCCTGCTGCCCTGAGGCTGCTGGGCCAAAGAGGTCTTGGGCATCCAGCCCCTTGCTGGTCCCTTCCCTCTGACGAGGCCCTCTGAGCTCCAGCACCTTGCAGTGTGGAGACAGCCCCTGCCAGCAACCTCCTCTCCAAGGAGGCCTCAACCGAGGCCTAGGCCCAGGGGAAAGGCACCAGCGGGGATGAGCCTGGGGAGGCGCCCGGGCATGTCTTGACCCATTCCCTGCAGCCTGCCCCTTGGTGGCACAGTACCCCCGGAGGCCAGGAAGGTCTGGGCAAGGCTGCCAGGGGCAGGGACCTTGCTGGGTCCTGCCCCTGGCCTGTGGGACCTCTGAGCACAACCGGCACTCTCCCGCTGGAAGACCTCCCCGGCTGCCTCCAAAGGCCGGTTTGCAAGCACACCCGCCAGCTGTTCCCGCCAGGCACGCACAATGCTCCCAAGCCCGGGAGAAAAGTGCTTCGGGGTTGTGCTCTCTCCGGGCCCTTGCCCCTGAGCCTGGGGGCAAGGCAGGGCGTCAACACTCCCAGGCCAAGTCAGAACCACATGCACACGTCTGCTCCTGCCCCTGCACCGGCAGAGAGCTCGGGGGAGCCAGAGTCTGTCAGGCAGCGGCTGGGCTGGCCGCCTGTGTGGGAAGGGGCAGAGCCGACCTAGGGGCAAGTTGGGCCTCTTGCTCTCCCTGCTGCCCTGAGGCTGCTGGGCCAAAGAGTTCTTGGGCATCCAGCCCCTTGCTGGTCCCTTCCCTCTGACGAGGCCCTCTGAGCTCCAGCACCTTGCAGTGGGGACACAGCCCCTGCCAGCAACCTCCTCTCCAAGGAGGCCTCAACCGAGGCCTAGGCCCAGGGGAAAGGCACCAGCGGGGATGAGCCTGGGGAGGCGCCCGGGCATGTCTGGACTCAGTCCCCGCAGCGTGCCCCTTGGTGGGGCAGTAACCCCGGAGGCCAGGAAGGTCTGGGCAAGGCTGGCCAGGGGCAGGGGCCCTGCTGTGTCGTCACCCTGACCTGTGGGGCCTCTGAGCACAACCGGCCCTCTCCTGCTGGAAGACCTCCCCGGCTGCCTCCAAAGGCCGGTTTGAAAGCACTCCCGACTAGTGTTCCCGCCAGGCACGCACAAGGCTCCCAAGCCCAGGAGAAAAGCGCTTCGGGGTGGTGCTCTCTCCGGGCCCTTGCCCCTGGGCCTGGGGGCCAGGCAGGGGGTCCACCCTCCCAGGCTAAGGCAGAACCACATGCACACGTCTGTTACTGCCTCCGGCACTGGCAGAGAGCTGGGGGAGCCAGAGTCTGTCAGGCAGATGTTGGGTTGGCGGCCTGTGTGGGAAGGGGCAGAGCCGACCTAGGGGCAAGTTGGGCCTCTTGCTCTCCCTGCTGCCCTGAGGCTGCTTGGCCAAAGAGTTCTTGGGCATCCAGCCCCTTGCTGGTCCCTTCCCTCTGACGAGGCCCTCTGAGCTCCAGCACCTTGCAGTGGGGACACAGCCCCTGCCAGCAACCTCCTCTCCAAGGAGGCCTCAACCGAGGCCTAGGCCCAGGGGAAAGGCACCAGCGGGGATGATCCTGGGGAGGCGCCCGGGCATGTCTGGACCCAGGCCCCGCAGCCTGCCCCTTGGTGGGGGAGTACCCCCGGAGGCCAGGAAGGTCTGGGCAAGGCTGCCCAGGGGCAGGGGCCTTGCTGGGTCCTGCCCGTGGCCTGTGGGACCTCTGAGCACAACCGGCCCTCTCCCGCTGGAAGACCTCCCCGGCTGCCTCCAAAGGCCGGTTTGCCAACACTCCCGCCCGCTGTTCCCGCCAGGCAGGCACAATGCTCCCAAGCCCGGGAAAAAAGCGCTTCGGGGTGGTCCTCTCACCGGGCCCTTGCCCCTGAGCCTGGGGGCAATGCAGGAGGAACACACTCCCAGGCCAAGGCAGAACCACATGCACACGTCTGTTCCTGCCCCCTGCACCGACAGAGAGCTCGGAGGAGCCAGAGTCTTTCAGGCAGCTGCTGGGCTGATGGCCTGTGTGGGAAGGGGCAGAGCCGACCTAGGGGCAAGTTGGGCCTCTTGCTCTCCCTGCTGCCCTGAGGCTGCTTGGCCAAAGAGGTCTTGGGCATCCAGCCCCTTGCTGGTCCCTTCCCTCTGACGAGGCCCTCTGAGCTCCAGCACCTTGCAGTGTGGAGACAGCCCCTGCCAGCAACCTCCTCTCCAAGGAGGCCTCAACCGAGGCCTAGGCCCAGGGATAAGGCACAGGCCGGGATGAGCCTGGGGAGGCGCCCGGGCATGTCTGGACCCAGACCCCACAGCCTGCCCCTTGATGGGGCAGTACCCCCGGATGCCAGGAAGGTCTGTGCAAGGCTGGCCAGGGGCAGGGGCCCTGCTGGGTCCTGCCTCTGGCCTGTGGGGCCTCTGAGCACAACCGGCCCTCTCCCGCTGGAATACCTCCCCGGCTGCCTCCAAACACTGGTTTGCAAGCACTCCCGTCCACGGTTACCACCAGACGCGCACAATGCTCCCAAGCCCGGGAGAAAAGCGCTTCGGGGTGGTTCTCTCTCCGTGCCCTTGCCCCTGAACCTGGGGGCCAGGCAGGGGGTCCACACTCCCAGGCCAAGGCAGAAGCACATGCACACTTCTGTTCCTGCCCCCTGCACCGGCAGAGAGCTCGGGGGAGCCAGAATCTGCCAGTCTGCTGCTGGGCTGGCCGCCTGTGTGGGAAGGGGCAGAGCCGACCTAGGGGCAAGTTGGGCCTCTTGCTCTCCCTGCTGCCCTGAGGCTGCTGGGCCAAAGAGGTCTTGGGCATCCAGCCCCTTGCTGGTCCCTTCCCTCTGACGAGGCCCTCTGAGCTCCAGCACCTTGCAGTGTGGAGACAGCCCAGCCAGCAACCTTTTCTCCAAGGAGGCCTCATTCGAGGCCTAGGCCCAGGGGAAAGGCACCAGCGGGGATGATCCAGTGGAGGCCCCCGGGCATGTCTTGACCCAGTCCCCGCAGCCTGCCCCTTGGTGGCGCAGTACCCCCGGAGCCCAGGAAGGTCTGGGCAAGGCTGGCCAGGGGCAGGGGCCCTGCTGGGTCCTGCCCCTGGCCTGTGGGGCCTCTGAGCACAACCGGCCCTCTCCCGCTGGAAGACCTCCCCGGCTGCCTCCAAAGGCCGGTTTGCAAGCACTCCCGCCCGCTGTTCCGGCCAGGCAGGCACAATGCTCCCAAGCCCAGGAGAAAAGCGCTTCGGGGTGGTGCGCTCACCGGGCCCTTGCCCCTGAGCCTGGGGGCAATGCAGGGGGACCACACTCCCAGGCCAAGGCAGAACCACATGCACACGTCTGTTCCTGCCCCCTGCACCGGCAGAGAGCTCGGGGAAGCCAGAGTCTGTCAGGCAGCTGCTGGGCTGGCCGACTGTGTTGGAAGGGGCAGAGTCGACCTAGGGGCAAGTTGGGCCTCTTGCTCTCCCTGCTGCCCTGAGGCTGCTGGGCCAAAGAGGTCTTGGGCATCCAGCCCCTTGCTGGTCCCTTCCCTCTGACGAGGCCCTCTGAGCTCCAGTACCATGCAGTGTGGAGACAGCCCCTGCCAGCCACCTCCTCTCCAAGGAGGCCTAAACCGAGGCCTAGGCCCAGGGGAAAGGCACCAGCGGGGATGAGCCAGGGGAGGCGCCCGGGCATGTCTGGACCCAGTCCCCGCAGCCTGCCCCTTGGTGGGGCAGTACCCCCGGATGCCAGGAAGGTCTGTGCAAGGCTGGCCAGGGGCAGGGGCCCTGCTGGGTCCTTCCCCTGTCCTGTGGGGCCTCTGAGCACAACCGGCCCTCTCCCGCTGGAAGACATCCCTGGCTGCCTCCAAAGGCTGGTTTGCCAAAACTCCCGTCCACTGTTCCCGCCAGGCACGGACAATGCTCCCACGCCCGGGAGAAAAGCGCGTCGGGGTGGTGCTCTCACCGGGCCCTTGCCCCTGAGCCTGGGGGCAATGAAGGGGGAACACACTCCCAGGCCAAGGCAGAACCACATGCACACGTCTGTTCCTGCCAGGCACGCACAATGCTCCCAGCCCGGGAGAAAAGCGCTTCGGGGTGGTGCTCTCTCCGGGCACTTGCCCCTGAGCCTGGGGGCCAGGCAGTGGGGCCACACTCCCAGACCAAGACAGAACCACATGCACACGTCTGTTCCTGACCCTTGCACCGGCAGAGAGCTCGGGGGAGCCAGAGTCTGTCAGGCAGCTGCTGAGCTGTCCGCCTGTGTGGGAAGGGGCAGAGCCGACCTAGGGGCAAGTTGGGCCTCTTGCTCTCCCTGCTGCCCTGAGGCTGCTGGGCCAACGAGGTCTTGGGCATCCAGCCCCTTGCTGGTCCCTTCCCTCTGACGAGGCCCTCTGAGCTCCAGCACATTGCAGTGTGGATACAGCCCCAGCCAGCAACCTCCTCTCCAAGGAGGCCTCAACCGAGGCCTAGGCCCAGGGGAAAGGCAGCAGCGGGGATGAGCCAGGGGAGGCGCCCGGGCATGTCTGGACCCAGACCCCACAGCCTGCCCCTTGGTGGGGCAGTACCCCCGGATGCCTGGAAGGTCTGGGCAAGGCTGGCCAGGGGCAGGGGCCCTGCTGGGTCCTGCCCCTTGCCTGTGGGGCCTCTGAGCACAACCGGCCCTCTCCCACTGGAAGACCTCCCCAGCTGCCTCCAAAGGGCGGTTTGCAAACACTCCCGCCCGTTGTTCACGCCAGGCACGCACAATGCTCGCAAGCCCGGGAGAAAAGCGCTTCGGGGTGGTGCTCTCTCCGGGCCCTTGCCCCTGAGCCTGGGGGACAGGCAGGGGGAACACACTCCCAGGCCAAGGCAGAACCACATGCACACGTCTGTTCCTGCCCCATGCACCAGCAGAGAGCTCGGGGGAGCCAGAGTCTGTCAGGCAGGTGCTGGGCTGGCGGCCTGTGTGGGAAGGGGCAGAGCTGACCTAGGGCAAGTTGGGCCTCTTACTCTCCCTGCTGCCCTGAGGCTGCTGGGCCAAAAAGGTCTTGGGCATCCAGCCCCTTGCTGGTCCCTTCCCTCTGACGAGGCCCTCTGAGCTCCAGCACCTTGCAGTGTGGAGACAGCCCCTGCCAGCAACCTCCTCTCCAAGGAGGCCTCAACCGAGGCCTAGGCCCAGGGGAAAGGCACCAGCGGGGATGAGCCTGGGGAGGCGCCCGGGCATGTGTGGACCCAGTCCCCGCAGCCTGCCCCTTGGTGGGGCAGTACCCCCGGAGGCCAGGAAAGTCTGGGCAATGCTGGTCAGGGGCAGGGGCCCTGCTGGGTCCTGCCCCTGGCCTGTGGGGCCTCTGAGCACAATCGGCCCTCTCCCGCTGGAAGACCTCCCCGGCTGCCTCCAAAGGCCGGTTTGCAAGCACTCCCGCCCGCTGATCCCGCCAGGCAGGCACAATGCTCCCAAGCCCGGGAGACAAGCGCTTCGGGGTGGTGCTCTCTCCGTGCCCTTTCCCCTGAGCCTGGGGGCCAGGCAGGGGTTCCACTCTCCCAGGCCAAGTCAGACCACATGCACACGTCTGTTCCTGCCCCCTGCACCGGCAGAGAGCTCGGGGGAGCCAGAGTCTGCCAGGCAGCTGCTGGGCTGTCTGCCTGTGTGGGAAGGGGCAGAGCCGACCTAGGGGCAAGTAGGGCCTCTTGCTCTCCCTGCTGCCCTGAGGCTGCTGGGCAAAAGAGGTCTTGGGCATCCAGCCCCTTGCTGGTCCCTTCCCTCTGACGAGGCCGTCTGAGCTCCCGCTCCTTGCAGTGTGAGGAAAGCCCCTGCCAGCAACCTCCTCTCCAAGGAGGCCTAAACCGAGGCCTAGGCCCAGGGGAAAGGCGCCAGCGGAGATAAGCCTGGGGAGGCGCCCGGGCATGTCTGGACCCAGTCCCCGCAGCCTGACCCTTGGTGGGGCAGTACCCTCGGAGGCCAGGAAATTCTGGGCAAGGCTGGCCATGGGCAGGGGCCCTTCTGGGTCCTACCCCTGGCCTGTGGGGCCTCTGAGCACGACCGGCCCTCTCCCGCTGGAAGACCTCCTCGACTGTCTCCAAAGGCCGGTTGCCAACACTCGCGCCCGCTGTTCCCGCCAGGCATGCACAATGCTCCCAAGCCCGGGAGAAAAGCGCTTCGGGGTGGTGCTCTCACCGGGCCCTTGCCCCTGAGCCTGGGGGCAATGCAGAGGAAACAAACTCCAAGGCGAAGGCAGAACCACATGCACACGTCTGTTCCTGCCCCATGCACCGGCAGAGAGCTCGGGGGAGCCAGAGTCTGTCAGGCAGCTGCTGGGCTGGCCGCCTGTGTGGGAAGGGGCAGAGCCTACCTAGGGGCAAGTTGGGCCTCTTGCTCTCCCTGCTGCCCTGAGGCTGCTGGGCCAAAGAGTTCTTGGGCATCCAGCCCCTTGCTGGTCCCTTCCCTCTGACAAGGCCCTCTGAGCTCCAGCACCTTGCAGTGTGGAGACAGCCCCTGCCAGCAACCTCCTCTCCAAGTAGTTCTCAACCGAGGCCTAGGCCCAGGGGAAAGGCACCAGCGGGGATGAGCCTGAGGAGGCGCCCGGGCACGTGTGGACCCAGTCCCCGCAGCCTGCCCCTAGGTGGGGCAGTACCCCCGGAGGCCAGGAAGGTCTGGGCAAGGCTGGCCAGGGGCAGGGGCCCTGCTGGGTCCTGACCCTGGCCTGTGGGGCCTCTGAGCACAACCGGCCCTCTCCCGCTGGAAGACCTCCCCGGCTGCCTCCAAAGGCCGGTTTGCCAACACTCCCGCCCGCTGTTCCCGCCAGGCACGCACAATGCTCCCAAGCCCGGGAGAAAAGCGCTTCGGGGTGGTGCTCTCTCCGGACCCTTGCCCCTGAGCCTGGGGGCCAGGCAGGGGGTCCACTCTCCCAGGCCAAGGCAGAACCACATGCACACGTCTGTTCCTGCCCCTGCACCGGCAGAGAGCTCGGGGTAGCAGGGGTCTGTCAGGCAGGTGCTGGGCTGGCCGCCTGTGTGGGAAGGGGCAGAGCCGCCCTAGGGGCAAGTTGGGCCTCTTGCTCTCCCTGCTGCCCTGAGGCTGCTGGGCCAAAGAGTTCTTGGGCATCCAGCCCCTTGCTGGTCCCTTCCCTCTGACGAGGCCCTCTGAGCTCCAGCACCTTGCTTGTGGAAACAGCCCCTGCCAGCAACCTCGTCTCCAAGGAGGCCTCAACCGTGGCCTAGGCCCAGGGGAAAGGCACCAGCGGGGATGAGCCTGGGGAGGTGCCCAGGCATCTCTGGACCCAGTCCGCGCAGCCTGCCCCTTTGTGGGGCAGTACCCCCGGAGGCCAGGAATGTCTGGACAAGGCTGGCCAGGGGCAGGGGCCTTGCTTGGTCCTGCCACTGGCCTGTGGGTCCTCTGAGCACAACCGGCCCTCTCCCACTGGAAGACCTCCCCGGCTGCCTCCAAAGGCCGGTTTGCAAGCACTCCCGCCCACTGTTCCCACCAGGCACCACAAAGCTCCCAAGCCCGGGAGAAAAGCGCTTTGGGGTTGTGCTCTCACCGGGCCCTTGCCCCTGAGCCTGGGGGCCAGGCAGGGGGAACACACTCCCAGGACAAGGCAGAACCACATGCCCACGTCTGTTCCTGCTCCCTGCACTGGCAGAGAGCTCGGGGGATCCAGAGTCTGTCAGGCAGCTGCTGGGCTGGCGGCCTGTGTGGGAAGGGGCAGAACCGACCTAGGGGCAAGTTGGGCCTCTTGCTCTCCCTGCTGCCCTGAGGCTGCTGGGCCAAAGAGGTCTTGGGCATCCAGCCCCTTGCTGGTCCCTTCCCTCTGACGAGGCCCTCTGAGCTCCAGCACCTTGCAGTGTGGAGACAGCCCCTGCCAGCAACCTCCTCTCCAAGGAGGCCTCAACCGAGGCCTAGGCCCAGGGGAAAGGCACCAGCGGGGATGAGCCTGGGGAGGCGCCCGGGCATGTCTTGACCCATTCCCTGCAGCCTGCCCCTTGGTGGCACAGTACCCCCGGAGGCCAGGAAGGTCTGGGCAAGGCTGCCAGGGGCAGGGACCTTGCTGGGTCCTGCCCCTGGCCTGTGGGACCTCTGAGCACAACCGGCACTCTCCCGCTGGAAGACCTCCCCGGCTGCCTCCAAAGGCCGGTTTGCAAGCACACCCGCCAGCTGTTCCCGCCAGGCACGCACAATGCTCCCAAGCCCGGGAGAAAAGCGCTTCGGGGTTGTGCTCTCTCCGGGCCCTTGCCCCTGAGCCTGGGGGCAAGGCAGGGGGTCAACACTCCCAGGCCAAGTCAGAACCACATGCACACGTCTGCTCCTGCCCCTGCACCGGCAGAGAGCTCGGGGGAGCCAGAGTCTGTCAGGCAGCGGCAGGGCTGGCCGCCTGTGTGGGAAGGGGCAGAGCCGACCTAGGGGCAAGTTGGGCCTCTTGCTCTCCCTGCTGCCCTGAGGCTGCTGGGCCAAAGAGTTCTTGGGCATCCAGCCCCTTGCTGGTCCCTTCCCTCTGACGAGGCCCTCTGAGCTCCAGCACCTTGCAGTGGGGACACAGCCCCTGCCAGCAACCTCCTCTCCAAGGAGGCCTCAACCGAGGCCTAGGCCCAGGGGACAGGCACCAGCGGGGATGAGCCTGGGGAGGCGCCCGGGCATGTCTGGACCCAGTCCCCGCAGCGTGCCCCTTGGTGGGGCAGTAACCCCGGAGGCCAGGAAGGTCTGGGCAAGGCTGGCCAGGGGCAGGGGCCCTGCTGTGTCGTCACCCTGACCTGTGGGGCCTCTGAGCACAACCGGCCCTCTCCTGCTGGAAGACCTCCCCGGCTGCCTCCAAAGGCCGGTTTGAAAGCACTCCCGACCAGTGTTCCTGCCAGGCACGCACAAGGCTCCCAAGCCCAGGAGAAAAGCGCTTCGGGGTGGTGCTCTCTCCGGGCCCTTGCCCCTGGGCCTGGGGGCCAGGCAGGGGGTCCACCCTCCCAGGCTAAGGCAGAACCACATGCACACGTCTGTTACTGCCTCCGGCACTGGCAGAGAGCTGGGGGAGCCAGAGTCTGTCAGGCAGATGTTGGGTTGGCGGCCTGTGTGGGAAGGGGCAGAGCCGACCTAGGGGCAAGTTGGGCCTCTTCCTCTCCCTGCTGCCCTGAGGCTGCTGGGCCAAAGAAGTCTTGGGCATCCAGCCCCTTGCTGGTCCCTTCCCTCTGACGAGGCCCTCTGAGCTCCAGCAACTTGCAGTGTGGAGACAGCACCTGCCAGCAACCTCGTCTCCAAGGAGGCCTCAACCGAGGCCTAGGCCCAGGGGAAAGGCACCAGCGGGGATGAGCCTGGGGAGGCGCCCGGGCATGTATGGACCCAGTCCCCGCAGCCTGCCCCTTGGTGCGGCAGTACCCCCGGAGGCCAGGAAGGTCTGGGAAAGGCTGGCCAGGGGCAGGGGCCCTGCTGGGTCCTGCCTCTGGCCTGTGGGGCCTCTGAGCACAACCGGCCCTCTCCCAGTGGAAGACATCCCCGGCTGCCTCCAAAGGCCGGTTTGCAAGCACTCCATCCCACTGTTCCCACCAGACGTGCACAATGCTCCCAAGCCCGGGAGAAAAGGGCTTCGGGGTGGTGCTCTCTCCGGGCCCTTTCCCCTCAGCTGGGGGCCAGGCAGGGGGAACACACTCCCAGGCCAAGGCAGAACCACATGCACACGTCTGTTCCTGCCCCCTGCACCGGCAGAGAGCTCAGGGGAGCCAGAGTCTGTCAGGCAGCTGCTGGGCTGGCGGCCTCTGTGGGAAGGGGCAGAGCCGACCTAGGGGCAAGTTGGGCCTCTTACTCTCCCTGCTGCCCTGAGGCTGCTGGGCCAAAGAGGTCTTGGGCATCCAGCCCCTTGCTGGTCCCTTCCCTCTGACGAGGCCCTCTGAGCTCCAGCACCTTGCAGTGTGGAGACAGCCCCTGCCAGCAACCTCCTCTCCAAGGAGGCCTCAACCGTGGCCTAGGCCCAGGGGAAAGGCACCAGCGGGGATGAGCCCGGGGAGGTACCCAGCATGTCTGGACCCAGTGCCCGCAGCCTGCCCCTAGGTGGGGCAGTAACCTTGGAGGTCAGGAAGGTCTGGGCAAGGCTGGCCAGGGGCAGGTGCCCTGCTGGGTACTGCCCCTGGCCTATTGGGCCTCTGAGCACAACCGGCCCTCTCCCACTGGAAGACCTCCCTGGCTGCCTCCAAAGGCCGGTTTGCAAGCACTCCCGCCCACTGTTCCCACAAGGCGCGAACAATGCTCCCAAGCCCGGGAGAAAAGCGCTTCGTGGTGGTGCTCTTTCCGGGCCCTTGCCCCTGAGCCTGGGGGCCAGGTAGGGGGTCCAAAATCCCAGGCTAAGGCAGAACCACATGCACACGTCTGTTCCTGCCCCCTGCACCGGCAGAGAGCTCGGGGGAGCCAGATTCTGTCAGGCAGCTGCTGGGGTGGCCGCCTGTTTGGGAAGGGGCAGAGCCGCCCTAGGGGCAAGTTGGGCCTCTTGCTCTCCCTGCTGCCCTGAGGGTGCTGGGCCAAAGAGGTCTTGGGCATCCAGCCCCTTGCTGGTCCCTTCCCTCTGACGAGGCCCTCTGAGCTCCAGCACCTTGCTTGTGGAAACAGCCCCTGCCAGCAACCTCGTCTCCAAGGAGGCCTCAACCGTGGCCTAGGCCCAGGGGAAAGGCACCAGCGGGGATGAGCCTGGGGAGGTGCCCAGGCATGTCTGGACCCAGTCCGCGCAGCCTGCCCCTTTGTGGGGCAGTACCCCCGGAGGCCAGGAATGTCTGGACAAGGCTGGCCAGGGGCAGGGTCCTTGCTTGGTCCTGCCACTGGCCTGTGGGTCCTCTGAGCACAACCGGCCCTCTCCCACTGGAAACCTCCCCGGCTGCCTCCAAAGGCCGGTTTGCAAGCACTCCCGCCCACTGTTCCCACCAGGCACGCACAAAGCTCCCAAGCCCGGGAGAAAAGCGCTTTGGGGTTGTGCTCTCACCGGGCCCTTGCCCCTGAGCCTGGGGGCCAGGCAGGGGGAACACACTCCCAGGACAAGGCAGAACCACATGCCCACGTCTGTTCCTGCTCCCTGCACTGGCAGAGAGCTCGGGGGATCCAGAGTCTGTCAGGCAGCTGCTGGGCTGGCGGCCCGTGTGGGAAGGGGCAGAACCGACCTAGGGGCAAGTTGGGCCTCTTGCTCTCCCTGCTGCCCTGAGGCTGCTGGGCCAAAGAGGTCTTGGGCATCCAGCCCCTTGCTGGTCTCTTCCCTCTGACGAGGCCCTCTGAGCTCCAGCACCTTGCAGTGTGGAGACAGCCCCTGCCAGCAACCTCCTCTCCAAGGAGGCCTCAACTGAGGCCTAGGCCCAGGGGAAAGGCACCAGCGGGGATGAGCCTGGGGAGGCGCCCGGGCATGTCTTGACCCATTCCCCGCAGCCTGCCCCTTGGTGGCGCAGTATCCCCGGAGGCCAGGAAGGTCTGGGCAAGGCTGCCAGGGGCAGGGACCTTGCTGGGTCCTGCCCCTGTCCTGTGGGGCCTCTGAGCACAACCGGCACTCTCCCGCTGGAAGACCTCCCCGGCTGCCTCCAAAGGCCGGTTTGCAAGCACACCCGCCCGCTGTTCCCGCCAGGCACGCACAATGCTCCCAAGCCCGGGAGAAAAGCGCTTCGGGGTTGTGCTCTCTCCGGGCCCTTGCCCCTGAGCCTGGGGGCAAGGCAGGGGGTCAACACTCCCAGGCCAAGTCAGAACCACATGCACACGTCTGTTCCTGCCCCTGCACCGGCAGAGAGCTCGGGGGAGCCAGAGTCTGTCAGGCAGCGGCTGGGCTGGCCGCCTGTGTGGGAAGGGGCAGAGCCGACCTAGGGGCAAGTTGGGCCTCTTGCTCTCCCTGCTGCCCTGAGGCTGCTGGGCCAAAGAGTTCTTGGGCATCCAGCCCCTTGCTGGTCCCTTCCCTCTGACGAGGCCCTCTGAGCTCCAGCACCTTGCAGTGGGGACACAGCCCCTGCCAGCAACCTCCTCTCCAAGGAGGCCTCAACCGAGGCCTAGGCCCAGGGGAAAGGCACCAGCGGGGATGATCCTGGGGAGGCGCCCGGGCATGTCTGGACCCAGGCCCCGCAGCCTGCCCCTTGGTGGGGGAGTACCCCCGGAGGCCAGGAAGGTCTGGGCAAGGCTGCCCAGGGGCAGGGGCCTTGCTGGGTCCTGCCCGTGGCCTGTGGGGCCTCTGAGCACAACCGGCCCTCTCCCGCTGGAAGACCTCCCCGGCTGCCTCCAAAGGCCGGTTTGCCAACACTCCCGCCCGCTGTTCCCGCCAGGCAGGCACAATGCTCCCAAGCCCGGGAAAAAAGCGCTTCGGGGTGGTGCTCTCACCGGGCCCTTGCCCCTGAGCCTGGGGGCAATGCAGGAGGAACACACTCCCAGGCCAAGGCAGAACCACATGCACACGTCTGTTCCTGCCCCCTGCACCGACAGAGAGCTCGGAGGAGCCAGAGTCTTTCAGGCAGCTGCTGGGCTGATGGCCTGTGTGGGAAGGGGCAGAGCCGACCTAGGCGCAAGTTGGGCCTCTTGCTATCCCTGCTGCCCTGAGGCTGCTTGGCCAAAGAGGTCTTGGGCATCCAGCCCCTTGCTGGTCCCTTCCCTCTGACGAGGCCCTCTGAGCTCCAGCACCTTGCAGTGTGGAGACAGCCCCTGCCAGCAACCTCCTCTCCAAGGAGGCCTCAACCGAGGCCTAGGCCCAGGGATAAGGCACAGGCCGGGATGAGCCTGGGGAGGCGCCCGTGCATGTCTGGACCCAGACCCCACAGCCTGCCCCTTGATGGGGCAGTACCCCCGGATGCCAGGAAGGTCTGTGCAAGGCTGGCCAGGGGCAGGGGCCCTGCTGGGTCCTTCCCCTGGCCTGTGGGGCCTCTGAGCACAACCGGCCCTCTCCCGCTGGAATACCTCCCTGGCTGCCTCCAAAGGCCGGTTTGCAAGCACTCCCGCCCGCTGTTCCCGCCAGGCAGGCAAAATGCTCCCAAGCCCAGGAGAAAAGCGCTTCGTGGTGGTGCTCTCACCGGGCCCTTGCCCCTGAGCCTGGGGGCAATGCAGGGGGAACACACTCCCAGGCCAAGGCAGAACCACATGCACACGTCTGTTCCTGCCCCCTGCACCGGCAGAGAGCTCGGGGAAGCCAGAGTCTGTCAGGCAGCTGCTGGGCTGGCCGCCTGTGTGGGAAGGGGCAGAGCCGACCTAGGGGCAAGTTGGGCCTCTTGCTCTCCCTGCTGCCCTGAGGCTGCTGGGCCAAAGAGGTCTTGGGCATCCAGCGCCTTCCTGGTCCCTTCCCTCTGACGAGGCCCTCTGAGCTCCAGCACCTTGCTTGTGGAAACAGCCCCTGCCAGCAACCTCGTCTCCAAGGAGGCCTCAACCGTGGCCTAGGCCCAGGGGAAAGGCACCAGCGGGGATGAGCCTGGGGAGGTGCCCAGGCATGTCTGGACCCAGTCCGCGCAGCCTGCCCCTTTGTGGGGCAGTACCCCCGGAGGCCAGGAATGTCTGGACAAGGCTGGCCAGGGGCAGGGTCCTTGCTTGGTCCTGCCACTGGCCTGTGGGTCCTCTGAGCACAACCGGCCCTCTCCCACTGGAAACCTCCCCGGCTGCCTCCAAAGGACGGTTTGCAAGCACTCCCGCCCACTTTTCCCACCAGGCACGCACAAAGCTCCCAAGCCCGGGAGAAAAGCGCTTTGGGGTTGTGCTCTCACCGGGCCCTGCACCTGAGCCTGGGGGCCAGGCAGGGGGAACACACTCCCAAGACAAGGCAGAACCACATGCACACGTCTGTTCCTGCTCCCTGCACTGGCAGAGAGCTCGGGGGATCCAGAGTCTGTCAGGGAGCTGCTGGGCTGGCGGCCCGTGTGGGAAGGGGCAGAACCGACCTAGGGGCAAGTTGGGCCTCTTGCTCTCCCTGCTGCCCTGAGGCTGCTGGGCCAAAGAGGTCTTGGGCATCCAGCCCCTTGCTGGTCTCTTCCCTCTGACGAGGCCCTCTGAGCTCCAGCACCTTGCAGTGTGGAGACAGCCCCTGCCAGCAACCTCCTCTCCAAGGAGGCCTCAACCGAGGCCTAGGCCCAGGGGAAAGGCACCAGCGGGGATGAGCCTGGGGAGGCGCCCGGGCATGTGTGGACCCAGTCCCCGCAGCCTGCCCCTTGGTGGGGCAGTACCCCCGGAGGCCAGGAAGGTCTGGGCAATGCTGGTCAGGGGCAGGGGCCCTGCTGGGTCCTGCCCCTGGCCTGTGGGGCCTCTGAGCACAATCGGCCCTCTCCCGCTGGAAGACCTCCCCGGCTGCCTCCAAAGGCCGGTTTGCAAGCACTCCCGCCCGCTGATCCCGCCAGGCAGGCACAATGCTCCCAAGCCCGGGAGACAAGCGCTTCGGGGTGGTGCTCTCTCCGTGCCCTTTCCCCTGAGCCTGGGGGCCAGGCAGGGGTTCCACTCTCCCAGGCCAAGTCAGACCACATGCACACGTCTGTTCCTGCCCCCTGCACCGGCAGAGAGCTCGGGGGAGCCAGAGTCTGCCAGGCAGCTGCTGGGCTGTCTGCCTGTGTGGGAAGGGGCAGAGCCGACCTAGGGGCAAGTAGGGCCTCTTGCTCTCCCTGCTGCCCTGAGGCTGCTGGGCAAAAGAGGTCTTGGGCATCCAGCCCCTTGCTGGTCCCTTCCCTCTGACGAGGCCGTCTGAGCTCCCGCTCCTTGCAGTGTGAGGAAAGCCCCTGCCAGCAACCTCCTCTCCAAGGAGGCCTAAACCGAGGCCTAGGCCCAGGGGAAAGGCACCAGCGGAGATAAGCCTGGGGAGGCGCCCGGGCATGTCTGGACCCAGTCCCCGCAGCCTGACCCTTGGTGGGGCAGTACCCCCGGAGGCCAGGAAATTCTGGGCAAGGCTGGCCATGGGCAGGGGCCCTTCTGGGTCCTACCCCTGGCCTGTGGGGCCTCTGAGCACGACCGGCCCTCTCCCGCTGGAAGACCTCCTCGACTGTCTCCAAAGGCCGGTTGCCAACACTCGCGCCCGCTGTTCCCGCCAGGCATGCACAATGCTCCCAAGCCCGGGAGAAAAGCGCTTCGGGGTGGTGCTCTCACCGGGCCCTTGCCCCTGAGCCTGGGGGCAATGCAGAGGAAACAAACTCCAAGGCGAAGGCAGAACCACATGCACACGTCTGTTCCTGCCCCATGCACCGGCAGAGAGCTCGGGGGAGCCAGAGTCTGTCAGGCAGCTGCTGGGCTGGCCGCCTGTGTGGGAAGGGGCAGAGCCGACCTAGGGGCAAGTTGGGCCTCTTGCTCTCCCTGCTGCCCTGAGGCTGCTGGGCCAAAGAGTTCTTGGGCATCCAGCCCCTTGCTGGTCCCTTCCCTCTGACAAGGCCCTCTGAGCTCCAGCACCTTGCAGTGTGGAGACAGCCCCTGCCAGCAACCTCCTCTCCAAGGAGGCCTCAACCGAGGCCTAGGCCCAGGGGAAAGGCACCAGCGGGGATGAGCCTGAGGAGGCGCCCGGGCACGTGTGGACCCAGTCCCCGCAGCCTGCCCCTAGGTGGGGCAGTACCCCCGGAGGCCAGGAAGGTCTGGGCAAGGCTGGCCAGGGGCAGGGGCCCTGCTGGGTCCTGACCCTGGCCTGTGGGGCCTCTGAGCACAACCGGCCCTCTCCCGCTGGAAGACCTCCCCGGCTGCCTCCAAAGGCCGGTTTGCCAACACTCCCGCCCGCTGTTCCCGCCAGGCACGCACAATGCTCCCAAGCCCGGGAGAAAAGCGCTTCGGGGTGGTGCTCTCTCCGGACCCTTGCCCCTGAGCCTGGGGGCCAGGCAGGGGGTCCACTCTCCCAGGCCAAGGCAGAACCACATGCACACGTCTGTTCCTGCCCCTGCACCGGCAGAGAGCTCGGGGTAGCAGGGGTCTGTCAGGCAGGTGCTGGGCTGGCCGCCTGTGTGGGAAGGGGCAGAGCCGACCTAGGGGCAAGTTTGGCCTCTTGCTCACCCTGCTGCCCTGAGGCTGCTGGGCCAAAGAGGTCTTGGCCATCCAGCCCCTTGCTGGTCCCTTCCCTCTGACGAGGCCCTCTGAGCTCCAGCACCTTGCAGTGTGGAGACAGCCCCTGCCAGCAACCTCCTCTCCAAGGAGGCCTCAACCGAGGCCTAGGCCCAGGGGAAAGGAACCAGCGGGGATGAGCCTGGGGAGGCGCCCAGGCATGTCTGGACCCAGTCCCCGCAGCCTGCCCCTTGGTGGGGCAGTACCCCCGGAGGCCAGGAAGGTCTGGGCAAGGCTGGCCAGGGGCAGGGGCCTTGCTTGGTCCTGCCACTGGCCTGTGGGTCCTCTGAGCACAACCGGCCCTCTCCCACTGGAAGACCTCCCCGGCTGCCTCCAAAGGCCGGTTTGCAAGCACTCCCGCCCACTGTTCCCACCAGGCACGCACAAAGCTCCCAAGCCCGGGAGAAAAGCGCTTTGGGGTTGTGCTCTCACCGGGCCCTTGCCCCTGAGCCTGGGGGCCAGGCAGGGGGAACACACTCCCAGGACAAGGCAGAACCACATGCACACGTCTGTTCCTGCTCCCTGCACTGGCAGAGAGCTCGGGGGATCCAGAGTCTGTCAGGCAGCTGCTGTGCTGGCGGCCTGTGAGGGAAGGGGCAGAACCGACCTAGGGGCAAGATGGGCCTCTTGCTCTCCCTGCTGCCCTGAGGCTGCTGGGCCAAAGAGGTCTTGGGCATCCAGCCCCTTGCTGGTCCCTTCCCTCTGACGAGGCCCTCTGAGCTCCAGCACCTTGCAGTGTGGAGACAGCCCCTGCCAGCAACCTCCTCTCCAAGGAGACCTAAACCGAGGCCTAGGCCCAGGGGAAAGGCACCAGCGGGGATGAGCCTGGGGAGGCGCCCGGGCAAGTCTTGACCCATTCCCCGCAGCCTGCCCCTTGGTGGCACAGTACCCCCGGAGGCCAGGAAGGTCTGGGCAAGGCTGCCAGGGGCAGGGACCTTGCTGGGTCCTGCCCCTGGCCTGTGGGGCCTCTGAGCACAACCAGCACTCTCCCGCTGGAAGACCTCCCCGGCTGCCTCCAAAGGCCGGTTTGCAAGCACACCCGCCCGCTGTTCCCGCCAGGCACGCACAATGCTCCCAAGCCCGGGAGAAAAGCGCTTCGGGGTTGTGCTCTCTCCGGGCCCTTGCCCCTGAGCCTGGGGGCAAGGCAGGGGGTCAACACTCCCAGGCCAAGTCAGAACCACATGCACACGTCTGCTCCTGCCCCTGCACCGGCAGAGAGCTCGGGGGAGCCAGAGTCTGTCAGGCAGCGGCTGGGCTGGCCGCCTGTGTGGGAAGGGGCAGAGCCGACCTAGGGGCAAGTTGGGCCTCTTGCTCTCCCTGCTGCCCTGAGGCTGCTGGGCCAAAGAGTTCTTGGGCATCCAGCCCCTTGCTGGTCCCTTCCCTCTGACGAGGCCCTCTGAGCTCCAGCACCTTGCAGTGGGGACACAGCCCCTGCCAGCAACCTCCTCTCCAAGGAGGCCTCAACAGAGGCCTAGGCCCAGGGGAAAGGCACCAGCGGGGATGAGCCTGGGGAGGCGCCCGGGCATGTCTGGACTCAGTCCCCGCAGCGTGCCCCTTGGTGGGGCAGTAACCCCGGAGGCCAGGAAGGTCTGGGCAAGGCTGGCCAGGGGCAGGGGCCCTGCTGTGTCGTCACCCTGACCTGTGGGGCCTCTGAGCACAACCGGCCCTCTCCTGCTGGAAGACCTCCCCGGCTGCCTCCAAAGGCCGGTTTGAAAGCACTCCCGACCAGTGTTCCCGCCAGGCACGCACAAGGCTCCCAAGCCCAGGAGAAAAGCGCTTCGGGGTGGTGCTCTCTCCGGGCCCTTGCCCCTGGGCCTGGGGGCCAGGCAGGGGGTCCACCCTCCCAGGCTAAGGCAGAACCACATGCACACGTCTGTTACTGCCTCCGGCACTGGCAGAGAGCTGGGGGAGCCAGAGTCTGTCAGGCAGATGTTGGGTTGGCGGCCTGTGTGGGAAGGGGCAGAGCCGTCCTAGGGGCAAGTTGGGCCTCTTCCTCTCCCTGCTGCCCTGAGGCTGCTGGGCCAAAGAAGTCTTGGGCATCCAGCCCCTTGCTGGTCCCTTCCCTCTGACGAGGCCCTCTGAGCTCCAGCAACTTGCAGTGTGGAGACAGCACCTGCCAGCAACCTCGTCTCCAAGGAGGCCTCAACCGAGGCCTAGGCCCAGGGGAAAGGCACCAGCGGGGATGAGCCTGGGGAGGCGCCCGGGCATGTATGGACCCAGTCCCCGCAGCCTGCCCCTTGGTGCGGCAGTACCCCCGGAGGCCAGGAAGGTCTGGGCAAGGCTGGCCAGGGGCAGGGGCCCTGCTGGGTCCTGCCCCTGGCCTGTGGGGCCTCTGAGCACAACCGGCCCTCTCCCACTGGAAGACATCCCCGGCTGCCTCCAAAGGCCGGTTTGCAAGCACTCCCTCCCACTGTTCCCACCAGACGTGCACAATGCTCCCAAGCCCGGGAGAAAAGGGCTTCGGGGTGGTGCTCTCTCCGGGCCCTTGCCCCTGAGCCTGGGGGCCAGGCAGGGGGAACACACTCCCAGGCCAAGGCAGAACCACATGCACACGTCTGTTCCTGCCCCCTGCACCGGCAGAGAGCTCAGGGGAGCCAGAGTCTGTCAGGCAGCTGCTGGGCTGTCGGCCTGTGTGGGAAGGGGCAGAGCCGACCTAGGGGCAAGTTGGGCCTCTTACTCTCCCTGCTGCCCTGAGGCTGCTGGGCCAAAGAGGTCTTGGGCATCCAGCCCCTTGCTGGTCCCTTCCCTCTGACGAGGCCCTCTGAGCTCCAGCACCTTGCAGTGTGGAGACAGCCCCTGCCAGCAACCTCCTCTCCAAGGAGGCCTCAACCGTGGCCTAGGCCCAGGGGAAAGGCACCAGCGGGGATGAGCCCGGGGAGGTACCCAGCATGTCTGGACCCAGTGCCCGCAGCCTGCCCCTAGGTGGGGCAGTAACCTTGGAGGTCAGGAAGGTCTGGGCAAGGCTGGCCACGGGCAGGGGCCCTGCTGGGTACTGCCCCTGGCCTATGGGGCCTCTGAGCACAACCGGCCCTCTCCCACTGGAAGACCTCCCTGGCTGCCTCCAAAGGCCGGTTTGCAAGCATCCCGCCCACTGTTCCCACAAGGCGCGAACAATGCTCCCAAGCCCGGGAGAAAAGCGCTTCGGGGTGGTGCTCTTTCCGGGCCCTTGCCCCTGAGCCTGGGGGCCAGGTAGGGGGTCCAAAATCCCAGGCTAAGGCAGAACCACATGCACACGTCTGTTCCTGCCCCCTGCACCGGCAGAGAGCTCGGGGGAGCCAGATTCTATCAGGCAGCTGCTGGGGTGGCCGCCTGTTTGGGAAGGGGCAGAGCCGCCTTAGGGGCAAGTTGGGCCTCTTGCTCTCCCTGCTGCCCTGAGGCTGCTGGGCCAAAGAGGTCTTGGGCATCCAGCCCCTTGCTGGTCCCTTCCCTCTGACGAGGCCCTCTGAGCTCCAGCACCTTGCTTGTGGAAACAGCCCCTGCCAGCAACCTTGTCTCCAAGGAGGCCTCAACCGTGGCCTAGGCCCAGGGGAAAGGCACCAGCGGGGATGAGCCTGGGGAGGTGCCCAGGCATGTCTGGACCCAGTCCGCGCAGCCTGCCCCTTTGTGGGGCAGTACCCCCGGAGGCCAGGAATGTCTGGACAAGGCTGGCCAGGGGCAGGGGCCTTGCTTGGTCCTGCCACTGGCCTGTGGGTCCTCTGAGCACAACCGGCCCTCTCCCACTGGAAGACCTCCCCGGCTGCCTCCAAAGGCCGGTTTGCAAGCACTCCCGCCCACTGTTCCCACCAGGCACCACAAAGCTCCCAAGCCCGGGAGAAATGCGCTTTGGGGTTGTGCTCTCACCGGGCCCTTGCCCCTGAGCCTGGGGGCCAGGCAGGGGGAACACACTCCCAGGACAAGGCAGAACCACATGCACACGTCTGTTCCTGCTCCCTGCACCGGCAGAGAGCTCGGGGGAGCCAGAGTCTGTCAGGCAGCGGCTGGGCTGGCCGCCTGTGTGGGAAGGGGCAGAGCCGACCTAGGGGCAAGTTGGGCCTCTTGCTCTCCCTGCTGCCCTGAGGCTGCTGGGCCAAAGAGTTCTTGGGCATCCAGCCCCTTGCTGGTCCCTTCCCTCTGACGAGGCCCTCTGAGCTCCAGCACCTTGCAGTGGGGACACAGCCCCTGCCAGCAACCTCCTCTCCAAGGAGGCCTCAACCGAGGCCTAGGCCCAGGGGAAAGGCACCAGCGGGGATGAGCCTGGGGAGGCGCCCGGGCATGTCTGGACTCAGTCCCCGCAGCGTGCCCCTTGGTGGGGCAGTAACCCCGGAGGCCAGGAAGGTCTGGGCAAGGCTGGCCAGGGGCAGGGACCCTGCTGTGTCGTCACCCTGACCTGTGGGGCTTCTGAGCACAACCGGCCCTCTCCTGCTGGAAGACCTCCCCGGCTGCCTCCAAAGGCCGGTTTGAAAGCACTCCCGACCAGTGTTCCCGCCAGGCACGCACAAGGCTCCCAAGCCCAGGAGAAAAGCGCTTCGGGGTGGTGCTCTCTCCGGGCCCTTGCCCCTGGGCCTGGGGGCCAGGCAGGGGGTCCACCCTCCCAGGCTAAGGCAGAACCACATGCACACGTCTGTTACTGCCTCCGGCACTGGCAGAGAGCTGGGGGAGCCAGAGTCTGTCAGGCAGATGTTGGGTTGGCGGCCTGTGTGGGAAGGGGCAGAGCCGTCCTAGGGGCAAGTTGGGCCTCTTCCTCTCCCTGCTGCCCTGAGGCTGCTGGGCCAAAGAAGTCTTGGGCATCCAGCCCCTTGCTGGTCCCTTCCCTCTGACGAGGCCCTCTGAGCTCCAGCAACTTGCAGTGTGGAGACAGCACCTGCCAGCAACCTCGTCTCCAAGGAGGCCTCAACCGAGGCCTAGGCCCAGGGGAAAGGCACCAGCGGGGATGAGCCTGGGGAGGCGCCCGGGCATGTATGGACCCAGTCCCCGCAGCCTGCCCCTTGGTGCGGCAGTACCCCCGGAGGCCAGGAAGGTCTGGGCAAGGCTGGCCAGGGGCAGGGGCCCTGCTGGGTCCTGCCCCTGGCCTGTGGGGCCTCTGAGCACAACCGGCCCTCTCCCACTGGAAGACATCCCCGGCTGCCTCCAAAGGCCGGTTTGCAAGCACTCCCTCCCACTGTTCCCACCAGACGTGCACAATGCTCCCAAGCCCGGGAGAAAAGGGCTTCGGGGTGGTGCTCTCTCCGGGCCCTTGCCCCTGAGCCTGGGGGCCAGGCAGGGGGAACACACTCCCAGGCCAAGGCAGAACCACATGCACACGTCTGTTCCTGCCCCCTGCACCGGCAGAGAGCTCAGGGGAGCCAGAGTCTGTCAGGCAGCTGCTGGGCTGTCGGCCTGTGTGGGAAGGGGCAGAGCCGACCTAGGGGCAAGTTGGGCCTCTTACTCTCCCTGCTGCCCTGAGGCTGCTGGGCCAAAGAGGTCTTGGGCATCCAGCCCCTTGCTGGTCCCTTCCCTCTGACGAGGCCCTCTGAGCTCCAGCACCTTGCAGTGTGGAGACAGCCCCTGCCAGCAACCTCCTCTCCAAGGAGGCCTCAACCGTGGCCTAGGCCCAGGGGAAAGGCACCAGCGGGGATGAGCCCGGGGAGGTACCCAGCATGTCTGGACCCAGTGCCCGCAGCCTGCCCCTAGGTGGGGCAGTAACCTTGGAGGTCAGGAAGGTCTGGGCAAGGCTGGCCACGGGCAGGGGCCCTGCTGGGTACTGCCCCTGGCCTATGGGGCCTCTGAGCACAACCGGCCCTCTCCCACTGGAAGACCTCCCTGGCTGCCTCCAAAGGCCGGTTTGCAAGCACTCCCGCCCACTGTTCCCACAAGGCGCGAACAATGCTCCCAAGCCCGGGAGAAAAGCGCTTCGTGGTGGTGCTCTTTCCGGGCCCTTGCCCCTGAGCCTGGGGGCCAGTTAGGGGGTCCAAAATCCCAGGCTAAGGCAGAACCACATGCACACGTCTGTTCCTGCCCCCTGCACCGGCAGAGAGCTCGGGGGAGCCAGATTCTATCAGGCAGCTGCTGGGGTGGCCGCCTGTTTGGGAAGGGGCAGAGCCGCCTTAGGGGCAAGTTGGGCCTCTTGCTCTCCCTGCTGCCCTGAGGCTGCTGGGCCAAAGAGGTCTTGGGCATCCAGCCCCTTGCTGGTCCCTTCCCTCTGACGAGGCCCTCTGAGCTCCAGCACCTTGCTTGTGGAAACAGCCCCTGCCAGCAACCTTGTCTCCAAGGAGGCCTCAACCGTGGCCTAGGCCCAGGGGAAAGGCACCAGCGGGGATGAGCCTGGGGAGGTGCCCAGGCATGTCTGGACCCAGTCCGCGCAGCCTGCCCCTTTGTGGGGCAGTACCCCCGGAGGCCAGGAATGTCTGGACAAGGCTGGCCAGGGGCAGGGGCCTTGCTTGGTCCTGCCACTGGCCTGTGGGTCCTCTGAGCACAACCGGCCCTCTCCCACTGGAAGACCTCCCCGGCTGCCTCCAAAGGCCGGTTTGCAAGCACTCCCGCCCACTGTTCCCACCAGGCACCACAAAGCTCCCAAGCCCGGGAGAAATGCGCTTTGGGGTTGTGCTCTCACCGGGCCCTTGCCCCTGAGCCTGGGGGCCAGGCAGGGGGAACACACTCCCAGGACAAGGCAGAACCACATGCCCACGTCTGTTCCTGCTCCCTGCACTGGCAGAGAGCTCGGGGGATCCAGAGTCTGTCAGGCAGCTGCTGGGCTGGCGGCCTGTGTGGGAAGGGGCAGAACCGACCTAGGGGCAAGTTGGGCCTCTTGCTCTCCCTGCTGCCCTGAGGCTGCTGGGCCAAAGAGGTCTTGGGCATCCAGCCCCTTGCTGGTCCCTTCCCTCTGACGAGGCCCTCTGAGCTCCAGCACCTTGCAGTGTGGAGACAGCCCCTGCCAGCAACCTCCTCTCCAAGGAGGCCTCAACCGAGGCCTAGGCCCAGGGGAAAGGCACCAGCGGGGATGAGCCTGGGGAGGCGCCCGGGCATGTCTTGACCCATTCCCCGCAGCCTGCCCCTTGGTGGCACAGTACCCCCGGAGGCCAGGAAGGTCTGGGCAAGGCTGCCAGGGGCAGGGACCTTGCTGGGTCCTGCCCCTGGCCTGTGGGGCCTCTGAGCACAACCGGCACTCTCCCGCTGGAAGACCTCCCCGGCTGCCTCCAAAGGCCGGTTTGCAAGCACACCCGCCCGCTGTTCCCGCCAGGCACGCACAATGCTCCCAAGCCCGGGAGAAAAGCGCTTCGGGGTTGTGCTCTCTCCGGGCCCTTGCCCCTGAGCCTGGGGGCAAGGCAGGGGGTCAACACTCCCAGGCCAAGTCAGAACCACATGCACACGTCTGTTCCTGCCCCTGCACCGGCAGAGAGCTCGGGGGAGCCAGAGTCTGTCAGGCAGCGGCTGGGCTGGCCGCCTGTGTGGGAAGGGGCAGAGCCGACCTAGGGGCAAGTTGGGCCTCTTGCTCTCCCTGCTGCCCTGAGGCTGCTGGGCCAAAGAGGTCTTGGGCATCCAGCCCATTGCTGGTCCCTTCCCTCTGATGAGGCCCTCTGAGCTCCAGCACCTTGCTTGTGGAAACAGCCCCTGCCAGCAACCTTGTCTCCAAGGAGGCCTCAACCGTGGCCTAGGCCCAGGGGAAAGGCACCAGCGGGGATGAGCCTGGGGAGGTGCCCAGGCATGTCTGGACCCAGTCCGCGCAGCCTGCCCCTTTGTGGGGCAGTACCCCCGGAGGCCAGGAATGTCTGGACAAGGCTGGCCAGGGGCAGGGGCCTTGCTTGGTCCTGCCACTGGCCTGTGGGTCCTCTGAGCACAACCGGCCCTCTCCCACTGGAAGACCTCCCCGGCTGCCTCGAAAGGCCGGTTTGCAAGCACTCCCGCCCACTGTTCCCACCAGGCACCACAAAGCTCCCAAGCCCGGGAGAAAAGCGCTTTGGGGTTGTGCTCTCACCGGGCCCTTGCCCCTGAGCCTGGGGGCCAGGCAGGGGGAACACACTCCCAGGACAAGGCAGAACCACATGCCCACGTCTGTTCCTGCTCCCTGCACTGGCAGAGAGCTCGGGGGATCCAGAGTCTGTCAGGCAGCTGCTGGGCTGGCGGCCTGTGTGGGAAGGGGCAGAACCGACCTAGGGGCAAGTTGGGCCTCTTGCTCTCCCTGCTGCCCTGAGGCTGCTGGGCCAAAGAGGTCTTGGGCATCCAGCCCCTTGCTGGTCCCTTCCCTCTGACGAGGCACTCTGAGCTCCAGCACCTTGCAGTGTGGAGACAGCCCCTGCCAGCAACCTCCTCTCCAAGGAGGCCTCAACCGAGGCCTAGGCCCAGGGGAAAGGCACCAGCGGGGATGAGCCTGGGGAGGCTCCCGGGCATGTCTTGACCCATTCCCCGCAGCCTGCCCCTTGGTGGCACAGTACCCCCGGAGGCCAGGAAGGTCTGGGCAAGGCTGCCAGGGGCAGGGAACTTGCTGGGTCCTGCCCCTGGCCTGTGGGGCCTCTGAGCACAACCGGCACTCTCCCGCTGGAAGACCTCCCCGGCTGCCTCCAAAGGCCGGTTTGCAAGCACACCCGCCCGCTGTTCCCGCCAGGCACGCACAATGCTCCCAAGCCCGGGAGAAAAGCGCTTCGGGGTTGTGCTCTCTCCGGGCCCTTGCCCCTGAGCCTGGGGGCAAGGCAGGGGGTCAACACTCCCAGGCCAAGTCAGAACCACATGCACACGTCTGCTCCTGCCCCTGCACCGGCAGAGAGCTCGGGGGAGCCAGAGTCTGTCAGGCAGCGGCTGGGCTGGCCGCCTGTGTGGGAAGGGGCAGAGCCGACCTAGGGGCAAGTTGGGCCTCTTGCTCTCCCTGCTGCCCTGAGGCTGCTGGGCCAAAGAGTTCTTGGGCATCCAGCCCCTTGCTGGTCCCTTCCCTCTGACGAGGCCCTCTGAGCTCCAGCACCTTGCAGGGGGACACAGCCCCTGCCAGCAACCTCCTCTCCAAGGAGGCCTCAACCGAGGCCTAGGCCCAGGGGAAAGGCACCAGCGGGGATGAGCCTGGGGAGGCGCCCGGGCATGTCTGGACTCAGTCCCCGCAGCGTGCCCCTTGGTGTGGCAGTAACCCCGGAGGCCAGGAAGGTCTGGGCAAGGCTGGCCAGGGGCAGGGGCCCTGCTGTGTCGTCACCCTGACCTGTGGGGCCTCTGAGCACAACCGGCCCTCTCCTGCTGGAAGACCTCCCCGGCTGCCTCCAAAGGCCGGTTTGAAAGCACTCCCGACCAGTGTTCCCGCCAGGCACGCACAAGGCTCCCAAGCCCAGGAGAAAAGCGCTTCGGGGTGGTGCTCTCTCCGGGCCCTTGCCCCTGGGCCTGGGGGCCAGGCAGGGGGTCCACCCTCCGAGGCTAAGGCAGAACCACATGCACACGTCTGTTACTGCCTCCGGCACTGGCAGAGAGCTGGGGGAGCCAGAGTCTGTCAGACAGATGTTGGGTTGGCGGCCTGTGTGGGAAGGGGCAGAGCCGTCCTAGGGGCAAGTTGGGCCTCTTCCTCTCCCTGCTGCCCTGAGGCTGCTGGGCCAAAGAAGTCTTGGGCATCCAGCCCCTTGCTGGTCCCTTCCCTCTGACGAGGCCCTCTGAGCTCCAGCAACTTGCAGTGTGGAGACAGCACCTGCCAGCAACCTCGTCTCCAAGGAGGCCTCAACCGAGGCCTAGGCCCAGGGGAAAGGCACCAGCGGGGATGAGCCTGGGGAGGCGCCCGGGCATGTATGGACCCAGTCCCCGCAGCCTGCCCCTTGGTTCGGCAGTACCCCCGGAGGCCAGGAAGGTCTGGGCAAGGCTGGCCAGGGTCAGGGGCCCTGCTGGGTCCTGCCCCTGGCCTGTGGGGCCTCTGAGCACAACCGGCCCTCTCCCACTGGAAGACATCCCCGGCTGCCTCCAAAGGCCGGTTTGCAAGCACTCCCTCACACTGTTCCCACCAGACGTGCACAATGCTCCCAAGCCCGGGAGAAAAGGGCTTCGGGGTGGTGCTCTCTCCGGGCCCTTGCCCCTGAGCCTGGGGGCCAGGCAGGGGGAACACACTCCCAGGCCAAGGCAGAACCACATGCACACGTCTGTTCCTGCCCCCTGCACCGGCAGAGAGCTCAGGGGAGCCAGAGTCTGTCAGGCAGCTGCTGGGCTGGCGGCCTGTGTGGGAAGGGGCAAAGCCGACCTAGGGGCAAGTTGGGCCTCTTACTCTCCCTGCTGCCCTGAGGCTGCTGGGCCAAAGAGGTCTTGGGCATCCAGCCCCTTGCTGGTCCCTTCCCTCTGACGAGGCCCTCTGAGCTCCAGCACCTTGCAGTGTGGAGACAGCCCCTGCCAGCAACCTCCTCTCCAAGGAGGCCTCAACCGTGGCCTAGGCCCAGGGGAAAGGCACCAGCGGGGATGAGCCCGGGGAGGTACCCAGCATGTCTGGACCCAGTGCCCGCAGCCTGCCCCTAGGTGGGGCAGTAACCTTGGAGGTCAGGAAGGTCTGGGCAAGGCTGGCCACGGGCAGGGGCCCTGCTGGGTACTGCCCCTGGCCTATGGGGCCTCTGAGCACAACCGGCCCTCTCCCACTGGAAGACCTCCCTGGCTGCCTCCAAAGGCCGGTTTGCAAGCACTCCCGCCCACTGTTCCCACAAGGCGCGAACAATGCTCCCAAGCCCGGGAGAAAAGCGCTTCGTGGTGGTGCTCTTTGCGGGCCCTTGCCCCTGAGCCTGGGGGCCAGGTAGGGGGTCCAAAATCCCAGGCTAAGGCAGAACCACATGCACACGTCTGTTCCTGCCCCCTGCACCGGCAGAGAGCTCGGGGGAGCCAGATTCTATCAGGCAGCTGCTGGGGTGGCCGCCTGTTTGGGAAGGGGCAGAGCCGCCTTAGGGGCAAGTTGGGCCTCTTGCTCTCCCTGCTGCCCTGAGGCTGCTGGGCCAAAGAGGTCTTGGGCATCCAGCCCCTTGCTGGTCCCTTCCCTCTGACGAGGCCCTCTGAGCTCCAGCACCTTGCTTGTGGAAACAGCCCCTGCCAGCAACCTTGTCTCCAAGGAGGCCTCAACCGTGGCCTAGGCCCAGGGGAAAGGCACCAGCGGGGATGAGCCTGGGGAGGTGCCCAGGCATGTCTGGACCCAGTCCGCGCAGCCTGCCCCTTTGTGGGGCAGTACCCCCGGAGGCCAGGAATGTCTGGACAAGGCTGGCCAGGGGCAGGGGCCTTGCTTGGTCCTGCCACTGGCCTGTGGGTCCTCTGAGCACAACCGGCCCTCTCCCACTGGAAGACCTCCCCGGCTGCCTCCAAAGGCCGGTTTGCAAGCACTCCCGCCCACTGTTCCCACCAGGCACCACAAAGCTCCCAAGCCCGGGAGAAAAGCGCTTTGGGGTTGTGCTCTCACCGGGCCCTTGCCCCTGAGCCTGGGGGCCAGGCAGGGGGAACACACTCCCAGGACAAGGCAGAACCACATGCCCACGTCTGTTCCTGCTCCCTGCACTGGCAGAGAGCTCGGGGGATCCAGAGTCTGTCAGGCAGCTGCTGGGCTGGCGGCCTGTGTGGGAAGGGGCAGAACCGACCTAGGGGCAAGTTGGGCCTCTTGCTCTCCCTGCTGCCCTGAGGCTGCTGGGCCAAAGAGGTCTTGGGCATCCAGCCCCTTGCTGGTCCCTTCCCTCTGACGAGGCCCTCTGAGCTCCAGCACCTTGCAGTGTGGAGACAGCCCCTGCCAGCAACCTCCTCTCCAAGGAGGCCTCAACCGAGGCCTAGGCCCAGGGGAAAGGCACCAGCGGGTATGAGCCTGGGGAGGCGCCCGGGCATGTCTTGACCCATTCCCCGCAGCCTGCCCCTTGGTGGCACAGTACCCCCGGAGGCCAGGAAGGTCTGGGCAAGGCTGCCAGGGGCAGGGACCTTGCTGGGTCCTGCCCCTGGCCTGTGGGGCCTCTGAGCACAACCGGCACTCTCCCGCTGGAAGACCTCCCCGGCTGCCTCCAAAGGCCGGTTTGCAAGCACACCCGCCCGCTGTTCCCGCCAGGCACGCACAATGCTCCCAAGCCCGGGAGAAAAGCGCTTCGGGGTTGTGCTCTCTCCGGGCCCTTGCCCCTGAGCCTGGGGGCAAGGCAGGGGGTCAACACTCCCAGGCCAAGTCAGAACCACATGCACACGTCTGCTCCTGCCCCTGCAACGGCAGAGAGCTCGGGGGAGCCAGAGTCTGTCAGGCAGCGGCTGGGCTGGCCGCCTGTGTGGGAAGGGGCAGAGCCGACCTAGGGGCAAGTTGGGCCTCTTGCTCTCCCTGCTGCCCTGAGGCTGCTGGGCCAAAGAGTTCTTGGGCATCCAGCCCCTTGCTGGTCCCTTCCCTCTGACGAGGCCCTCTGAGCTCCAGCACCTTGCAGTGGGGACACAGCCCCTGCCAGCAACCTCCTCTCCAAGGAGGCCTCAACCGAGGCCTAGGCCCAGGGGAAAGGCACCAGCGGGGATGAGCCTGGGGAGGCGCCCGGGCATGTCTGGACTCAGTCCCCGCAGCGTGCCCCTTGGTGTGGCAGTAACCCCGGAGGCCAGGAAGGTCTGGGCAAGGCTGGCCAGGGGCAGGGGCCCTGCTGTGTCGTCACCCTGACCTGTGGGGCCTCTGAGCACAACCGGCCCTCTCCTGCTGGAAGACCTCCCCGGCTGCCTCCAAAGGCCGGTTTCAAAGCGCTCCCGACCAGTGTTCCCGCCAGGCATGCACAATGCTCCCAAGCCCGGGAGAAAAGCGCTTCGGGGTTGTGCTCTCTCCGGGCCCTTGCCCCTGAGCCTGGGGGCAAGGCAGGGGGTCAACACTCCCAGGCCAAGTCAGAACCACATGCACACGTCTGCTCCTGCCCCTGCACCGGCAGAGAGCTCGGGGGAGCCAGAGTCTGTCAGGCAGCGGCTGGGCTGGCCGCCTGTGTGGGAAGGGGCAGAGCCGACCTAGGGGCAAGTTGGGCCTCTTGCTCTCCCTGCTGCCCTGAGGCTGCTGGGCCAAAGAGGTCTTGGGCATCCAGCCCCTTGCTGGTCCCTTCCCTCTGACGAGGCCCTCTGAGCTCCAGCACCTTGCAGTGGGGACACAGCCCCTGCCAGCAACCTCCTCTCCAAGGAGGCCTCAACCGAGGCCTAGGCCCAGGGGAAAGGCACCAGCGGGGATGAGCCTGGGGAGGCGCCCGGGCATGTCTGGACTCAGTCCCCGCAGCGTGCCCCTTGGTGGGGCAGTAACCCCGGAGGCCAGGAAGGTCTGGGCAAGGCTGGCCAGGGGCAGGGGCCCTGCTGTGTCGTCACCCTGACCTGTGGGGCCTCTGAGCACAACCGGCCCTCTCCTGCTGGAAGACCTCCCCGGCTGCCTCCAAAGGCCGGTTTGAAAGCACTCCCGACCAGTGTTCCCGCCAGGCACGCACAAGGCTCCCAAGCCCAGGAGAAAAGCGCTTCGGGGTGGTGCTCTCTCCGGGCCCTTGCCCCTGGGCCTGGGGGCCAGGCAGGGGGTCCACCCTCCGAGGCTAAGGCAGAACCACATGCACACGTCTGTTACTGCCTCCGGCACTGGCAGAGAGCTGGGGGAGCCAGAGTCTGTCAGACAGATGTTGGGTTGGCGGCCTGTGTGGGAAGGGGCAGAGCCGTCCTAGGGGCAAGTTGGGCCTCTTCCTCTCCCTGCTGCCCTGAGGCTGCTGGGCCAAAGAAGTCTTGGGCATCCAGCCCCTTGCTGGTCCCTTCCCTCTGACGAGGCCCTCTGAGCTCCAGCAACTTGCAGTGTGGAGACAGCACCTGCCAGCAACCTCGTCTCCAAGGAGGCCTCAACCGAGGCCTAGGCCCAGGGGAAAGGCACCAGCGGGGATGAGCCTGGGGAGGCGCCCGGGCATGTATGGACCCAGTCCCCGCAGCCTGCCCCTTGGTTCGGCAGTACCCCCGGAGGCCAGGAAGGTCTGGGCAAGGCTGGCCAGGGTCAGGGGCCCTGCTGGGTCCTGCCCCTGGCCTGTGGGGCCTCTGAGCACAACCGGCCCTCTCCCACTGGAAGACATCCCCGGCTGCCTCCAAAGGCCGGTTTGCAAGCACTCCCTCACACTGTTCCCACCAGACGTGCACAATGCTCCCAAGCCCGGGAGAAAAGGGCTTCGGGGTGGTGCTCTCTCCGGGCCCTTGCCCCTGAGCCTGGGGGCCAGGCAGGGGGAACACACTCCCAGGCCAAGGCAGAACCACATGCACACGTCTGTTCCTGCCCCCTGCACCGGCAGAGAGCTCAGGGGAGCCAGAGTCTGTCAGGCAGCTGCTGGGCTGGCGGCCTGTGTGGGAAGGGGCAAAGCCGACCTAGGGGCAAGTTGGGCCTCTTACTCTCCCTGCTGCCCTGAGGCTGCTGGGCCAAAGAGGTCTTGGGCATCCAGCCCCTTGCTGGTCCCTTCCCTCTGACGAGGCCCTCTGAGCTCCAGCACCTTGCAGTGTGGAGACAGCCCCTGCCAGCAACCTCCTCTCCAAGGAGGCCTCAACCGAGGCCTAGGCCCAGGGGAAAGGCACCAGCGGGGATGAGCCTGGGGAGGCGCCCGGGCATGTATGGACCCAGTCCCCGCAGCCTGCCCATTGGTGCGGCAGTACCCCCGGAGGCCAGGAAGGTCTGGGCAAGGCTGGCCAGGGGCAGGGGCCCTGCTGGGTCCTGCCCCTGGCCTGTGGGGCCTCTGAGCACAACCGGCCCTCTCCCACTGGAAGACATCCCCGGCTGCCTCCAAAGGCCGGTTTGCAAGCACTCCCGCCCACTGTTCCCACAAGGCGCGAACAATGCTCCCAAGCCCGGGAGAAAAGCGCTTCGTGGTGGTGCTCTTTGCGGGCCCTTGCCCCTGAGCCTGGGGGCCAGGTAGGGGGTCCAAAATCCCAGGCTAAGGCAGAACCACATGCACACGTCTGTTCCTGCCCCCTGCACCGGCAGAGAGCTCGGGGGAGCCAGATTCTATCAGGCAGCTGCTGGGGTGGCCGCCTGTTTGGGAAGGGGCAGAGCCGCCTTAGGGGCAAGTTGGGCCTCTTGCTCTCCCTGCTGCCCTGAGGCTGCTGGGCCAAAGAGGTCTTGGGCATCCAGCCCCTTGCTGGTCCCTTCCCTCTGACGAGGCCCTCTGAGCTCCAGCACCTTGCTTGTGGAAACAGCCCCTGCCAGCAACCTTGTCTCCAAGGAGGCCTCAACCGTGGCCTAGGCCCAGGGGAAAGGCACCAGCGGGGATGAGCTTGGGGAGGTGCCCAGGCATGTCTGGACCCAGTCCGCGCAGCCTGCCCCTTTGTGGGGCAGTACCCCCGGAGGCCAGGAATGTCTGGACAAGGCTGGCCAGGGGCAGGGGCCTTGCTTGGTCCTGCCACTGGCCTGTGGGTCCTCTGAGCACAACCGGCCCTCTCCCACTGGAAGACCTCCCCGGCTGCCTCCAAAGGCCGGTTTGCAAGCACTCCCGCCCACTGTTCCCACCAGGCACCACAAAGCTCCCAAGCCCGGGAGAAAAGCGCTTTGGGGTTGTGCTCTCACCGGGCCCTTGCCCCTGAGCCTGGGGGCCAGGCAGGGGGAACACACTCCCAGGACAAGGCAGAACCACATGCCCACGTCTGTTCCTGCTCCCTGCACTGGCAGAGAGCTCGGGGGATCCAGAGTCTGTCAGGCAGCTGCTGGGCTGGCGGCCTGTGTGGGAAGGGGCAGAACCGACCTAGGGGCAAGTTGGGCCTCTTGCTCTCCCTGCTGCCCTGAGGCTGCTGGGCCAAAGAGGTCTTGGGCATCCAGCCCCTTGCTGGTCCCTTCCCTCTGACGAGGCCCTCTGAGCTCCAGCACCTTGCAGTGTGGAGACAGCCCCTGCCAGCAACCTCCTCTCCAAGGAGGCCTCAACCGAGGCCTAGGCCCAGGGGAAAGGCACCAGCCGGGATGAGCCTGGGGAGGCGCCCGGGCATGTCTTGACCCATTCCCCGCAGCCTGCCCCTTGGTGGCACAGTACCCCCGGAGGCCAGGAAGGTCTGGGCAAGGCTGCCAGGGGCAGGGACCTTGCTGGGTCCTGCCCCTGGCCTGTGGGGCCTCTGAGCACAACCGGCACTCTCCCGCTGGAAGACCTCCCCGGCTGCCTCCAAAGGCCGGTTTGCAAGCACACCCGCCCGCTGTTCCCGCCAGGCACGCACAATGCTCCCAAGCCCGGGAGAAAAGCGCTTCGGGGTTGTGCTCTCTCCGGGCCCTTGCCCCTGAGCCTGGGGGCAAGGCAGGGGGTCAACACTCCCAGGCCAAGTCAGAACCACATGCACACGTCTGCTCCTGCCCCTGCAACGGCAGAGAGCTCGGGGGAGCCAGAGTCTGTCAGGCAGCGGCTGGGCTGGCCGCCTGTGTGGGAAGGGGCAGAGCCGACCTAGGGGCAAGTTGGGCCTCTTGCTCTCCCTGCTGCCCTGAGGCTGCTGGGCCAAAGAGTTCTTGGGCATCCAGCCCCTTGCTGGTCCCTTCCCTCTGACGAGGCCCTCTGAGCTCCAGCACCTTGCAGTGGGGACACAGCCCCTGCCAGCAACCTCCTCTCCAAGGAGGCCTCAACCGAGGCCTAGGCCCAGGGGAAAGGCACCAGCGGGGATGAGCCTGGGGAGGCGCCCGGGCATGTCTGGACTCAGTCCCCGCAGCGTGCCCCTTGGTGTGGCAGTAACCCCGGAGGCCAGGAAGGTCTGGGCAAGGCTGGCCAGGGGCAGGGGCCCTGCTGTGTCGTCACCCTGACCTGTGGGGCCTCTGAGCACAACCGGCCCTCTCCTGCTGGAAGACCTCCCCGGCTGCCTCCAAAGGCCGGTTTCAAAGCGCTCCCGACCAGTGTTCCCGCCAGGCATGCACAATGCTCCCAAGCCCGGGAGAAAAGCGCTTCGGGGTTGTGCTCTCTCCGGGCCCTTGCCCCTGAGCCTGGGGGCAAGGCAGGGGGTCAACACTCCCAGGCCAAGTCAGAACCACATGCACACGTCTGCTCCTGCCCCTGCACCGGCAGAGAGCTCGGGGGAGCCAGAGTCTGTCAGGCAGCGGCTGGGCTGGCCGCCTGTGTGGGAAGGGGCAGAGCCGACCTAGGGGCAAGTTGGGCCTCTTGCTCTCCCTGCTGCCCTGAGGCTGCTGGGCCAAAGAGTTCTTGGGCATCCAGCCCCTTGCTGGTCCCTTCCCTCTGACGAGGCCCTCTGAGCTCCAGCACCTTGCAGTGGGGACACAGCCCCTGCCAGCAACCTCCTCTCCAAGGAGGCCTCAACCGAGGCCTAGGCCCAGGGGAAAGGCACCAGCGGGGATGAGCCTGGGGAGGCGCCCGGGCATGTCTGGACTCAGTCCCCGCAGCGTGCCCCTTGGTGGGGCAGTAACCCCGGAGGCCAGGAAGGTCTGGGCAAGGCTGGCCAGGGGCAGGGGCCCTGCTGTGTCGTCACCCTGACCTGTGGGGCCTCTGAGCACAACCGGCCCTCTCCTGCTGGAAGACCTCCCCGGCTGCCTCCAAAGGCCGGTTTGAAAGCACTCCCGACCAGTGTTACCGCCAGGCACGCACAAGGCTCCCAAGCCCAGGAGAAAAGCGCTTCGGGGTGGTGCTCTCTCCGGGCCCTTGCCCCTGGGCCTGGGGGCCAGGCAGGGGGTCCACCCTCCCAGGCTAAGGCAGAACCACATGCACACGTCTGTTACTGCCTCCGGCACTGGCAGAGAGCTGGGGGAGCCAGAGTCTGTCAGGCAGATGTTGGGTTGGCGGCCTGTGTGGGAAGGGGCAGAGCCGTCCTAGGGGCAAGTTGGGCCTCTTCCTCTCCCTGCTGCCCTGAGGCTGCTGGGCCAAAGAAGTCTTGGGCATCCAGCCCCTTGCTGGTCCCTTCCCTCTGACGAGGCCCTCTGAGCTCCAGCAACTTGCAGTGTGGAGACAGCACCTGCCAGCAACCTCGTCTCCAAGGAGGCCTCAACCGAGGCCTAGGCCCAGGGGAAAGGCACCAGCGGGGATGAGCCTGGGGAGGCGCCCGGGCATGTATGGACCCAGTCCCCGCAGCCTGCCCCTTGGTGCGGCAGTACCCCCGGAGGCCAGGAAGGTCTGGGCAAGGCTGGCCAGGGGCAGGGGCCCTGCTGGGTCCTGCCCCTGGCCTGTGGGGCCTCTGAGCACAACCGGCCCTCTCCCACTGGAAGACATCCCCGGCTGCCTCCAAAGGCCGGTTTGCAAGCACTCCCTCCCACTGTTCCCACCAGACGTGCACAATGCTCCCAAGCCCGGGAGAAAAGGGCTTCGGGGTGGTGCTCTCTCCGGGCCCTTGCCCCTGAGCCTGGGGGCCAGGCAGGGGGAACACACTCCCAGGCCAAGGCAGAACCACATGCACACGTCTGTTCCTGCCCCCTGCACCGGCAGAGAGCTCAGGGGAGCCAGAGTCTGTCAGGCAGCTGCTGGGCTGGCGGCCTGTGTGGGAAGGGGCAGAGCCGACCTAGGGGCAAGTTGGGCCTCTTACTCTCCCTGCTTCCCTGAGGCTGCTGGGCCAAAGAGGTCTTGGGCATCCAGCCCCTTGCTGGTCCCTTCCCTCTGACGAGGCCCTCTGAGCTCCAGCACCTTGCAGTGTGGAGACAGCCCCTGCCAGCAACCTCCTCTCCAAGGAGGCCTCAACCGTGGCCTAAGCCCAGGGGAAAGGCACCAGCGGGGATGAGCCCGGGGAGGTACCCAGCATGTCTGGACCCAGTGCCCGCAGCCTGCCCCTAGGTGGGGCAGTAACCTTGGAGGTCAGGAAGGTCTGGGCAAGGCTGGCCAGGGGCAGGGGCCCTGCTGGGTACTGCCCCTGGCCTATGGGGCCTCTGAGCACAACCGGCCCTCTCCCACTGGAAGACCTCCCTGGCTGCCTCCAAAGGCCGGTTTGCAAGCACTCCCGCCCACTGTTCCCACAAGGCGCGAACAATGCTCCCAAGCCCGGGAGAAAAGCGCTTCGTGGTGGTGCTCTTTGCGGGCCCTTGCCCCTGAGCCTGGGGGCCAGGTAGGGGGTCCAAAATCCCAGGCTAAGGCAGAACCACATGCACACGTCTGTTCCTGCCCCCTGCACCGGCAGAGAGCTCGGGGGAGCCAGATTCTATCAGGCAGCTGCTGGGGTGGCCGCCTGTTTGGGAAGGGGCAGAGCCGCCCTAGGGGCAAGTTGGGCCTCTTGCTCTCCCTGCTGCCCTGAGGCTGCTGGGCCAAAGAGGTCTTGGGCATCCAGCCCCTTGCTGGTCCCTTCCCTCTGACGAGGCCCTCTGAGCTCCAGCACCTTGCTTGTGGAATCAGCCCCTGCCAGCAACCTTGTCTCCAAGGAGGCCTCAACCGTGGCCTAGGCCCAGGGGAAAGGCACCAGCGGGGATGAGCCTGGGGAGGTGCCCAGGCATGTCTGGACCCAGTCCGCGCAGCCTGCCCCTTTGTGGGGCAGTACCCCCGGAGGCCAAGAATGTCTGGACAAGGCTGGCCAGGGGCAGGGGCCTTGCTTGGTCCTGCCACTGGCCTGTGGGTCCTCTGAGCACAACCGGCCCTCTCTCACTGGAAGACCTCCCCGGCTGCCTCCAAAGGCCGGTTTGCAAGCACTCCCGCCCACTGTTCCCACCAGGCACCACAAAGCTCCCAAGCCCGGGAGAAATGCGCTTTGGGGTTGTGCTCTCACCGGGCCCTTGCCCCTGAGCCTGGGGGCCAGGCAGGGGGAACACACTCCCAGGACAAGGCAGAACCACATGCCCATGTCTGTTCCTGCTCCCTGCACTGGCAGAGAGCTCGGGGGATCCAGAGTCTGTCAGGCAGCTGCTGGGCTGGCGGCCTGTGTGGGAAGGGGCAGAACCGACCTAGGGGCAAGTTGGGCCTCTTGCTCTCCCTGCTGCCCTGAGGCTGCTGGGCCAAAGAGGTCTTGGGCATCCAGCCCCTTGCTGGTCCCTTCCCTCTGACGAGGCCCTCTGAGCTCCAGCACCTTGCAGTGTGGAGACAGCCCCTGCCAGCAACCTCCTCTCCAAGGAGGCCTCAACCGAGGCCTAGGCCCAGGGGAAAGGCACCAGCGGGGATGAGCCTGGGGAGGCGCCCGGGCATGTCTTGACCCATTCCCCGCAGCCTGCCCCTTGGTGGCACAGTACCCCCGGAGGCCAGGAAGGTCTGGGCAAGGCTGCCAGGGGCAGGGACCTTGCTGGGTCCTGCCCCTGGCCTGTGGGGCCTCTGAGCACAACCGGCACTCTCCCGCTGGAAGACCTCCCCGGCTGCCTCCAAAGGCCGGTTTGCAAGCACACCCACCAGCTGTTCCCGCCAGGCACGCACAATGCTCCCAAGCCCGGGAGAAAAGCGCTTCGGGTTGGTGCTCTCTCCGGGCCCTTGCCCCTGAGGCTGGGGGCAATGTTGGGGGAACACACTCCCAGGCCAAGGCAGAACCACATGCACACGTCTGTTCCTGCCCCCTGCACCGGCAGAGAGCTCGGGGGAGCCAGAGTCTGTCAGGCAGCTGCTGGGCTGGCGGCCTGTGTGGGAAGGGGCAGAGCCGACCTAGGGGCAAGTTGGGCCTCTTGCTCTCCCTGCTGCCCTGAGGTTGCTGGGCCAAAGAGGTCTTGGGCATCCAGCCCCTTGCTGGTCCCTTCCCTCTGACGAGGCCCTCTGAGCTCCAGCACCTTGCAGTGTGGAGACAGCCCCTGCCAGCAACCTCCTCTCCAAGGAGGCCTCAACTGAGGCCTAGGACCAGGGAAAAGGCACCAGCGGGGATGAGCCTGGGGAGGCGCCCGGGCACGTCTGGACCCAGACCCCGCAGCCTGCCCCTTGGTGGGGCAGTACCCCCGGAGGCCAGGAAGTTCTGGGCAAGGCTGGCCAGGGGCAGGGGCCCTGCTGTGTCCTGCCTCTGGCCTGTGGGGCCTCTGAGCACAACCGGCCCTCTCCCGCTGGAATACCTCCCCGGCTGCCTCCAAACGCTGGTTTGCAAGCACTCCCGTCCACGGTTCCCACCAGACGCGCACAATGCTCCCAAGCCCGGGAGAAAAGCGCTTCGGGGTGGTTCTCTCTCCGTGCCCTTGCCCCTGAACCTGGGGGCCAGGCAGGGGGTCCACACTCCCAGGCCAAGGCAGAAGCACATGCACACTTCTGTTCCTGCCCCCTGCACCGGCAGAGAGCTCGGGGGAGCCAGAATCTGCCAGTCAGCTGCTGGGCTAGCCTCCTGTGTGGGAAGGGGCAGAGCCGACCTAGGGGCAAGTTGGGCCTCTTGCTCTCCCTGCTTCCCTGAGGCTGCTGGGCCAAAGAGGTCTTGGGCATCCAGCCCCTTGCTGGTCCCTTCCCTCTGACGAGGCCCTCTGAGCTCCAGCACCTTGCAGTGTGGAGACAGCCCCTGCCAGCAACCTTTTCTCCAAGGAGGCCTCATTCGAGACCTAGGCCCAGGGGAAAGGCACCAGCGGGGATGAGCCTGGGGAGGCCCCCGGGCATGTCTTGACCCAGTCCCCGCAGCCTGCCCCTTGGTGGCGCAGTACCCCCGGAGGCCAGGAAGGTCTGGGCAAGGCTGGCCAGGGGCAGGGGCCCTGCTGTGTCCTGCCCCTGGCCTGTGGGGCCTCTGAGCACAACCGGCCCTCTCCCGCTGGAAGACCTCCCCGGCTGCCTCCAAAGGCCGGTTTGCAAGCCATCCCGCCCGCTGTTCCGGCCAGGCAGGCACAATGCTCCCAAGCCCAGGAGAAAAGCGCTTCGGGGTGGTGCGCTCACCGGGCCCTTGCCCCCGAGCCTGGGGGCAATGCAGGGGGAACACACTCCCAGGCCAAGGCAGAACCACATGCACACGTCTGTTCCTGCCCCCTGCACCGGCAGAGAGCTCGGGGAAGCCAGAGTCTGTCAGGCAGCTGCTGGGCTGGCCGCCTGTGTTGGAAGGGGCAGAGCCGACCTAGGGGCAAGTTGGGCCTCTTGCTCTCCCTGCTGCCCTGAGGCTGCTGGGCCAAAGAGGTCTTGGGCATCCAGCCCCTTGCTGGTCCCTTCCCTCTGACGAGGCCCTCTAAGCTCCAGCCCCTTGCAGTGTGGAGACAGCCCCTGCCAGCAACCTCCTCTCTAAGGAGGCCTCATCCGAGGCCTAGGCCCAGGTGAAAGGCACCAGCGGGGATGAGCCTGGGGAGGCGCCCGGGCATGTCTGGACCCAGTCCCCGCAGACTGCCCCTTGGTGGGGCAGTACCCCGGAGGCCAGGAAGGTCTGGGCAAGGCAGGCCAGGGGCAAGGGCCCTGCTGGGTCCTGCCCCTGGCCTGTGGGGCCTCTGAGCACAACCGGCCCTCTCCCGCTGGTAGACCTCCCCGGCTGCCTCCAAAGGCCGGTTTGCCAACACTCCCACCCACTCTTCCCGCGAGGCACGCACAATGCTCCGAAGCCCGGGAGAAAAGCGCCTCGGGTTGGTGCTCTGTCCGGGCCCTTGCCCCTGATCCCGGGGACCAGGCAGGGGGTCCACACTCCCAGGCCAAGGCAGAACCACATGCACACGTCTGTTCCTGCCCCCTGCACCGACAGAGAGCTCGGAGGAGCCAGAGTCTTTCAGGCAGCTGCTGGGCTGACGGCCTGTGTGGGAAGGGGCAGAGCCGACCTAGGGGCAAGTTGGGCCTCTTGCTCTCCCTGCTGCCCTGAGGCTGCTGGGCCAAAGAGGTCTTGGGCATCCAGCCCCTTGCTGGTCCCTTCCCTCTGACGAGGCCCTCTGAGCTCCAGCACCTTGCAGTGTGGAGACAGCCCCTGCCAGCAACCTCCTCTCCAAGGAGGCCTCAACCGAGGCCTAGGCCCAGGGAAAAGGCACAGGCCGGGATGAGCCTGGGGAGGAGCCCGGACATCTCTGGACCCAGACCCCGCAGCCTGCCCCTTGATGGGGCAATACCCCCGGAGGCCAGGAAGGTCTGGGCAAACCTGGCCAGGGGCAGGGGCCCTGCTGGGTCCTGCCTCTGGCCTGTGGGGCCTCTGAGCACAACCGGCCCTCTCCCACTGGAAAACCTCCCCGGCTGCCTCCAAAGGCTGGTTTCCAAGCACTCCCGTCCACTGTTCCCACCAGACACGCACAATGCTCCCAAGCCCGGGAGAAAAGCGCTTCGGGGTGGTGCTCTCTCCGTGCCCTTGCCCCTGAGCCTGAGGGCCAGGCAGGGGGTCCACACTCCCAGGCCAAGGCAGAAGCACATGCACACTTCTGTTCCTGCCCCCTGCACCAGCAGAGAGCTCGGGGGAGCCAGAATCTGCCAGTCTGCTGCTGGGCTGGCCGCCTGTGTGGGAAGGGGCAGAGCCGACCTAGGGGCAAGTTGGGCCTCTTGCTCTCCCTGCTGCCCTGAGGCTGCTGGGCCAAAGAGGTCTTGGGCATCCAGCGCCTTCCTGGTCCCTTCCCTCTGACGAGGCCCTCTAAGCTCCAGCACCTTGCAGTGTGGAGACAGCCCCTGCCAGCAACCTCCTCTCCAAGGAGGCCTCATCCGAGGCCTAGGCCCAGGGGAAAGGCACCAGCGGGGATGAGCCTGGGGAGGTGCCCGGGCATGTCTGGACCCAGACCCAGCAGCCTGCCCCTTGGTGGCGCAGTACCCCCGAAGGCCAGGAAGGTCTGGGCAAGGCTGGCCAGGGGCAGGGGACCTGCTGGGTCCTGCCCCTGGCCTGTGGGGCCTCTGAGCACAACCGGCCCTTTCCCGCTGGAAGAACTCCCCGGCTGCCTCCAAAGGCCGGTTTGCCAACACTCCCACCCACTCTTCCCGCCAGGCACGGACAATGCTCCCAAGCCCGGGAGAAAAGCGCTTCGGGTTGGTGCTCTCTCCGGGCCCTTGCCCCTGAGCCTGGGAGCCAGGCAGGGGATCCACACTCCCAGGCCAAGGCAGAACCACATGCACACGTCTGCTCCTGCCCCCTGCACCGGCAGAGAGTTCGGGGGAGCCAGAGTCTGTCAGGCAGCTGCTGGGCTGGCCGCCTGTGTTGGAAGGGGCAGAGCCGACCTAGGGGCACGTTGGGCCTCTCGCTCTCCCTGCTGCCCTGAGGCTGCTGGGCCAAAGATGTCTTGGGCATCCAGCCCCTTGCTGGTCCCTTCCCTCTGACGAGGCCCTCTGAGCTCCAGCACCTTGCAGTGTGGAGACAACCCCTGCCAGCAACCTCCTCTCCAAGGAGGCCTAAACCGAGGCCTAGGCCCAGGGGAAAGGCACCAGCGAAGATGAGCCTGGGGAGGCGCCCGGGCATGTCTTGACCCAGTCCCAGCAGCCTGTCCCTTGGTGGCGCAGTACCCCGGAGGCCAGGAAGGTCTGGGCAAGGCTGGCCAGGGGCAGGGGCCCTGCTGGGTCCTGCCCCTGGACTGTGGGGCCTCTGAGCACAACCGGCCCTCTCCCGCTGGAAGACCTTCCCGGCTCCCTCCAAAGGCTGGTTTGCAAGCACTCCCGTCCACTGTTCCCACCAGACGCGCACAATGCTCCCAAGCCCGGGAGAAAAGCGCTTCGGGTTGGTGCTCTCTCCGTGCCCTTGCCCCTGAGCCTGGGGGCCACGCAGGGGGTCCACACTTCCAGGCCAAGGCAGAACCACATGCACACGTCTGTTCCTGCCCCCTGCACCGGCAGAGAGCTCGGGGGAGCCAGAATCTGCCAGTCAGCTGCTGGGATGGCCGCCTGTGTGGGAAGGGGCAGATCCGAATAGGGGCAAGTTGGGAATCCTGCTCTCCCTGCTGCCCTGAGGCTGCTGGGCCAAAGAGGTCTTGGGCATCCAGCCCCTTGCTGGTCCCTTCCCTCTGACGAGGCGCTCTGAGCTCCAGCACCTTGCAGTGCGGAGACAGCCCCTGCCAGCAATGTCCTCTCCAAGGAGACCTCAACCGAGGCCTAGGCCCAGGGGAAAGGCACCAGCGGGGATGAGCCAGGGGAGTCGCCCGGGCATGTCTGGACCCAGTCCCCGCAGCCTGCCCCTGGTGGGGCAGTACCCCCGGAGGCCAGGAAGGTCTGGGCATCGCTGGCTAGGGGCAGGGGCCCTGCTGGGTCCTGCCCCTGGCCTGTGGGGCCTCTGAGCACAACCGGCCCTCTCCCACTGGTAGACCTCCCCGGCTGCCTCCAAAGCCCGGTTTGCCAACACTCCCACCCACTCTTCCCGCCAGGCAAGCACAATGCTCCGAAGCCCGGGAGAAAAGTGCTTCCGGTGGTGCTCTCTCCGTGCCCTTGCCCCTGAGCCTGGGGGCCAGGCAGGGGGTCCACACTCCCAGGCCAAGGCAGAACCACATGCACACGTCTGTTCCTGCCCCCTGCACCGGCAGAGAGCTCGGCAGAGCCTGAATCTGCCAGCTGGGCTGGCCGCCTGTGTGGGAAGGGGCAGAGCCGACCTAGGGGCAAGTTGGCCCTCTTGCTCTCCCTGCTTCCCTGAGGCTGCTGGGCCAAAGAGGTCTTGGGCATCCAGCCCCTTGCTGGTCCCTTCCCTCTGACGAGGCCCTCTGAGCTCCAGCACCTTGCAGTGTGGAGACAGCCCCTGCCAGCAACCTCCTCTCCAAGGAGGCCTAAACCGAGGCCTAGGCCCAGGGGAAAGGCACCAGCGAAGATGAGCCAGGGGAGGCGCCCGGGCATGTCTTGACCCAGTCCCCGCAGCCTGCCCCTTGGTGGGGCAGTACCCCCGGACGCCAGGAAGGTCTGGGCAAGGCTGGCCAGGGGCAGGGGCCCTGTTGGGTCCTGCCCCTGGCCTGTGGGGCCTCTGAGCACAACCGGCCCTCTCCCGCTGGAAGAACTCCCCGGCTGTCTCCAAAGGCCGGTTTGCCAACACTCCCGCCCACTCTTCCCGCCAGACGCGCACAATGCTCCCAAGCCCGGGAGAAAAGCGCTTCGGGTTGCTGCTCTCTCCGGGCCATTGTCCCTGAGCCTGGGGGCCAGGCAGGGGATCCACACTCCCAGCCCAAGGCAGAACCACATGCACACGTCTGTTCCAGCCCCCTGCGCCGGCAGAGAGTTCGGGGGAGCCAGGTCTGTCAGGCAGCTGCTGGGCTGGCCACCTGTGTGATAAGGGGCAGAGCCGACCTAGGGGCAAGTTGGCCCTCTTGCTCTCCCTGCTTCCCTGAGGCTGCTGGGCCAAAGACGTCTTGGGCATCCAGCCCCTTGCTGGTCCCTTCCCTCTGACGAGGCCCTCTGAGCTCCAGCACCTTGCAGTGTGGAGACAGCCCCTGCCAGCAACCTCCTCTCCAAGGAGGCCTAAACCGAGGCCTAGGCCCAGGGGAAAGGCACCAGCGAAGATGAGCCAGGGGAGGCGCCCGGGCATGTCTTGACCCAGTCCCCGCAGCCTGCCCCTTGGTGGGGCAGTACCCCTGGACGCCAGGAACGTCTGGGCAAGGCTGGCCAGGGGCAGGGGCCCTGCTGGGTCCTGCCCCTGGCCTGTGGGGCCTCTGAGCACAACCGGCCCTCTCCCACTGGAAGAACTCCCCGGCTGCCTCCAAAGGCCGGTTTGCCAACACTCCCGCCCACTCTTCCCGCCAGACGCGCACAATGCTCCCAAGCCCGGGAGAAAAGCGCTTCGGGTTGGTGCTCTCTCCGGGCCATTGCCCCTGAGCCTGGGGGCCAGGCAGGGGATCCACACTCCCAGGCCAAGGCAGAACCACATGCACACGTCTGTTCCAGCCCCCTGCGCCGGCAGAGAGTTCGGGGGAGCCAGGTCTGTCAGGCAGCTGCTGGGCTGGCCACCTGTGTGATAAGGGGCAGAGCCGACCTAGGGGAAAGTTGGGCCTCTTGCTCTCCCTGCTGCCCTGAGGCTGCTGGGCCAAAGACGTCTTGGGCATCCAGCCCCTTGCTGGTCCCTTCCCTCTGACGAGGCCCTCTGAGCTCCAGTACCTTGCAGTGGGGACACAGCCCCTGCCAGCAACCTCCTCTCCAAGGAGGCCTCAACCGAGGCCTAGGCCCAGGGGAAAGGCACCAGCGGGGATGAGCCTGGGGAGGAGCCCGGGCATGTCTGGACCCAGGCCCCGCAGCCTGCCCCTTGGTGGGGCAGTACCCCCGGAGGCCAGGAACGAATGGGCAAGGCTGGCCGGGGACAGGGGCCCTGCTGGGTCCTGCCCGTGGCCTCTGGGGCCTCTGAGCACAACCGGCCCTCTCCCGCTGGAAGACCTCCCCGGCTGCTTCCAAAGGCCTGTTTGCCAACACTCCCGCCCGCTGTTCCCGCCAGGCAGGCACAATGCTCCCAAGCCCGGGAGAAAAGCGCTTCGGGGTGGTGCTCTCTCCGGGCCCTTTCCCCTGAGCCTGGGGGCCAGGCAGGGGGTCCACACTCCCAGCCCAAGGCAGAACCACATGCACACGTCTGTTCCTGCCCCCTGCACCGGCAGAGAGCTCGGGGGAGCCAGAGTCTGTCAGGCAGCTGCTGGGCTGGCCGCCTGTGTGGGAAGGGGCAGAGCCGACCTAGGGGCAAGTTGGGCCTCTTGCTCTCCCTGCTGCCTTGAGGCTGCTGGGCCAAAGAGGTCTTGGGCATCCAGCCCCTTGCTGGTCCCTTCCCTCTGACGAGGCCCTCTGAGCTCCAGCACCTTGCAGTGTGGAGACAGCCCCTGCCAGCCACCTCCTCTCCAAGGAGGCCTAAACCGAGGCCTAGGCCCAGGGGAAAGGCACCAGCGGGGATGAGCCAGGGGAGGCGCCCGGGCATGTCTGGACCCAGTCCCCGCAGCCTGCCCCTTGGTGGGGCAGTACCCCCGGAGGCCAGGAAGGTCTGTGCAAGGCTGGCCAGGGGCAGGGGCCCTGCTGGGTCCTTCCCCTGGCCTGTGGGGCCTCTGAGCACAACCGGCCCTCTCCCGCTGGAAGACATCCCTGGCTTCCTCCAAAGGCTGGTTTGCCAAAACTCCCGTCCACTGTTCCCGCCAGGCACGGACAATGCTCCCTGCCCGGGAGAACAGCGCTTCGGGGTGGTGCTCTCTCCGGGCCCTTGCCCCTGAGCCTGGGGGCCAGGCAGTGGGTCCACACTCCCAGGCCAAGGCAGAACCACATGCACACGTCTGTTCCTGCCAGGCACGCACAATGCTCCCAAGCCCGGGAGAAAAGCGCTTCGGGGTGGTGCTCTCTCCGGGCCCTTGCCCCTGAGCCTGGGGGCCAGGCATGGGGTCCACACTCCCAGGCCAGGCAGAAGCACATGCACACGTCTTTTCCTGCCCCTTGCACCGGCAGAGAGCTCGGGGGAGCCAGAGTCTGTCAGGCAGCTGCTGGGCTGGCCGCTTTTGTGGGAAGGGGCAGAGCCGACCTAGGGGCAAGTTGGGCCTCTTGCTCTCCCTGCTGCCCTGAGGCTGCTGGGCCAAAGAGGTCTTGGGCATCCAGCCCCTTGCTGGTCCCTTCCCTCTGACGAGGCCCTCTGAGCTCCAGCACATTGCAGTGTGGATACAGCCCCAGCCAGCAACCTCCTCTCCAAGGAGGCCTCAACCGAGGCCTAGGCCCAGGGGAAAGGCACCAGCGGGGATGAGAAAGGGGAGGCGCCCGGGCATGTCTGGACCCAGACCCCGCAGCCTGCCCCTTGGTGGGGCAGTACCCCCGGATGCCAGGAAGGTCTGGGCAAGGCTGGCCAGGGGCAGGGGCCCTGCTGGGTCCTGCCCCTGGCCTGTGGGGCCTCTGAGCACAACCGGCCCTCTCCCACTGGAAGACCTCCCCAGCTGCCTCCAAAGGGCGGTTTGCAAACACTCCCGCCCGCTGTTCACGCCAGGCACGCACAATGCTCGCAAGCCCGGGAGAAAAGCGCTTTGGGGTGGTGCTCTCTCCGGGCCCTTGCCCCTGAGCCTGGGGGACAGGCAGGGGGAACACACTCCCAGGCCAAGGCAGAACCACATGCACACGTCTGTTCCTGACCCCTGCACCAGCAGAGAGCTCGGGGGAGCCAGAGTCTGTCAGGCAGGTGCTGGGCTGGCGGCATGTGTGGGAAGGGGCAGAGCTGACCTAGGGCAAGTTGGGCCTCTTACTCTCCCTGCTGCCCTGAGGCTGCTGGGCCAAAGAGGTCTTGGGCATCCAGCCCCTTGCTGGTCCCTTCCCTCTGACGAGGCCCTCTGAGCTCCAGCACCTTGCAGTGTGGAGACAGCCCCTGCCAGCAAGCTCCTCTCCAAGGAGGCCTCAACCGAGGCCTAGGCCCAGGGGAAAGGCACCAGCGGGGATGAGCCTGCGGAGGCGCCCGGGCATGTGTGGACCCAGTCCCCGCAGGCTGCCCCTTGGTGGGGCAGTACCCCCGGAGGCCAGGAAGGTCTGGGCAATGCTGGTCAGGGGCAGGGGCCCTGCTGGGTCCTGCCCCTTGCCTGTGGGGCCTCTGAGCACAATCGGCCCTCTCCCGCTGGAAGACCTCCCCGGTGCCTCCAAAGGCCGGTTTGCAAGCACTCCCGCCCGCTGATCCCGCCAGGCACGCACAATGCTCCCAAGCCCGGGAGACAAGCGCTTCGGGGTGGTGCTCTCTCTGTGCCCTTTCCCCTGAGCCTGGGGGCCAGGCAGGGGTTCCACACTCCCAGGCCAAGTCAGACCACATGCACACGTCTGTTCCTGCCCCCTGCACCGGCAGAGAGCTCGGGGGAGCCAGAGTCTGCCAGGCAGCTGCTGGGCTGTCTGCCTGTGTGGGAAGGGGCAGAGCCGACCTAGGGGCAAGTAGGGCCTCTTGCTCTCCCTGCTGCCCTGAGGCTGCTGGGCAAAAGAGGTCTTGGGCATCCAGCCCCTTGCTGGTCCCTTCCCTCTGACGAGGCCGTCTGAGCTCCCGCTCCTTGCAGTGTGAGGAAAGCCCCTGCCAGCAACCTCCTCTCCAAGGAGGCCTAAACCGAGGCCTAGCCTCAGGGTAAAGGCGCCAGCGGGGATAAGCCTGGGGAGGCGCCCGGGCATGTCTGGACCCAGTCCCCGCAGCCTGACCCTTGGTGGGGCAGTACCCCCGGAGGCCAGGAAATTCTGGGCAAGGCTGGCCATGGGCAGGGGCCCTTCTGGGTCCTGCCCCTGGCCTGTGGGGCCTCTGAGCACAACCGGCCCTCTCCCGCTGGAAGACCTCCTCGACTGTCTCCAAAGGCCGGTTTGCCAACACTCGCGCCCGCTGTTCCCGCCAGGCATGCACAATGCTCCCAAGCCCGGGAGAAAAGCGCTTCGGGGTGGTGCTCTCTCCGGGCACTTGCCCCTGAGCCTGGGGGCCAGGCAGGGGTCCACACTCCCAGGCCAAGGCAGAACCACATGCACACGTCTGTTCCTGCCCCCTGCACCGGCAGAGAGCTCGGGGGAGCCAGAGTCTGACAGACAGCTGCTGGGCTGGCCGCCTGTGTGATTAGGGGCAGAGCCGACCTAGGGGCAAGTTGGGCCTCTTGCTCTCCCTGCTGCCCTGAGGCTGCTGGGCCAAAGAGGTCTTGGGCATCCAGCCCCTTGCTGGTCCCTTCCCTCTGACGAGGCCGTCTGAGCTCCAGCACCTTGCAGTGTGGAGACAGACCCTGCCAGCAACCTCCTCTCCAAGGAGGCCTCAACCGAGGCCTAGTCCCAGGGAAAGGCACCAGCGGGGATGAGCCTGGGGAGGCGCCCGGGCATGTCTGGACCCAGAACCCGCAGCCTGCCCCTTGGTGGGGCAGTACCCCCGGAGGCCAGGAAGGTCTGGGCAAGGCTGGCCAGGGGCAGGGGCCCTGCTGGGTCCTGCCCCTGGCCTGTGGGGCCTCTGAGCACGACCGGCCCTCTCCCGCTGGAAGACCTCCCCGACTGCCTCCAAACGCCGGTTTGCCAACACTCGCGCCCGCTGTTCCCGCCAGGCATGCACAATGTTCCCTAGCCCGGGAAAAAACGCTTCGGGGTGGTGCTCTCCCCGGGCCCTTGCCCCTGAGCCTGGGGGCAATGCAGGGGTAACACACTCCCAGGCCAAGGCAGAACCACAGCACACGTCTGTTCCTGTCCACGGCACCGGCAGAGAGCTCTGGGGAGCCAGAGTCTGTCAGGCAGCTGCTTGTCTGGCGGCCTTGTGGGCAGGGGCAGAGCCGACCTAGGGGCAAGTTGGGCCTCTTGCTCTCCCTGCTGCCCTGAGGCTGCTGGGCCAAAGAGGTCTTGGGCATCAAGCCCCTTGCTGGTCCCTTCCCTCTGACGAGGCCCTCTGAGCTCCAGCACCTCGCAGTGTGGAGACAGCCCCTGCCAGCAACCTCCTCTCCAAGGAGGCCTCAACCGAGGCCTAGGCCCAGGGGAAAGGCACCAGCGGGGATGAGCCTGGGGAGGCGCCCGGGCATGTCTGGACCCAGTCCCCGCAGCCTGCCCCTTGGTGGGGCAGTACCCCCGGAGGCCAGGAAGGTCTGGGAATGGCTGGCCAGGGGCAAGGGCCCTGCTGGGTCCTGCCCCTCGCTGTGGGGCCACTGAGCACAACCGGCCCTCTCCCACTGGAAGACCTCCCCGGCTGCCTCCAAAGGCCGATTTGCCAACACTCCCGCCCGCTGTTCCCGCCAGGCACGCACAATGCTCCCAAGCCCGGGAGAAAAGCGCTTCGGGGTGTTGCTCTCACCGGGCCCTTGCCCCTGAGCCTGGGGGCCAGTCAGGGGGTCCACACTCCCAGGCCAAGGCAGAACCACATGCACACGTCTGTTCCTGCCCCCTGCACTGGCAGAGAGCTCGGCAGAGCCAGAGTCTGTCAGGCAGCTCCTGGGCTGGCGGCCTCTGTGGGAAGGGGCAGAGCCGACCTAGGGGCAAGTTGGGCCTCTTGCTCTCCTTGCTGCCCTGAGGCTGCTGGGCCAAAGAGGTCTTGGGCATCCAGCCCCTTGCTGGTCCCTTCCCTCTGACAAGGCCCTCTGAGCTCCTGCACCTTGCAGTGTGGAGAGAGCCCCTGCCAGCAATCTCCTCTCCAAGGAGGCCTCAACCGAGGCCTAGGCCCAGGGGAAAGGCGCCAGCGGGGATGAGCCAGGGGAGGCGCCCGGGCATGTCTGGACCCTGTCCCCGCAGACTGCCCCTTGGTGTGGCAGTAACCCCGGAGGCCAGGAAGGTCTGGGCAAGGCTGGCCAGGGGCAGGGGCCCTGCTGGGTCCTGCCCCTGGCCTGTGGGACCTCTGAGCACAACCGGCCCTCTCCCAGTGGAACACCTCCCCGGCTGCCTCCAAAGGCCGGTTTGCAAGCACTCCCGCCCACTGTTCCCGCCAGGCGCGCACAATTCTCGCAAGCCCGGGAGAAAAGCGCTTCAGGGTGGTGCTCTCTCCGGGCCCTTGCCCCTGAGCCTGGGGGCCAAGCAGGGGTCCACACTCCCAGACCAAGGCAGAACCACATGCACACGTCTGTTCCTGCCCCCTGCACCGGCAGAGAGCTCGGGGGAGCCAGAGTCTCCCAGGCAGCTGCTGGGCTGGACGCCTGTGTGGGAAGGGGCACAGCCGACCTAGGGGCAAGTTGGGCCTCTTGATCTCCCTGCTGCCCTGAGGCTGCTGGGCCAAAGAGGTCTTGGGCAACCAGCCCCTTGCTGGTCCCTTCCCTCTGACGAGGCCCTCTGAGCTACAGAACCTTGCAGTGTGGAGACAGACCCTGCCAGCAACCTCCTCTCCAAGGAGGCCTCAACCGAGGCCTAGGCCCGGGGGAAAGGCACCAGCGGGGATGAGCCTGGGGAGGCGCCCGGGCATGTGTGGACCCAGTCCCCGCAGCCTGCCCCTTGGTGGGGCAGTACCCCGGGAGGCCAGGAAGGTCTGGGCAAGGCTGGCCAGGGGCAGGGGCCATGCTGGGTCCTGCCCCTGGTCTGTGGGGCCTCTGAGCACAACCAGCCCTCTCCCGCTGGAAGACCTCCCCGGCTGCGTCCAAAGGCCGGATTGCCAATACTCCTGCCCGCTGTTCCCGCCAGGCACGCACAATGCTCCCAAGCCCGGGAGAAAAGCGCTTCGGAGTGGTGCTCTCTCCAGGCCCTTGCCCCTGAGCCTGAGGGCAATGCAGGGGGAACACACTCCCAGGCCAAGGCAGAACCACATGCACACGTCTTTTCCTGCCCCCTGCACCGGCAGAGAGCTCGGGGGAGCCAGAGTCTGTCAGGAAGCTGCTGGGCTGGCCGCCTGTGTGGTAAGGGGCAGAGCCGACCTAGGGGCAAGTTGGGCCTCTTGCTCTCCCTGCTGCCCTGAGGCTGCTGGGCCAAAGAGGTCTTGGGCATCCAGCCCCTTGCTGGTCCTTTCCCTCTGACGAGGCCCTCTGAGCTCCAGCACCTCTCAGTGTGTAGACAGCCCCTGCCAGCAACCTCCTGTCCAAGGAGGCCTTAACCGAGGCCTAGGCCCAGGGGAAAGGCACCAGCGGGGATGAGCCTGGGGAGGCGCCCGGGCATGTCTGGACCCAGTCCCCGCAGCCTGCCCCTTGGTGGGGCAGTACCCCCGGAGGCCAGGAAGGTCTGGGCAAGGCTGGCCAGGGGCAGGGGCCCTGCTGGGTCCTGCCCCTGGCCTGTGGGGCCTCTGAGCACGACCGGCCCTCTCCCGCTGGAAGACCTCCCCGACTGTCTCCAAAGGCCGGTTTGCCAACACTCGCGCCCGCTGTTCCCGCCAGGCACGCACAATGCTCCCAAGCCAGGGAGTAAAGCGCTTCGGGGTGGTGCTCTCACCGGGCCCTTGCCCCTGAGCCTGGGGGCCAGGCAGGGGGAACACACTCCCAGGCCAAGGCAGAACCACATGCACACGTCTGTTCCTGCCCCCTGCACCGGCAGAGAGCTCGGGGGAGCCAGAGTCTGTCGGGCAGCTGCTGGGCTGGCCGCCTGTGTGGGAATGGGCAGAGCCGACCTAGGGGCAAGTTGGGCCTCTTGCTCTCCCTGCTGCCCTGAGGCTGCTGGGCCAAAGAGGTCTTGGGCATCCAGCCCGTTACTGGTCCCTTCCCTCTGACGAGGCCCTCTGAGCTCCAGCACCTCGCAGTGTGCAGACAGACCCTGCCAGCAACCTCCTCTCCAAGGAGGCCTCAACCGAGGCCTAGGCCCAGGGGAAAGGCACCAGCGGGGATGAGCCTGGGGAGGCGCCCGGGCATGTCTGGACCCAGTCCCCGCAGCCTGCCCCTTGGTGGGGCAGTACCCCCGGAGGCCAGGAAGGTCTGGGCAAGGCTGGCCAGGGGCAGGGGCCCTGCTGGGTCCTGCCCCTGGCCTGTGGGACCTCTGAGCACAACCGGCCCTCTCCCACTGGAAGACCTCCCCGGCTGCCTCCAAAGGCCGGTTTGCAAGCACTCCTGCCTGCTGTTCCCGCCACACTAGCACAATGCTCCCAAGCCCTGGAGAAAAGCGCTTCGGGGTGGTGCTCTCTCCGGGCCTTTGGAAGACCTCCCCGGCTGCCTCCAAAATCCGGTTTGCAAGGACTCCTTCCCGCTGTTCCCGCCAGCCACGCACAATGCTCCCAATCCCGGGAGAAAAGTGCTTCGGGATGGTGCTCTCTCAGGGCCCTTGGAAGACCTCCCCGGCTACCTCCAAAGGCGGGTTTGCAAGTACTCATTCCCGCTGTTCCCGCCAGCTGCGCACAATGCTCCCAAGCCCGGGAGAAAAGCATTTTGGAGTGGTGCTCTCTCCGGGCCCTTGGAAGACCACCCCGGCTGCCTCAAAAGGCCAGTTTGCAAGCACTCATGCCCTCTGTTCCCGCCAGCCGCGTACAATGCTCCCAAGACCGGGAGAAATGCGCTTCGGGGTGGTGTTCTCTCCGTGCCCATGGAGGACCTCCCCAGCTGCCCCCAAAGGCCGGTTTGCAATCACTCCCACTCGCTGCTCCCGCCAGCCACGCACAATGCAGCAAAACCCGGGAGAAAAACGCTTCGGGGTGGTGCTCTCTCCGGGCACTTTCAAGACCTCCCCGGCTGCCTCCAAAGGCCGGTTTGTAAGTACTCATTCCCGCTGCTTCCGCCAGTCACGCACAATGCTCCCAAGCCCGGGAGAAAAGCATTTTGGGGTGGTGCTCTCTCCGGGCCCTTGGAAGACCTCCCCGGCTGCCCCCAAAGGCCGGTTTGGAAGCACTCCCACTCGCTGTTCCCGCCATCCGCGCAAATGTTCCAAGCTCCGGAGAAAAGCGCTTCGGGGTGGTGCTCTCTCCTGGCCCTTGGAAGACCTCCCCAGCTGCCTCCAAAGGCCGGTTTGCAAGCACTTCCGCCCGCTGTTCCCGCCAGCCGCGCACAATGCTCCCAATCACGGGAGAAAAGCGCTTCGGGGTGGTGCTCTCTCTGGGCCCTTGGAAGACCTCCCCGTCTGCCTCCATGGCCAGTTTCCAAGCACTCATGCCCGCTGTTCCCACCAGCCGCGCACAATGCTCCCAAGCCTGGGAGGAAAGCATTTTGGGGTGGTGCTCACACCGGGCCCTGGAATAACTCCCCGGCTGCCTCCAAAGGCCGGTTTTCAAGCACTCCTGCCTGCTGTACCCGCCACCCGCGCACAATGCTCCCAAGCCCGGGAGAAAAGCGCTTCGGGGTGGTGCTCTCTACAGGCCCTTGGAAGACCTCCCCGGCTGCCTCCAAAGGCCAGTTTGCAAGGAATCCTTCCTGCTGTTCCCGCCAGCCACGCACAATGCTCCCAAGCACGGGAGAAAAGTGCTTCGGGGTGGTGCTCTCTCCGGGCCCTTGGAAGACGTCCCCGGCTGCCTCCAAAGGCCGGTTTGCAAGCACTCCCGCCCGCTGTTCCCGCCAGCCATGCACAATGCTCCCAAGACCATGAGAAAAGCGCTTCGGGGTGGTGTTCTCTCCGGGACCATGCAGGACCGCCCCGGCTGCCCCCAAAGGCCGGTTTGAAAGCACTCCCACTCGCTGTTCCCGCCAGCCACGCACAATGTTCCAAAACCCCGGAGAAAAGCACTTCGGGGTGGTGCTCTCTCCGGGCCCTTGGAAGACTTCTCTGGCTGCCTCCAAAGGCCGGTTTGCAAGAATTCCCTCCCGCTGTCCCACCAGCCACACACAATGCTCCAAAACCCGTGAGAAAAGTGCTTCGAGGTGGTGCTCTCTCCGGGCCCTTGGAAGACCTCCCCGGCTGCCTCCAAAGGCCGGTTTGCAAGCACTCCTGCCTGCTGTTCCCGCCACACGCGCACAATGCACCCAAGCCCGGGAGAAAAGTGCTTCGGGGTGGTGCTCTCTCCGGGCCTTTGGAAGACCTCCCCGGCTGCCTCCAAAGGCCGGTTTGCAAGGACTCCTTCCTGCTGTTCCCGCCAGCCACGCACAATGCTCCCAATCCCGGGAGAAAAGTGCTTCGGGATGGTGTTCTCTCCGGGCACTTGGAAGACTTCCCCGGCTACCTCCAAAGGCCGGTTTGCAAGTACTCATTCCCGCTGTTCCCGCCAGCTGCGCACAATGCTCCCAAGCCCGGGAGAAAAGCATTTTGGGGTGGTGCTCTCTCCGGGCCCTTGGAAGACCACCCCGGCTGCCTCAAAAGGCCGGTTTGCAAGCACTCATGCCCGCTGTTCCCGCCAGCCGCGTACAATGCTCCCAAGCCCGGCAGAAAAGCATTTTGGGGTGGTGCTCACTCCGGGCCCTTGAAAGACCTCCCCGGCTGCCTCCAAAGTCCGGTTTGCAAGAACTCATGCCCGCTGTTCCCGCCAGCCGCGCACAATGCTCCCAAGACCGGGAGAAATGCGCTTCGGGGTGGTGTTCTCTCCGTGCCCATGGAGGACCTCCCCGGCTGCCCCCAAAGGCCGGTTTGCAATCACTCCCACTCGCTGTTCCTGCCAGCCACGCACAATGCTCCAAAACACGGGAGAGAAGCGCTTCGGGGTGGTGCTCTCTCCCGGCCCTTGGAAGACTTCCCCGGCTGCCTCCAAAGGCCGGTTTGCAAGAACTCCCTCCCGCTGTCCCGCCAGCCGCACACAATGCTCCCAAGCCCGGGAGAAAAGCGCTTCGGGGTGGTGCTCTCTCCGGTCCCTTGCCCCTGAGCCTGGGGGCCAGGCAGGGGATCCACACTCCCAGGCCAAGGCAGAACCACATGCACACGTCTGTTCCTGCCCCCTGCACCGGCAGAGAGCTCGGGGGAGCCAGAGTCTGCCAGGCAGCTGCTGGGCTGGCGGCCTGTGTGGGAAGGGGCAGAGCCGACCTAGGGGCAAGTTGGGCCTCTTGCTCTCCCTGCTGCCCTGAGGCTGCTGGGCCAAAGAGGTCTTGGGCATCCAGCGCCTTGCTGGTCCCTTCCCTCTGACGAGGCCCTCTGAGCTCCAGCACCTTGCAGTGTGGAGACAGCCCCTGCCAGCAACGTCCTCTCCAAGGAGGCCTCAACCGAGGCCTAGGCCAAGGGGAAAGGCACCAGCGGGGATGAGCCTGGGGAGGCGCCCGGGCATGTCTGGACCCAGTCCCCGCAGCCTGCCCCTTGGTGGGGCAGTACCCCCGGAGGCCAGGAAGGTCTGGGCAAGGCTGGCCAGGGGCAGGGGGAATGCTGGGTCCTGCCCCTGGCCTGTGGGGCCTCTGAGCACAACCGACCCTCTCCCGCTGGAAGACCTCCCCGGCTGCCTCCAAAGTCCTGTTTGCCAACACTCCCGCGCGCTATTCCCGCGAGGCACGCACAATGCTCCCAAGGCCGGGAGAAAAGCGCTTCGGGGTGGTGATCTCTCCGGGCCCTTGCCCCTGAGCCTGGGGCAACCAGGGGGAACACACTCCTAGGTCAAAGCAGAACCACATGCCCACGTCTGTTCCTGTCCCCTGCACCGGCAGAGAGCTCGAGGGAGCCAGAGTCTGCCAGGCAGCTGCTGTTCTGGCCGCCTGTGTGGGAAGGGGCAGAGCCGACCTAGGGGCAAGTTGGGCCTCTTCCTCTCCCTGCTGCCCTGAGGCTGCTGGGCCAAAGAGGTCTTGGGCATCCAGCCCCTTGCTGGTCCCTTCCCTCTGACGAGGCCCTCTGAGCTCCAGCACCTTGCATTGTGGAGACAGCCCCGGCCAGCAACCTCCTCTCCAAGGAGGCCTCAACCGAGGCCTAGGCCCAGGGAAAAGGCACCAGCGGGGATGAGTCTGAGGAGGCGCCCGGGCATGTCTGGACCCAGTCCCCGCAGCCTGCCCCTTGGTGGGGCAGTACCCCGGGAGGCCAGGAAGGTCTGGGCAAGGCTGGCCAGGGGCAGGGGCCCTGCTGGCTTCTGCCCCTGGCCTGTGGGGCCTCTGAGCACAAGCGGCCCTCTACCGCTGGAAACCTCTCCGGCTGCCTCCAAAGGCCGGTTTGTCAACACTCCCGCCCGCTGTTCCCGCCAGGTACGCACAATGTTCCCAAGCCCGGGAGAAAAGCACTTCGCTGTGGTGCTCTCTCCGTGCCTTTGCCCCTGAGCCTGGGGGCCAGGCAGGGGATCCACACTCCCAGGCCAAGGCAGAACCACATGCACACGTCTGTTCCTGCCCCCTGCACCGGCAGAGAGCTCGGGGGAGCCAGAGTCTGTCGGGCAGCTGCTGGGCTGGCCGCCTGTGTGGGAAGGGGCAGAGCCGACCTAGGGGCAAGTTGGGCCTCTTGCTCTCCCTGCTGCCCTGAGGCTGCTGGGCCAACGAGGTCTTGGGCATCCAGCCCCTTGCTGATCCCTTCCCTCTGACGAGGCCCTCTGAGCTCCAGCACCTCGCAGTGTGCAGACAGACCCTGCCAGCAACCTCCTCTCCAAGGAGGCCTCAACCGAGGCCTAGGCCCAGGGGAAAGGCACCAGCGGGGATGAGCCTGGGGAGGCGCCCGGGCATGTCTGGACCCAGTCCCCGCAGCCTGCCCCTTGGTGGGGCAGTACCCCCGGAGGCCAGGAAGGTCTGGGCAAGGCTGGCCAGGGGCAGGGTCTCTGCTGGGTCCTGCCCCTGTCCTGTGGGGCCTCTGAGCACAACTGTCCCTCTCCCGCTGGAAGACCTCCCCGGCTGCCTCCAAAGGCCGGTTTGCAAGCACTCCTGCCTGCTGTTCCCGCCACACTAGCACAATGCTCCCAAGCCCGGGAGAAAAGCGCTTCGGGGTGGTGCTCTCTCCGGGCCTTTGGAAGAGCTCCCCGGCTGCCTCCAAAGGCCGGTTTGCAAGGACTCCTTCCCGCTGTTCCCGCCAGCCACGCACAATGCTCCCAATCCCGGGAGAAAAGTGCTTCGGGATGGTGCTCTCTCAGGGCCCTTGGAAGACCTCCCCGGTTACCTCCAAAGGCGTGTTTGCAAGTACTCATTCCCGCTGTTCCCGCCAGCTGTGCACAATGCTCCCAAGCCCGAGAGAAAAGCATTTTGGGGTGGTGCTCTCTCCGGGCCCTTGGAAGACCACCCCGGCTGCCTCAAAAGGCCAGTTTGCAAGCACTCATGCCCTCTGTTCCCGCCAGCCGCGTACAATGCTCCCAAGACCGGGAGAAATGCGCTTCGGGGTGGTGTTCTCTCCGTGCCCATGGAGGACCTCCCCAGCTGCCCCCAAAGGCCGGTTTGCAATCACTCCCACTCGCTGTTCCCGCCAGCCACGCACAATGCAGCAAAACCCGGGAGAAAAACGCTTCGGGGTGGTGCTCTCTCCGGGCACTTTCAAGACCTCCCCGGCTGCCACCAAAGGCAGGTTTGTAAGTACTCATTCCCACTGCTTCCGCCAGCCACGCACAATGCTCCCAAGCCCGGGAGAAAAGCATTTTGGGGTGGTGCTCTCTCCGGGCCCTTGGAAGACCTCCCCGGCTGCCCCCAAAGGCCGGTTTGGAAGCACTCCCACTCGCTGTTCCCGCCATCCGTGCAAATGTTCCAAGCCCGGGAGAAAAGCGCTTCGGGGTGGTGCTCTCTCCTGGCCCTTGGAAGACCTCCCCGGCTGCCTCCAAAGGCCGGTTTGCAAGCACTCCCGCCCGCTGTTCCCGCCAGCCGCGCACAATGCTCCCAATCACGGGAGAAAAGCGCTTCGGGGTGGTGCTCTCTCTGGGCCCTTGGAAGACCTCCCCGTCTGCCTCCAATGGCCAGTTTCCAAGCACTCATGCCCGCTGTTCCCACCAGCCGCGCACAATGCTCCCAAGCCCGGGAGAAAAGCATTTTGGGGTGGTGCTCACACCGGGCCCTGGAAGACCTCCCCGGCTGCCTCCAAAGGCCGGTTTTCAAGCACTCCTGCCTGCTGTTCCCGCCACCCGCGCACAATGCTCCCAAGCCCGGGAGAAAAGCGCTTCGGGGTGGTGCTCTCTACAGGCCCTTGGAAGACCTCCCCGGCTGCCTCCAAAGGCCAGTTTGCAAGGACTCCTTCCTGCTGTTCCCGCCAGCCACGCACAATGCTCCCAAGACCGGGAGAAATGCGCTTCGGGGTGGTGTTCTCTCCGTGCCCATGGAGGACCTCCCCGGCTGCCCCCAAAGACCGGTTTGCAAGCACTCATGCCCGCTGTTCCCGCCAGCCGCGTACAATGCTCCCAAGCCCGGCAGAAAAGCATTTTGGGGTGGTGCTCACTCCGGGCCCTTGAAAGACCTCCCCGGCTGCCTCCAAAGTCCGGTTTGCAAGAACTCATGCCCGCTGTTCCCGCCAGCCGCGCACAATGCTCCCAAGACCGGGAGAAATGCGCTTCGGGGTGGTGTTCCCTCCGTGCCCATGGAGGACCTCCCCGGCTGCCCCCAAAGGCCGGTTTGCAATCACTCCCACTCGCTGTTCCCGCCAGCCACGCACAATGCTCCAAAACACGGGAGAGAAGCGCTTCGGGGTGGTGCTCTCTCCGGTCCCTTGCCCCTGAGCCTGGGGGCCAGGCAGGGGGTCCACACTCCCAGGCCAAGGCAGAACCACATGCACACGTCTGTTCCTGCTCCCTGCACCGGCAGAGAGCTCGGGGGAGCCAGAGTCTGCCAGGCAGCAGCTGGGCTGGCGGCCTGTGTGGGAAGGGGCAGAGCCGACCTAGGGGCAAGTTGGGCCTCTTGCTCTCCCTGCTGCCCTGAGGCTGCTGGGCCAAAGAGGTCTTGGGCATCCAGCCCCTTGCTGGTCCCTTCCCTCTGACGAGGCCCTCTGAGCTCCAGCACCTTGCAGTGTGGAGACAGCCCCTGCCAGCAACCTCCTCTCCAAGGAGGCCTCAACCAAGGCCTCGGCCAAGGGGAAAGGCACCAGCGGGGATGAGCCTGGGGAGGCGCCCGGGCATGTCTGGACCCAGTCCCCGCAGCCTGCCCCTTGGTGGGGCAGTACCCCTGGAGGCCAGGAAGGTCTGGGCAAGGCTGGCCAGGGGCAGGGGCACTGCTGGGTCCTGCCCCTGGCCTGTGGGGCCTCTGAGCACAACCGACCCTCTCCCGCTGGAAGACCTCCCCGGCTGCCTCCAAAGTCCTGTTTGCCAACACTCCCGCGCGCTGTTCCCGCCAGGCACGCACAATGCTCCCAAGCCCGGGAGAAAAGCGCTTCGGGGTGGTGCTCTCACCGGACCCTTGCCCCTGAGCCTGGGGGCAATGCAGTGGGAACACACTCCCAGGCCAAGGCAGAACCACATGCACACGTCTGTTCCTGCCCCCTGCACCGGCAGAGAGCTCGGAAGAGCCAGAGTCTGTTAGGTAGCTGCTGGGCTGGCGGCCTGTGTGGGAAGGGGCAGAGCCGACCTAGGGGCAAGTTGGGCCTCTTGCTCTCCCTGCTGCCCTGAGGCTGCTGGGCCAAAGAGGTCTTGGGCATCCAGCCCCTTGCTGGTCCTTTCCCTCTGACGAGGCCCTCTGAGCTCCAGCACCTCTCAGTGTGTAGACAGCCCCTGCCCGCAACCTCCTCTCCAAGGAGGCCTTAACCGAGGCCTAGGCCCAGGGGAAAGGCACCAGCGGGGATGAGCCTGGGGAGGCGCCCGGGCATGTCTGGACCAAGTCCCCGCAGCCTGCCCCTTGGTGGGGCAGTACCCCCGGAGGCCAGGAAGGTCTGGGCAAGGCTGGCCAGGGGCAGGGGCCCTGCTGGGTCCTGCCCCTGGCCTGTGGGGCCTCTGAGCACTACCGGCCCTCTCCCGCTGGAAGACCTCCCCGACTGTCTCCAAAGGCCGGTTTGCCAACACTCGCGCCCGCTGTTCCCGCCAGGCACGCACAATGCTCCCAAGCCAGGGAGAAAAGCGCTTCGGGGTGGTGCTCTCACCGGGCCCTTGCCCCTGAGCCTGGGGGCAATGCAGGGGGAACACACTCCCAGGCCAAGGCAGAACCACATGCACACGTCTGTTCCTGCCCCCTGCAACGGCAGAGAGCTCGGGGGAGCCAGAGTCTGTCGGGCAGCTGCTGGTCTGGCCGCCTGTGTGGGAAGGGGCAGAGCCGACCTAGGGGCAAGTTGGGCCTCTTGCTCTCCCTGCTGCCCTGAGGCTGCTGGGCCAAAGAGGTCTTGGGCATCCAGCCCCTTGCTGGTCCCTTCCCTCTGACGAGGCCCTCTGAGCTCCAGCACCTCGCAGTGTGCAGACAGACCCTGCCAGCAACCTCCTCTCCAAGGAGGCCTCAACCGAGGCCTAGGCCCAGGGGAAAGGCACCAGCGGGGATGAGCCTGGGGAGGCGCCCGGGCATGTCTGGACCCAGTCCCGGCAGCCTGCCCCTTGGTGGGGCAGTACCCCCGGAGGCCAGGAAGGTCTGGGCAAGGCTGGCCAGGGGCAGGGGCCCTGCTGGGTCCTGCCCCTGGCCTGTGGGGCCTCTGAGCACAACCGGCCCTCTCCCGCTGGAAGACCTCCCCGGCTGCCTCCAAAGGCCGGATTGCAAACACTCCCGCCCGCTGTTCCCGCCAGGCACGCACAATGCTCCCAAGCCCGGGAGAAAAGCGCTTCGGGGTGTTGCTCTCTCCGGGCCCTTGCCCCTGAGCCTGGGGTCCAGGCAGTGGATCCACACTCCCAGACCAAGGCAGAACGACATGCACACGTCTGTTCCTGACCCCTGCACCGGCAGAGAGCTCGGCGGAGCCAGAGTCTGTCAGGCAGCTGCTGGGCTGGCTGCCTGTGTGGGAAGGGGCAGAGCCGACCTAGGGGCAAGTTGGGCCTCTTGCTCTCCCTGCTGCCCTGAGGCTGCTGGGCCAACGAGGTCTTGGGCATCCAGCCCCTTGCTGATCCCTTCCCTCTGACGAGGCCCTCTGAGCTCCAGCACCTCGCAGTGTGCAGACAGACCCTGCCAGCAACCTCCTCTCCAAGGAGGCCTCACCCGAGGCCTAGGCCCAGGGGAAAGGCACCAGCAGGGATGAGCCTGGGGAGGCGCCCGGGCATGTCTGGACCCAGTCCCCGCAGCCTGCCCCTTGGTGGGGCAGTACCCCCTGAAGCCAGGAAGGTCTGGGCAAGGCTGGCCAGGGGCAGGGGCCCTGCTGGGTCCTGCCCCTGGCCTGTGGGGCCTCTGAGCACAACCGGCCCTCTCCCACTGGAAGACCTCCCCGGCTGCCTCCAAAGGCCGGTTTGCAAGGACTCCTTCCCGCTGTTCCCGCCAGCCACGCACAATCCTCCCAATCCCGGGAGAAAAGTGCTTCGGGATGGTGGTCTCTCAGGGCCCTTGGAAGACCTCCCCGGCTACCTCCAAAGGCGTGTTTGCAAGTACTCATTCCCGCTGTTCCCGCCAGCTGCGCACAATGCTCCCAAGCCCGAGAGAAAAGCATTTTGGGGTGGTGCTCTCTCCGGGCCCTTGGAAGACCACCCTGGCTGCCTCAAATGGCCAGTTTGCAAGCACTCATGCCCTCTGTTCCCGCCAGCCGCGTACAATGCTCCCAAGACCGGGAGAAATGCGCTTCGCGGTGGTGTTCTCTCCGTGCCCATGGAGGACCTCCCCAGCTGCCCCCAAAGGCCGGTTTGCAATCACTCCCACTCGCTGTTCCCGCCAGCCACGCACAATGCAGCAAAACCCGGGAGAAAAACGCTTCGGGGTGGTGCTCTCTCCGGGCACTTTCAAGACCTCCCCGGCTGCCTCCAAAGGCCGGTTTGTAAGTACTCATTCCCGCTGCTTCTGCCAGCCACGCACAATGCTCCCAAGCCCGGGAGAAAAGCATTTTGGGGTGGTGCTCTCTCCGGGCCCTTGGAAGACCTCCCCGGCTGCCCCCAAAGGCCGGTTTGGAAGCACTCCCGCCCGCTGTTCCCACCAGCCGCGCACAATGCTCCCAAGCCCGGGAGAAAAGCATTTTGGGGTGGTGCTCACACCGGGCGCTGGAATACCTCCCCGGCTGCCTCCAAAGGCCGGTTTTCAAGCACTCCTGCCTGCTGTACCCGCCACCCGCGCACAATGCTCCCAAGCCCGGGAGAAAAGCGCTTCGGGGTGGTGCTCTCTACAGGCCCTTGGAAGACCTCCCCGGCTGCCTCCAAAGGCCAGTTTGCAAGGACTCCTTCCTGCTGTTCCCGCCAGCCACGCACAATGCTCCCAAGCCCGGGAGAAAAGTGCTTCGGGGTGGTGCTCTCTCCGGGCCCTTGGAAGACGTCCCCGGCTGCCTCCAAAGGCCGGTTTGCAAGCACTCATGTCCGCTGTTCCCGCCAGCCATGCACAATGCTCCCAAGACCATGAGAAAAGCGCTTCGGGGTGGTGTTCTCTCCGGGACCATGCAGGACCTCCCCGGCTGCCCCCAAAGGCCGGTTTGAAAGCACTCCCACTCGCTGTTCCCGCCAGCCACGCACAATGTTCCAAAACCCCGGAGAAAAGCACTTCGGGGTGGTGCTCTCTCCGGGCCCTTGGAAGACTTCTCTGGCTGCCTCCAAAGGCCGGTTTGCAAGAATTCCCTCCCGCTGTCCCACCAGCCGCACACAATGCTCCAAAACCCGTGAGAAAAGTGCTTCGAGGTGGTGCTCTCTCCGGGCCTTGGAAGACCTCCCCGGCTGCCTCCAAAGGCCGGTTTGCAAGCACTCCTGCCTGCTGTTCCCGCCACACGCGCACAGTGCACCCAAGCCCGGGAGAAAAGCGCTTCGGGGTGGTGCTCTCTCCGGGCCTTTGGAAGACCTCCCCGGCTGCCTCCAAAGGCCGGTTTGCAAGGACTCCTTCCTGCTGTTCCCGCCAGCCACACACAATGCTCCAAATCCCGGGAGAAAAGTGCTTCGGGATGGTGTTCCCTCCGGGCCCTTGGAAGACCTCCCCGGCTACCTCCAAAGGCCGGTTTGCAAGTACTCATTCCCGCTGTTCCCGCCAGCCGCGCACAATGCTCCCAAGACCGGGAGAAATGCGCTTCGGGGTGGTGTTCTCTCCGTGCCCATGGAGGACCTCCCCGGCTGCCCACAAAGGCCGGTTTGCAATCACTCCCACTCGCTGTTCCCGCCAGCCACGCACAATGCTCCAAAACACGGGAGAGAAGCGCTTCGGGGTGGTGCTCTCTCCCGGCCCTTGGAATACTTCCCCGGCTGCCTCCAAAGGCCGGTTTGCAAGAACTCCCTCCCGCTGTCCCGCGAGCCGCACTCAATGCTCCCAAGCCCGGGAGAAAAGCGCTTCGGGGTGGTGCTCTCTCCGGTCCCTTGCCCCTGAGCCTGGGGGCCAGGCAGGGGGTTCAAACTCCCAGGCCAAGGCAGAACCACATGCACACGTCTGTTCCTGCACCCTGCACCGGCAGAGAGCTCGGGGGAGCCAGAGTCTGCCAGGCAGCTGCTGGGCTGGCGGCCTGTGTGGGAAGGGGCAGAGCCGACCTAGGGGCAAGTTGGGCCTCTTGCTCTCCCTGCTGCCCTGAGGCTGCTGGGCCAAAGAGGTCTTGGGCATCCAGCCCCTTGCTGGTCCCTTCCCTCTGACGAGGCCCTCTGAGCTCCAGCACCTTGCAGTGTGGAGACAGCCCCTGCCAGCAACCTCCTCTCCAAGGAGGCCTCAACCGAGGCCTAGGCCAAGGGGAAAGGCACCAGCGGGGATGAGCCAGGGGAGGCGCCCGGGCATGTCTGGACCCAGTCCCCGCAGCCTGCCCCTTGGTGGGGCAGTACACCCGGAGGCCAGGAAGGTCTGGGCAAGGCTGGCCAGGGGCAGGGGCACTGCTGGGTCCTGCCCCTGGCCTGTGGGGCCTCTGAGCACAACCGACCCTCTCCCGCTGGAAGACCTCCCCGGCTGCCTCCAAAGTCCTGTTTGCCAACACTCCCGCGCGCTGTTCCCGCCAGGCACGCACAATGCTCCCAAGCCCGGGAGAAAAGCGCTTCGGGGTGGTGCTCTCACCGGACCCTTGCCCCTGAGCCTGGGGGCAATGCAGTGGGAACACACTCCCAGGCCAAGGCAGAACCACATGCACAAGTCTGTTCCTGCCCCCTGCACCGGCAGAGAGCTCGGGGGAGCCAGAGTCTGCCAGGCAGCTGCTGGGCTGGCGGCCTGTGTGGGAAGGGTCAGAGCCGACCTAGGGGCAAGTTGGGCCTCTTGCTCTCCCTGCTGCCCTGAGGCTGCTGGGCGAAAGAGGTCTTGGGCATCCAGCCCTTGCTGGTCCCTTCCCTCTGACGAGGCCCTCTGAGCTCCAGCACCTTGCAGTGTGGAGACAGCCCCTGCCAGGAACCTCCTCTCCAAGGAGGCCTAAACCGAGGCCTAGGCCCAGGGGAAAGGCACCAGCGGGAATGATCCTGGGGAGGCGCCCGGGCATGTCTGGACCCAGTCCCCGCAGCCTGCCCCTTGGTGGGGCAGTACCCCCGGAGGCCAGGAAGGTCTGGGCAAGGCTGGCCAGGGGCAGGGGCCCTGCTGGGGCCTGCCCCTGGTCTGTGGGGCCTCTGAGCACAACCAGCCCTCTCCCGCTGGAAGACCTCCCCGGCTGCGTCCAAAGGCCGGATTGCCAATACTCATGCCCCCTGTTCCTGCCAGGCACGCACAATGCTCCCAAGCCCGGGAGAAAAGCGCTTCGGAGTGGTGCCCTCTCCAGGCCCTTGCCCCTGAGCCTGTGGGCCAGGCAGGGGGAACACACTCCCAGGCCAAGGCAGAACCACATGCACACGTCTGTTCCTGCCCCCTGCACCGGCAGAGAGCTCGGCAGAGCCAGAGTCTGTTAGGTAGCTGCTGGGCTGGCGGCCTGTGTGGGAAGGGGCAGAGCCGACCTAGGGGCAAGTTGGGCCTCTTGCTCTCCCTGCTGCCCTGAGGCTGCTGGGCCAAAGAGGTCTTGGGCATCCAGCCCCTTGCTGGTCCTTTCCCTCTGACGAGGCCCTCTGAGCTCCAGCATCTCTCAGTGTGTAGAAAGCCCCTGCCAGCAACCTCCTCTCCAAGGAGGCCTCAACCGAGGCCTAGGCCCAGGGGAAAGGCACCAGCAGGGATGAGCCTGGGGAGGCGCCCGGGCATGTCTGGACACAGTCCCCGCAGCCTGCCCCTTGGTGGGGCAGTACCCCCCGAGGCGAGGAAGGTCTGGGCAAGGCTGGCCAGGGGCAGGGGCCCTGCTGGGTCCTGCCACTGGCCTGTCGGGCCTCTGAGCACGACCGGCCCTCTCCTGCTGGAAGACCTCCCCGACTGTCTCCAAAGGCCGGTTTGCCAACACTCGCGCCCGCTGTTCCCGCCAGGCACGCACAATGCTCCCAAGCCCGGGAGAAAAGCGCTTCGGGGTGGTGCTCTCACCGGGCCCTTGCCCCTGAGCCTGGGGGCAATGCAGGGGGAACACACTCCCAGGCCAAGGCAGAACCACATGCACACGTCTGTTCCTGCCCCCTGCACCGGCAGAGAGCTCGGTGGAGCCAGAATCTGTCAGGCAGCTGCTGGGCTGGCCGCCTGTGTGGGAAGGGGCAGAGCCGACCTAGGGGCAAGTTGGGCCTCTTGCTCTCCCTGCTGCCCTGAGGCTGCTGGGCCAAAGAGGTCTTGGGCATCCAGCCCCTTGCTGGTCCCTTCCCTCTAACGAGGCCCTCTGAGCTCCAGCACCTCTCAGTGTGTAGACAGCCCCTGCCAGCAACCTCCTCTCCAAGGAGGCCTTAACTGAGGCCTAGGCCCAGGGGAAAGGCACCAGCGGGGATGAGCCTGGGGAGGCGCCCGGGCATGTCTGGACCCAGTCCCCGCAGCCTGCCCCTTGGTGGGGCAGTACCCCCGGAGGCCAGGAAGGTCTGGGCAAGGCTGGCCAGGGGCAGGGGCCCTGCTGGGTCCTGCCCCTGGCCTGTGGGGCCTCTGAGCATGACCGGCCCTCTCCCGCTGGAAGACCTCCCCGACTGTCTCCAAAGGCCGGTTTGCCAACAAACGCGCCCGCTGTTCCCGCCAGGCACGCACAATGCTCCCAAGCCAGGGAGAAAAGCGCTTCGGGCTGGTGCTCTCACCGGGCCCTTGGCCCTGAGCCTGGGGGCAATGCAGGGGGAACACACTCCCAGGCCAAGGCAGAACCACATGCACACGTCTGTTCCTGCCCCCTGCACCGGCAGAGAGCTCGGGGTAGCCAGAGTCTGTCGGGCAGCTGCTGGGCTGGCCACCTGTGTGGGAAGGGGCAGAGCCGACCTAGGGGCAAGTTGGGCCTCTTGCTCTCCCTGCTGCCCTGAGGCTGCTGGGCGAAAGAGGTCTTGGGCATCCAGCCCCTTGCTGGTCCCTTCCCTCTGACGAGGCCCTCTGAGCTCAAGCACCTTGCAGTGTGGAGACAGCCCCTGCCAGCAACCTCCTCTCCAAGGAGGCCTCAACCGAGGCCTAGGCCCAGGGGCAATGCACCCCCGGGGATGAGCCTGGGGAGGCGCCCGGGCATGTCTGGACCCAGTCCCCGCAGCCTGCCCCTTGGTGGGGCAGTACCCCCAGAGGCCAGGAAGGTCTGGGCAAGGCTGGCCAGGGGCAGGGGCCCTGCTGGGTTCTGCCCATGGCCTGTGGGGCCTCTGAGCACAAGCAGCCCTCTCCCGCTGTAAACCTCCCCGGCTGCCTCCAAAGGACGTTTTGCCAATACTCCTACCCGCTGTTCCTGCCAGGCACGCACAATGCTCCCAAGCCAGGGAGAAAAGCGCTTCGGAGTGGTGCCCTCTCCAGGCCCTTGCCCCTGAGCCTGTGGGCCAGGCAGGGGGAACACACTCCCAGGCCAAGGCAGAACCACATGCACACGTCTGTTCCTGCCCCCTGCACCGGCAGAGAGCTCGCCAGAGCCAGCGTCTGTTAGGTAGCTGCTGGGCTGGCGGCCTGTGTGGGAAGGGGCAGAGCCGACCTAGGGGCAAGTTGGGCCTCTTGCTCTCCCTGCTGCCCTGAGGCTGCTGGGCCAAAGAGGTCTTGGGCATCCAGCCCCTTGCTGGTCCTTTCCCTCTGACGAGGCCCTCTGAGCTCCAGCATCTCTCAGTGTGTAGACAGCCCCTGCCAGCAACCTCCTCTCCAAGGAGGCCTCAACCGAGGCTTAGGCCCAGGGGAAAGGCACCAGCGGGAATGAGCCTGGGGAGGCGCCCGGGCATGTCTGGACCCAGTCCCCGCAGCCTGCCCCTTGGTGGGGCAGAACCCCCCGAGGCGAGGAAGGTCTGGGCAAGGCTGGCCAGGGGCAGGGGCCCTGCTGGGTCCTGCCACTGGCCTGTGGGGACTCTGAGCACGACCGGCCCTCTCCTGCTGGAAGACCTCCCCGACTGTCTCCAAAGGCCGGTTTGCCAACACTCGCGCCCGCTGTTCCCGCCAGGCACGCACAATGCTCCCAAGCCCGGGAGAAAAGCGCTTCGGGGTGGTGCTCTCACCGGGCACTTGCCCCTGAGCCTGGGGGCAATGCAGGGGGAACACACTCCCAGGCCAAGGCAGAACCACATGCACACGTCTGTTCCTGCCCCCTGCACCGGCAGAGAGCTCGGGGGAGGCAGAGTCTGTCAGGCAGCTGCTGGGCTGGCCACCTGTGTGGGAAGGGGCAGAGCCGACCTAGGGGCAAGTTGGGCCTCTTGCTCTCCCTGCTGCCCTGAGGCTGCTGGGCCAAAGAGGTCTTGGGCATCCAGCCCCTTGCTGGTCCCTTCCCTCTAACGAGGCCCTCTGAGCTCCAGCACCTTGCAGTGTGGAGACAGCCCCTGCCAGCAACCTCCTCTCCAAGGAGGCCTCACCCCAGGCCGAGGCCCAGGGGAAAGGCACCAGCGGGGATGAGCCTGGGGAGGCGCCCGGGCATGTCTGGACCCAGTCCCCGCAGCCTGCCCCTTGGTGGGGCAGTACCCCCGGAGGCCAGGAAGGTCTGGGCAAGGCTGGCCAGGGGCAGGGGCCCTGCTGGGGCCTGCCCCTGGCCTGTGGGGCCTCTGAGCACAACCGGCCCTCTCCCGCTGGAAGACCTCCCCGGCTGCCTCCAAAGGCCGGTTTGCCAACACTCGCGCCCGCTGTTCCCGCCAGGCACGCACAATGCTCCCAAGCCCGGGAGAAAAGCGCTTCGGGGTGGTGCTCTCACGGGGCCCTTGCCCCTAAGCCTGGGGGCAATGCAGGGGGAACACACTCCCAGGCCAAGGCAGAACCACATGCACACGTCTGTTCCTGCCCCCTGCACCGGCAGAGAGCTCGGCAGAGCCAGAGTCTGATAGGTAGCTGCTGGGCTGGCGGCCTGTGTGGGAAGGGGCAGAGCCGACCTAGGGGCAAGTTGGGCCTCTTGCTCTCCCTGCTGCCCTGAGGCTGCTGGGCCAAAGAGGTCTTGGGCATCCAGCCCCTTGCTGGTCCCTTCCCTCTGACGAGGCCCTCTGAGCTCCAGCACCTTGCAGTGTGCAGACAGACCCTGCCAGCAACCTCCTCTCCAAGGAGGCCTCAACCTAGGCCTAAGCCCAGGGGAAAGGCACCAGCGGGGATGAGCCTGGGGAGGCGCCCGGGCATGTCTGGACCCAGTCCCCGCAGCCTGCCCCTTGGTGGGGCAGTACCCCCCGAGGCGAGGAAGGTCTGGGCAAGGCTGGCCAGGGGCAGGGGCCCTGCTGGGTCCTGCCACTGGCCTGTGGGGACTCTGAGCACGACCGGCCCTCTCCTGCTGGAAGACCTCCCCGACTGTCTCCAAAGGCCGGTTTGCCAACACTCGCGCCCGCTGTTCCCGCCAGGCACGCACAATGCTCCCAAGCCCGGGAGAAAAGCGCTTCGGGGTGGTGCTCTCACCGGGCACTTGCCCCTGAGCCTGGGGGCAATGCAGGGGGAACACACTCCCAGGCCAAGGCAGAACCACATGCACACGTCTGTTCCTGCCCCCTGCACCGGCAGAGAGCTCGGGGGAGGCAGAGTCTGTCAGGCAGCTGCTGGGCTGGCCGCCTGTGTGGGAAGGGGAAGAGCCGACCTAGGGGCAAGTTGGGCCTCTTGCTCTCCCTGCTGCCCTGAGGCTGCTGGGCCAAAGAGGTCTTGGGCATCCAGCCCCTTGCTGGTCCCTTCCCTCTAACGAGGCCCTCTGAGCTCCAGCACCTTGCAGTGTGGAGACAGCCCCTGCCAGCAACCTCCTCTCCAAGGAGGCCTCAACCGAGGCTTAGGCCCAGGGGAAAGGCACCAGCGGGGATGAGCCTGGGGAGGCGCCCGGGCATGTCTGGACCCAGTCCCCACAGCCTGCCCCTTGGTGGGGCAGTACCCCCGGAGGCCAGGAAGGTCTGGGCAAGGCTGGCCAGGGGCAGGGGCCCTGCTGGGTCCTGCCCCTGGCCTGTGGGGCCTCTGAGCACAACCGGCCCTCTCCCACTGGAAGACCTCCCCGGCTGACTCCTAAGGCCGGTTTGCCAACACTCCCGCCCGCTGTTCCCGCCAGGCACGCACAATGCTCCCAAGCCCGGGAGAAAAGCGCTTCGGGGTGCTGCTCTCTCCGGGCCCTTGCCCCTGAGCCTGGGGTCCAGGCAGTGGATCCACACTCCCAGACCAAGGCAGAACCACATGCACACGTCTGTTCCTGACCCCTGCACCGGCAGAGAGCTCGGGGGAGCCAGAGTCTGTCAGGCAGCTGCTGGGCTAGCTGCCTGTGTGGGAAGGGGCAGAGCCGACCTAGGGGCAAGTTGGGCCTCTTGCTCTCCCTGCTGCCCTGAGGCTGCTGGGCCAAAGAGGTCTTGGGCATCCAGCCCCTTGCTGGTCCTTTCCCTCTGACGAGGCCCTCTGAGCTCCAGCACCTCTCAGTGTGTAGACAGCCCCTGCCAGCAACCTCCTCTCCAAGGAGGCCTTAACCGAGGCCTAGGCCCAGGGGAAAGGCACCAGCGGGGATGAGCCTGGGGAGGCGCCCGGGCATGTCTGGACCCAGTCCCCGCAGCCTGCCCCTTGGTGGGGCAGTACCCCCGGAGGCCAGGAAGGTGTGGGCAAGGCTGGCCAGGGGCAGGGGCCCTGCTGGGTCCTGCCACTGTCCTGTGGGGCCTCTGAGCACGACCGGCCCTCTCCCGCTGGAAGACCTCCCCGACTGTCTCCAAAGGCCGGTTTGCCAACACTCGCGCCCGCTGTTCCCGCCAGGCACGCACAATGCTCCCAAGCCAGGGAGAAAAGCGCTTCGGGGTGGTGCTCTCACCAGGCCCTTGCCCCTGAGCCTGGGGGCCAGGCAGGGGGAACACACTCCCAGGCCACGGCAGAACCACATGCACACGTCTGTTCCTGCCCCCTGCACCGGCAGGGAGCTCGGGGTAGCCAGAGTGTGTCGGGCAGCTGCTGGTCTGGCCACCTGTGTGGGAAGGGGCAGAGCCGACCTAGGGGCAAGTTGGGCCTCTTGCTCTCCCTGCTGCCCTGAGGCTGCTGGGCCAAAGAGGTCTTGGGCATCCAGCCCCTTGCTGGTCCCTTCCCTCTGACGAGGCCCTCTGAGCTCCAGCACCTTGCAGTGTGGAGACAGCCCCTGCCAGCAACCTCCTCTCCAAGGAGGCCTCAACCGAGGCCTAGGCCAAGGGGAAAGGCACCAGCGGGGATGAGCCTGGGGAGGCGCCCGGGAATGTCTGGACCCAGTCCCCGCAGCCTGCCCCTTGGTGGGGCAGTACCCCTGGAGGCCAAGAAGGTCTGGGCAAGGCTGGCGAGGGGCAGGGGCACTGTTGGGTCCTGCCCCTGGCCTGTGGGGCCTCTGAGCACAACCGACCCTCTCCCACTGGAAGACCTCCCCGGCTGCCTCCAAAGTCCTGTTTGCCAACACTCCCGCGCGCTGTTCCCGCCAGGCACGCACAATGCTCCCAAGCCCGGGAGAAAAGCGCTTCGGGGTGGTACTCTCACCGGACCCTTGCCCCTGAGCCTGGGGGCAATGCAGTGGGAACACACTCCCAGGCCAAGGCAGAACCACATGCACACGTCTGTTCCTGCCCCCTGCACCGGCAGAGAGCTCTGGGGAGCCAGAGTCTGCCAGGCAGCTGCTGGGCTGGCGGCCTGTGTGGGAAGGGGCAGAGCCGACCTAGGGGCAAGTTGGACCTCTTGCTCTCCCTGCTGCCCTGAGGCTGCTGGGCCAAAGAGGTCTTGGGCATCCAGCCCCTTGCTCTTCCCTTCCCTCTGACGAGGCCCTCTGAGCTCCAGCACCTTGCAGTGTGGAGACAGCCCCTGCCAGCAACCTCCTCTCCAAGGAGGCCTAAACCGAGGCCTAGGCCCAGGGGAAAGGCACCAGCGGGGATGAGCCTGGGGAGGCGCCCGGGCATGTCTGGACCCAGTCCCCGCAGCCTGCCCCTTGGTGGGGCAGTACCCCCGGAGGCCAGGTAGGTCTAGGCAAGGCTGGCCAGGGGCAGGGGCCCTGCTGGGTCCTGCCCCTGGCCTGTGGGGCCTCTGAGCACAACCGGCCCTCTCCCGCTGGAAGACCTCCCCGGCTGCCTCCAAAGGCCAGTTTGCCAACACTCGCGCCCGCTGTTCCCGCCAGGCACGCACAATGCTCCCAAGCCCGGGAGAAAAGCGCTTCGGGGTGGTGCTCTCTCCGGGCCCTTGCCCCTGAGCCTGGGGGCCAGGCAGTGGGTCCACACTCCCAGACCAAGGCAGAACCACATGCACACGTCTGTTCCTGGCCCCTGCACCGGCAGAGAGCTCGGGGGAGCCAGAGTATGCCAGGCAGCTGCTGGGCTGGCGGCCTGTGTGGAAAGGGGCAGAGCCGACCTAGGGGCAGTTGGGCCTCTTGCTCTCCCTGCTGCCCTGAGGCTGCTGGGCCAAAGAGGTCTTGGGCATCCAGCCCCTTGCTGGTCCCTTTCCTCTGATGAGGCCCTGTGAGCTCCAGCACCTTGCAGTGTGGAGACAGCCCCTGCCAGCAACCTCCTCTCCAAGGAGGCCTCAACCGAGGCCTAGGCCTAGGGGAAAGGCACCAGCGGGGATGAGCCTGGGGAGGCGCCCGGGCATGTCTGGACCCAGTCCCCGCAGCCTGCCCCTTGGTTGGGCAGTACCCCCGGAGGCCAGGAAGGTCTGGGCAAGGCTGCCAGGGGCAGGGACACTGCTGGGTCCTGCCCCTGTCCTGTGGGGCGTCTGAGCACAACCGGCACTCTCCCGCTGGATGACCTCCCCGTCTGCCTGCAAAGGAAGGTTTGCAAGCACTCCCACCCGCTGTTCCCGCCAGGCACGCACAATGCTCCCAAGCCCGGGAGAAAAGCGCTGCGGCGTGGTGCTCTCTCTGGGCCCTTGCCCCTGAGCCTGGGGGCCAGGCAGGTGGAACACACTCCCAGGCCAAGGGAGAACGACATGCACACGTCTGTTCCTGCCCTCTACACCGGCAGAGAGCTCGGGGGAGCCAGAGACTGCCAGGCTGCTGCTGGTCTGGCTGCCTGTGTGGTACGGGGCAGAGCCGATCTAGGGGCAAGTTGGGCCTCTTGCTCTCCCTGCTGCCCTGAGGCTGCTGGGTCAAAGAGGTCTTGGGCATCCAGCCCTTTGCTGGTGCCTTCCCTCTGACGAGGCCCTCTGAGCTCCACCACCTTGCAGTGTGGAGACAGCCCCTGTCAGCAACCTCCTCTCCAAAGAGGCCTCAACCGAGGCCTACACCCAGGGGAAAGGCACCAGCGGGGATGATCCTGGGGAGGCGCACGTACATGTCTGGACCCAGTCTCCACAGCCTGCCCCTTGGTGGGGCAGTACCCCCGGAGGCCAGGAAGGTCTGGGCAAGTCTGGACAGGGGCAGGGGCCCTGCTGGGTCCTGACCCTGGCCTGTGGGGCCTCTGAGCACAACCGGCCCTCTCCCACTGGAAGACCTCCCCGGCTGCCTCCAAAGTCCTGTTTGCAAACAGTCCCGCCCGCTGTTCACGTCAGGAATGCACAAAGCTCCCAAGCCGGGGAGAAAAGCGCTTCGGTGTGGTGCTCTCTCCGGGCCCTTGCCCCTGAGCCTGGGGGCAAGGCAGGGGGAACACACTCCCAGGCCAAGGCAGAACCGCATGCCCACGTCTGTTCCTGTCCCCTGCACCGGCAGAGAGCTTGGGGGAGCCAGAGTCTGTCAGGCAGCTGCTGGGTTGGCCGCCTGTGTGGGAAGGGGCAGAGCCGCCCTAGGGGCAAGTTGGGCCTCTTGCTCTCCCTGCTGCCCTGAGGCTGCTGGGCCAAAGAGGTCTTGGGCATTCAGCCCCTTGCTGGTCCCTTCCCTCTGATGAGGCCCTCTGAGCTCCAGTACCTTGCAGTGTGGAGACAGCCCCTGCCAGCAACTCCTCTCCAAGGAGGCCTCAACCGAGGCCTAGGCCCAGGGGAAAGGCACCAGCGGGGATGAGCCAGTGGAGGCGCACGATCATGTCTGGACCCAGTCCCCAGAGCCTTCCCCTTGGTGGGGCAGTACCCCCGGAGGCCAGGAAGGTCTGGGCAAGGCTGGCCAGGGGCAGGGGCCCTGCTGGGTCCTGCCCCTGGCCTGTGGGGCCTCTGAGCACAACCGGCCCTCTCCCACTGGAAGACCTCCCCGGCTGCCTCCAAAGTCCTGTTTGCAAACACTCCCGCCCGCTGTTCACGCCAGGCTCGCACAATGCTCCCAAGCCCGGGAGAAAAGCGCTTCGGGGTGGTGCTCTCCCTGGGCCCTTGCCCCTGAGCCTGGGGGCAATGCAGGGGGAACACACTCCCAGGCCAAGGCAGAACCACATGCACACGTCTGTTCCTGCCCCCTGCACCGGCAGAGAGCTCGGGGGAGGCAGAGTCTGTCAGGCAGCTGCTGGGATGGCCGCCTGTGTGGGAAGGGGCAGAGCCGACCTAGGGGCAAGTTGGGCCTCTTGCTCTCCCTGCTGCCCTGAGGCTGCTGGGCCAAAGAGGTCTTGGGCATCCAGCCCCTTGCTGGTCCCTTCCCTCTAACGAGGCCCTCTGAGCTCCAGCACCTTGCAGTGTGGAGACAGCCCCTGCCAGCAACCTCCTCTCCAAGGAGGCCTCACCCGAGGCCGAGGCCCAGGGGAAAGGCACCAGCGGGGATGAGCCTGGGGAGGCGCCCGGGCATGTCTGGACCCAGTCCCCGCAGCCTGCCCCTTGGTGGGGCAGTACCCCCGGAGGCCAGGAAGGTCTGGGCAAGGCTGGCCAGGGGCAGGGGCCCTGCTGGGGCCTGCCCCTGGCCTGTGGGGCCTCTGAGCACAACCGGCCCTCTCCCGCTGGAAGACCTCCCCGGCTGCCTCCAAAGGCCGGTTTGCCAACACTCGCGCCCGCTGTTCCCGCCAGGCACGCACAATGCTCCCAAGCCCGGGAGAAAAGCGCTTCGGGGTGGTGCTCTCACGGGGCCCTTGCCCCTAAGCCTGGGGGCAATGCAGGGGGAACACACTCCCAGGCCAAGGCAGAACCACATGCACACGTCTGTTCCTGCCCCCTGCACCGGCAGAGAGCTCGGCAGAGCCAGAGTCTGATAGGTAGCTGCTGGGCTGGCGGCCTGTGTGGGAAGGGGCAGAGCCGACCTAGGGGCAAGTTGGGCCTCTTGCTCTCCCTGCTGCCCTGAGGCTGCTGGGCCAAAGAGGTCTTGGGCATCCAGCCCCTTGCTGGTCCTTTCCCTCTGACGAGGCCATCTGAGCTCCAGCATCTCTCAGTGTGTAGACAGCCCCTGCCAGCAACCTCCTCTCCAAGGAGGCCTCAACCGAGGCCTAGGCCCAGGGGAAAGGCACCAGCGGGGATGAGCCTGGGGAGGCGCCCGGGCATGTCTGGACCCAGTCCCCACAGCCTGCCCCTTGGTGGGGCAGTACCCCCGGAGGCCAGGAAGGTCTGGGCAAGGCTGGCCAGGGGCAGGGGCCCTGCTGGGTCCTGCCCCTGGCCTGTGGGGCCTCTGAGCACGACCGGCCCTCTCCCGCTGGAAGACCTCCCCGACTGTCTCCAAAGGCCGGTTTGCCAACACTCGCGCCCGCTGTTCCCGCCAGGCACGCACAATGCTCCCAAGCCAGGGAGAAAAGCGCTTCGGGGTGGTGCTCTCACCGGGCCCTTGCCCCTGAGCCTGGGGGCAATGCAGGGCGAACACACTCCCAGGCCAAGGCAGAACCACATGCACACGTCTGTTCCTGCCCCCTGCACCGGCAGAGAGCTCGGGGGAGCCAGAGTGTGTCGGGCAGCTGCTGGTCTGGCCGCCTGTGTGGGAAGGGGCAGAGCCGACCTAGGGGCAAGTTGGGCCTCTTGCTCTCCCTGCTGCCCTGAGGCTGCTGGGCCAAAGAGGTCTTGGGCATCCAGCCCCTTGCTGGTCCCTTCCCTCTGACGAGGCCCTCTGAGCTCCAGCACTTGCAGTGTGCAGACAGACCCTGCCAGCAACCTCCTCTCCAAGGAGGCCTCAACCTAGGCCTAGGCCCAGGGGAAAGGCACCAGCGGGGATGAGCCTGGGGAGGCGCCCGGGCATGTCTGGACCCAGTCCCCGCAGCCTGCCCCTTGGTGGGGCAGTACCCCCCGAGGCGAGGAAGGTCTGGGCAAGGCTGGCCAGGGGCAGGGGCCCTGCTGGGTCCTGCCACTGGCCTGTGGGGACTCTGAGCACGACCGGCCCTCTCCTGCTGGAAGACCTCCCCGACTGTCTCCAAAGGCCGGTTTGCCAACACTCGCGCCCGCTGTTCCCGCCAGGCACGCACAATGCTCCCAAGCCCGGGAGAAAAGCGCTTCGGGGTGGTGCTCTCACCGGGCACTTGCCCCTGAGCCTGGGGGCAATGCAGGGGGAACACACTCCCAGGCCAAGGCAGAACCACATGCACAGGTCTGTTCCTGCCCCCTGCACCGGCAGAGAGCTCGGGGGAGGCAGAGTCTGTCAGGCAGCTGCTGGGCTGGCCGCCTGTGTGGGAAGGGGAAGAGCCGACCTAGGGGCAAGTTGGGCCTCTTGCTCTCCCTGCTGCCCTGAGGCTGCTGGGCCAAAGAGGTCTTGGGCATCCAGCCCCTTGCTGGTCCCTTCCCTCTAACGAGGCCCTCTGAGCTCCAGCACCTTGCAGTGTGGAGACAGCCCCTGCCAGCAACCTCCTCTCCAAGGAGGCCTCAACCGAGGCTTAGGCCCAGGGGAAAGGCACCAGCGGGGATGAGCCTGGGGAGGCGCCCGGGCATGTCTGGACCCAGTCCCCACAGCCTGCCCCTTGGTGGGGCAGTACCCCCGGAGGCCAGGAAGGTCTGGGCAAGGCTGGCCAGGGGCAGGGGCCCTGCTGGGTCCTGCCCCTGGCCTGTGGGGCCTCTGAGCACAACCGGCCCTCTCCCACTGGAAGACCTCCCCGGCTGACTCCTAAGGCCGGTTTGCCAACACTCCCGCCCGCTGTTCCCGCCAGGCACGCACAATGCTCCCAAGCCCGGGAGAAAAGCGCTTCGGGGTGCTGCTCTCTCCGGGCCCTTGCCCCTGAGCCTGGGGTCCAGGCAGTGGATCCACACTCCCAGACCAAGGCAGAACCACATGCACACATCTGTTCCTGACCCCTGCACCGGCAGAGAGCTCGGGGGAGCCAGAGTCTGTCAGGCAGCTGCTGGGCTAGCTGCCTGTGTGGGAAGGGGCAGAGCCGACCTAGGGGCAAGTTGGGCCTCTTGCTCTCCCTGCTGCCCTGAGGCTGCTGGGCCAAAGAGGTCTTGGGCATCCAGCCCCTTGCTGGTCCTTTCCCTCTGACGAGGCCCTCTGAGCTCCAGCACCTCTCAGTGTGTAGACAGCCCCTGCCAGCAACCTCCTCTCCAAGGAGGCCTTAACCGAGGCCTAGGCCCAGGGGAAAGGCACCAGCGGGGATGAGCCTGGGGAGGCGCCCGGGCATGTCTGGACCCAGTCCCCGCAGCCTGCCCCTTGGTGGGGCAGTACCCCCGGAGGCCAGGAAGGTGTGGGTAAGGCTGGCCAGGGGCAGGGGCCCTGCTGGGTCCTGCCACTGGCCTGTGGGGCCTCTGAGCACGACCGGCCCTCTCCCGCTGGAAGACCTCCGCGACTGTCTCCAAAGGCCGGTTTGCCAACACTCGCGCCCGCTGTTCCCGCCAGGCACGCACAATGCTCCCAAGCCAGGGAGAAAAGCGCTTCGGGGTGGTGCTCTCACCAGGCCCTTGCCCCTGAGCCTGGGGGCCAGGCAGGGGGAACACACTCCCAGGCCACGGCAGAACCACATGCACACGTCTGTTCCTGCCCCCTGCACCGGCAGGGAGCTCGGGGTAGCCAGAGTGTGTCGGGCAGCTGCTGGTCTGGCCACCTGTGTGGGAAGGGGCAGAGCCGACCTAGGGGCAAGTTGGGCCTCTTGCTCTCCCTGCTGCCCTGAGGCTGCTGGGCCAAAGAGGTCTTGGGCATCCAGCCCCTTGCTGGTCCCTTCCCTCTGACGAGGCCCTCTGAGCTCCAGCACCTTGCAGTGTGGAGACAGCCCCTGCCAGCAACCTCCTCTCCAAGGAGGCCTCAACCGAGGCCTAGGCCAAGGGGAAAGGCACCAGCGGGGATGAGCCTGGGGAGGCGCCCGGGAATGTCTGGACCCAGTCCCCGCAGCCTGCCCCTTGGTGGGGCAGTACCCCTGGAGGCCAAGAAGGTCTGGGCAAGGCTGGCGAGGGGCAGGGGCACTGTTGGGTCCTGCCCCTGGCCTGTGGGGCCTCTGAGCACAACCGACCCTCTCCCGCTGGAAGACCTCCCCGGCTGCCTCCAAAGTCCTGTTTGCCAACACTCCCGCGCGCTGTTCCCGCCAGGCACGCACAATGCTCCCAAGCCCGGGAGAAAAGCGCTTCGGGGTGGTACTCTCACCGGACCCTTGCCCCTGAGCCTGGGGGCAATGCAGTGGGAACACACTCCCAGGCCAAGGCAGAACCACATGCACACGTCTGTTCCTGCCCCCTGCACCGGCAGAGAGCTCTGGGGAGCCAGAGTCTGCCAGGCAGCTGCTGGGCTGGCGGCCTGTGTGGGAAGGGGCAGAGCCGACCTAGGGGCAAGTTGGACCTCTTGCTCTCCCTGCTGCCCTGAGGCTGCTGGGCCAAAGAGGTCTTGGGCATCCAGCCCCTTGCTCTTCCCTTCCCTCTGACGAGGCCCTCTGAGCTCCAGCACCTTGCAGTGTGGAGACAGCCCCTGCCAGCAACCTCCTCTCCAAGGAGGCCTAAACCGAGGCCTAGGCCCAGGGGAAAGGCACCAGCGGGGATGAGCCTGGGGAGGCGCCCGGGCATGTCTGGACCCAGTCCCCGCAGCCTGCCCCTTGGTGGGGCAGTACCCCCGGAGGCCAGGAAGGTCTAGGCAAGGCTGGCCAGGGGCAGGGGCCCTGCTGGGTCCTGCCCCTGGCCTGTGGGGCCTCTGAGCACAACCGGCCCTCTCCCGCTGGAAGACCTCCCCGGCTGCCTCCAAAGGCCAGTTTGCCAACACTCGCGCCCGCTGTTCCCGCCAGGCACGCACAATGCTCCCAAGCCCGGGAGAAAAGCGCTTCGGGGTGGTGCTCTCTCCGGGCCCTTGCCCCTGAGCCTGGGGGCCAGGCAGTGGGTCCACACTCCCAGACCAAGGCAGAACCACATGCACACGTCTGTTCCTGGCCCCTGCACCGGCAGAGAGCTCGGGGGAGCCAGAGTATGCCAGGCAGCTGCTGGGCTGGCGGCCTGTGTGGAAAGGGGTAGAGCCGACCTAGGGGCAGTTGGGCCTCTTGCTCTCCCTGCTGCCCTGAGGCTGCTGGGCCAAAGAGGTCTTGGGCATCCAGCCCCTTGCTGGTCCCTTCCCTCTGATGAGGCCCTGTGAGCTCCAGCACCTTGCAGTGTGGAGACAGCCCCTGCCAGCAACCTCCTCTCCAAGGAGGCCTCAACCGAGGCCTAGGCCTAGGGGAAAGGCACCAGCGGGGATGAGCCTGGGGAGGCGCCCGGGCATGTCTGGACCCAGTCCCCGCAGCCTGCCCCTTGGTTGGGCAGTACCCCCGGAGGCCAGGAAGGTCTGGGCAAGGCTGCCAGGGGCAGGGACACTGCTGGGTCCTGCCTCTGTCCTGTGGGGCGTCTGAGCACAACCGGCACTCTCCCGCTGGAAGACCTCCCCGTCTGCCTGCAAAGGAAGGTTTGCAAGCACTCCCACCCGCTGTTCCCGCCAGGCACGCACAATGCTCCCAAGCCCGGGAGAAAAGCGCTGCGGCGTGGTGCTCTCTCCGGGCCCTTGCCCCTGAGCCTGGGGGCAAGGCAGGGGGAACACACTCCCAGGCCAAGGCAGAACCGCATGCCCACGTCTGTTCCTGTCCCCTGCACCGGCAGAGAGCTTGGGGGAGCCAGAGTCTGTCAGGCAGCTGCTGGGTTGGCCGCCTGTGTAGGAAGGGGCAGAGCCGCCCTAGGGGCAAGTTGGGCCTCTTGCTCTCCCTGCTGCCCTGAGGCTGCTGGGCCAAAGAGGTCTTGGGCATTCAGCCCCTTGCTGGTCCCTTCCCTCTGATGAGGCCCTCTGAGCTCCAGTACCTTGCAGTGTGGAGACAGCCCCTGCCAGCAACCTCCTCTCCAAGGAGGCCTCAACCGAGGCCTAGGCCCAGGGGAAAGGCACCAGCGGGGATGAGCCAGTGGAGGCGCACGGGCATGTCTGGACCCAGTCCCCAGAGCCTTCCCCTTGGTGGGGCAGTACCCCCGGAGGCCAGGAAGGTCTGGGCAAGGCTGGCCAGGGGCAGGGGCCCTGCTGGGTCCTGCCCCTGGCCTGTGGGGCCTCTGAGCACAACCGGCCCTCTCCCACTGGAAGACCTCCCCGGCTGCCTCCAAAGTCCTGTTTGCAAACACTCCCGCCCGCTGTTCACGCCAGGCTCGCACAATGCTCCCAAGCCCGGGAGAAAAGCGCTTCGGGGTGGTGCTCTCCCTGGGCCCTTGCCCCTGAGCCTGGGGGCAAGGCAGGGGGAACACACTCCCAGGCCAAGGCAGAACCACATGCCCACGTCTGTACCTGTCCCCTGCACCGGCAGAGAGCTTGGGGGAGCCAGGGTCTGTCAGGCAGCTGCTGGGTTGGCCGCCTGTGTGGGAAGGGGCAGAGCCGCCCTAGGGGCAAGTTGGGCCTCTTGCTCTCTCTGCTGCCCTGAGGCTGCTGGGCCAAAGACGTCTTGGGGATCCAGCCCCTTACTGGTCCCTTCCCTCTGACGAGGCCCTCTGAGCTCCAGCACCTTGCAGTGTGGAGACAGCCCCTGCCAGCAACCTCCTCTCCAAGGAGGCCTCAACCGAGGCCTAGGCCCAGGGGAAAGGCACCAGCGGGGATGGGCCAGGGGAGGCGCCCGAGCATGTCTGGACCCAGTCCCCGCAGCCTGCCCCTTGGTGGGGCAGTACCCCCGGAGGCCAGGAAGTTCTGGGCAAGGCTGGCCAGGGGCAGGGGCCCTGCTGGGCCCTGACCCTGGCCTGTGGGGCCTCTGAGCACAACCGGCCCTCTCCCACTGGAAGACCTCCCCGGCTGCCTCCAAAGGCCGGTTTGCAAGCGCTCCCGCCCACTGTTCCCAGCAGGCGGGCACAATGCTCCTAAGCCCGGGAGCAAAGCGCTTCAGGGTGGTGCTCTCTCTGGGACCTTGCCCCTGAGCCTGGGGGTAAGGCAGGGTGTCCACACTCCCAGGCCAAGGCAGAACCACATGCACACGTCTGATCTGCCCCCTGCACCGGCAGAGAGCTCGGGGGAACCAGAGTCTGTCAGGCAGCTGCTGGGCTGGCCGCCTGTGTGGGAAGGGGCAGAGCCGACCTAGGGGCAAGTTGGGCCTCTTCCTCTCCCTGCTGCCCTGAGGCTGCTGGGCCAAAGAGGTCTTGGGCATCCAGCCCCTTGCTGGTCCCTTCCCTCTGACGAGGCCCTCTGAGCTCCAGCACCTTGCAGTGTGGAGACAGCCCCTGCCAGCAACCTCCTCTCCAAGGAGACCTAAACCGAGGCCTAGGCCCAGGGGAAAGGCACCAGCGGGGATGAGCCTGGGGAGGCGCCCGGGCATGTCTGGACCCAGTCCCCGCAGCCTGCCCCTTGGTGGGGCAGTACCCCCGGAGGCCAGGAAGGTCTGGGAAAGGCTGGCCAGGGGCAGGGGACCTGCTGGGTCCTGCCCCTGGCCTGTGGGGCCTCTGAGCACAACCGGCCCTCTCCCACTGGAAGACCTCCCCGGCTGCCTCCAAAGGCCGGTTTGCAAGCACTCCCGCCCACTGTTCCCACCAAGCGCGCACAATGCTCCCAAGCCCGGGAGAAAAGCGCTTCGGGGTGGTGCTCTCTCCCGGCCCTTGCCCCTGAGCCTGGGGGCCAGGCAGGGGGTCCACACTCCCAGGTCAAGGCAGAACCACATGCACACGTCTGTTCCTGCCCCCTGTACCGGCAAAGAGCTCGGGGGAGCCAGAGTCTCTCAGGCAGGTGCTGGGCTGGCCGCCTGTGTGGGAAGGGGCAGAGCCGACCTAGGGGCAAGTTGGGCCTCTTGCTCTCCCTACAGCCCTGAAGCTGCTGGGCTAAAGACGTCTTGGGCATCCAGCCCCTTACTGGTCCCTTCCCTCTGACGAGGCCCTCTGAGCTCCAGCACCTTGCAGTGCGGAGACAGCACCTGCCAGCAACCTCCTCTCCAAGGAGGCCTCAACCGAGGCCTAGGACCAGGGGAAAGGCACCAGCGGGGATGAGCCTGGGGAGGCGCCCGGGCATGTCTGGACCCAGTCCCCGCAGCCTGCCCCTTGGTGGGGCTGTACCCCCGGAGGCCAGGAAGGTCTGGGCAAGGCTGGCCAGGGGCAGGGGCCCTGCTGGGTCCTGCCCCTGGCCTGTGGGGCCTCTGAGCACAACCGGACCTCTCCCACTGGAAGACCTCCCCGGCTGCCTCCAAAGGCCGGTTTGCCAACACTCCCGCCCGCTGTTCCCGCCAGGCACGCACAATGCTCCCAAGCCCGGGAGAAAAGCGCTTCGGGGTGGTGCTCTCTCCGGGCCCTTGCCCCTGAGCCTGGGGGCAAGGCAGGGGGAACACATTCCCAGACCAAGGCAGAACCACATGCACACGTCTGTTCCTGCCCCCTACACCGGCAGAGAGCTCGGGGGAGCCAGAGTCTGTCAGGCAGCTGCTGGGTTGGCTGCCTGTGTGGGAAGGGACAGAGCCGACCTAGGGGCAAGTTGGGCCTCTTCCTCTCCCTGCTGCCCTGAGGCTGCTGGGCCAAAGAGGTCTTGGGCATCCAGCCCCTTGCTGGTCCCTTCCCGCTGACGAGGCCCTCTGAGCTCCAGCACCTTGCAGTGTGGAGACAGCACCTGCCAGCAACCTCCTCTCCAAGGAGGCCTCAACCGAGGCCTAGGCCCAGGGGAAAGGCACCAGCGGGGATGAGCCTGGGGAGGCGCCCGGGCATGTCTGGACCCAGTCCCCGCAGCCTGCCCCTTGGTGGGGTAGTACCCCCGGAGGCCAGGAAGGTCTGGGCAAGGCTGCCAGGGGCAGGGACAGCGCTGGGTCCTGCCCCTGGCCTGTGGGGCGTCTGAGCACAAGTGGCACTCTCCCGCTGGAAGACCTCCCCGTCTGCCTCCAAAGGCCGGTTTGCAAGCACTCTCGCCCGCTGTTCCCGCCAGGCACGCACAATGCTCCCAAGCCCGGCAGAAAAGCGCTTCGGGGTGGTGCTCTCTCCGCGCCCTTGCCCCTGAGCCTGGGGTCCAGACAGGGGGAACACACTCCCAGGCCAAAGCAGAACCACATGCACACGTCTGTTCCTGCCCCCTACACCGGCAGAGAGCTCGGGGGAGCCAGAGACTGCCAGGCTGCTGCTGGGCTGGCTGCCTGTGTGGGAAGGGGCAGAGCCGACCTAGGGGCAAGTTGGGCCTCTTCCTCTCCCTGCTGCCCTGAGGCTGCTGGGCCAAAGAGGTCTTGGGCATCCAGCCCCTTGCTGGTCCCTTCCCTCTGACGAGGCCCTCTGAGCTCCAGCACCTTGCAGTGTGGAGACAGCCCCTGCCAGCAACCTCCTCTCCAATGAGGCCTAAACCGAAGCCTAGGCCCAGGGGAAAGGCACCAGTGGGGATGAGCCTGGGGAAGCGCCCGGGCATGTCTGGACCCAGTCCCCGCAGCCTGCCCCTTGGTGGGGCAGTACCCCCTGAGGCCAGGAAGGTCTGGGAAAGGCTGGCCCGGGGCAGGGGACCTGCTGGGTCCTGCCCCTGGCCTGTGGGGCCTCTGAGCACATCCGGCCCTCCCCCGCTGGAAGACCTCCCCGGCTGCCTCCAAAGGCCGGTTTGCCAACACTCCGCCCACTGTTCCCACCAGGCGCGCACAATGCTCCCAAGCCCGGCAGAAAAGCGCTTCGGGGTGGTGCTCTCACCGGGCCCTTGCCCCTGAGCCTGGGGGCAATGCAGGGGGAACACACTCCCAGGCCAAGGCAGAACCAGATGCACACGTCTGTTCCTGCCCCTTGCACCGGCAGAGAGCTCAGGGGAGCCAGAGTCTGTCAGGCAGCTGCTGGGCTGGCAGCCTGTGTGGGAAGGGGCAGAGCCCACCTAGGGGCAAGTTGGGCCTCTTGCTGTCCCTGCTACCCTGAGGCTGCTGGGCCAAAAAGTTCTTGGGTATCCAGCCCCTTGCTGGTCCCTTCCCTCTGACGAGGCCCTCTGAGCTCCAGCACCTTGCAGTGTGGAGACAGCCCCTGCCAGCAACCTCCTCTCCAAGGAGGCCTCAACCGAGGCCTAGGCCCAGGGGAAAGGCACCAGCGGGGATGAGCCTGGGGAGGCGCCCGGGCATGTCTGGACCCAGTCCCCGCAGCCTGCCCCTTGGTGGGGCTGTAACCCCGGAGGCAGGAAGGTCTGGGCAAGGCTGGCCAGGGGCAGGGGCCCTGCTGGGTCCTGCCCCTGGCCTGTGGGGCCTCTGAGCACAACCGGCCCTCTCCCACTGGAAGACCTCCCCGGCTGCCTCCAAAGGCCGGTTTGCAAGCACTCCCGCCCACTGTTCCCACCAAGCGCGCACAATGCTCCCAAGCCCGGGAGAAAAGCGCTTCGGGTTGGTGCTCTCTCCGGGCCCTTGCCCCTGAGCCTGGGGGCCAGGCAGGGGTTCCACACTCCCAGGTCAAGGCAGAACCACATGCACACGTCTGTTCCTGCCCCTTGCACCGGCAGAGAGCTGGGGGGAGCCAGAGTCTGTCAGGCAGCTGCTGGGCTGGCCGCCTGTGTGGGAAGGGGCAGAGCCGACCTAGGGGCAAGTTGGGCCTCTTGCTCTCCCTGCTGCCCTGAGGCTGCTGGGCCAAAGAGGTCTTGGGCATCCAGCCCCTTGCTGGTCCCTTCCCTCTGATGAGGCCCTGTGAGCTCCAGCACCTTGCAGTGTGGAGATAGCCCCTGCCAGCAACCTCCTCTCCAAGGAGGCCTCAACCGAGGCCTAGGCCCAGGGGAAAGGCACCAGCGGGGATGAGCCAGTGGAGGCGCCTGGGCATGTCTGGACCCAGTCCCCGCAGCCTGCCCCTTGGTGGGGCAGTACCCCCGGAGGCCAGGAAGGTCTGGGCAAGGCTGGCCAGGGGCAGGGGCCCTGCTGGGTCCTGCCCCTGGCCTGTGGGGCCTCTGAGCACAACCGGCGCTCTCCCACTGGAAGACCTCCCCTGCTGCCTCCAAAGGCCGGTTTGCCAACACTCCCGCCCGCTGTTCCCGACATGCACGCACAATGCTCCCAAGCCCGGGAGAAAAGCGCTTCGGGGTGTTGCTCTCTCCGGGCCCTTGCCCCTGAGCCTGGGGGCCAGGCAGTGGGTCCACACTCCCAGACCAAGGCAGAACCACATGCACACGTCTGTTCCTGGCCCCTGCACCGGCAGAGAGCTCGGGGGAGCCAGAGTATGCCAGGCAGCTGCTGGGCTGGCGGCCTGTGTGGAAAGGGGCAGAGCCGACCTAGGGGCAGTTGGGCCTCTTGCTCTCCCTGCTGCCCTGAGGCTGCTGGGCCAAAGAGGTCTTGGGCATCCAGCCCCTTGCTGGTCCCTTCCCTCTGATGAGGCCCTGTGAGCTCCAGCACCTTGCAGTGTGGAGACAGCCCCTGCCAGCAACCTCCTCTCCAAAGAGGCCTCAACCGAGGCCTACACCCAGGGGAAAGGCACCAGCGGGGATGATCCTGGGGAGGCGCACGGACATGTCTGGACCCAGTCTCCACAGCCTGCCCCTTGGTGGGGCAGTACCCCCGGAGGCCAGGAAGGTCTGGGCAAGTCTGGACAGGGGCAGGGGCCCTGCTGGGTCCTGACCCTGGCCTGTGGGGCCTCTGAGCACAACCGGCCCTCTCCCACTGGAAGACCTCCCCGGCTGCCTCCAAAGTCCTGTTTGCAAACAGTCCCGCCCGCTGTTCACGTCAGGAATGCACAAAGCTCCCAAGCCGGGGAGAAAAGCGCTTCGGTGTGGTGCTCTCTCCGGGCCCTTGCCCCTGAGCCTGGGGGCAAGGCAGGGGGAACACACTCCCAGGCCAAGGCAGAACCGCATGCCCACGTCTGTTCCTGTCCCCTGCACCGGCAGAGAGCTTGGGGGAGCCAGAGTCTGTCAGGCAGCTGCTGGGTTGGCCGCCTGTGTGGGAAGGGGCAGAGCCGCCCTAGGGGCAAGTTGGGCCTCTTGCTCTCCCTGCTGCCCTGAGGCTGCTGGGCCAAAGAGGTCTTGGGCATTCAGCCCCTTGCTGGTCCCTTCCCTCTGACGAGGCCCTCTGAGCTCCAGCACCTTGCAGTGTGGAGACAGCCCCTGCCAGCAACCTCCTCTCCAAGGAGGCCCTAACCGAGGCCTAGGACCAGGGGAAAGGCACCAGCGGGGATGAGCCTGGGGAGGCGCCCGGGCATGTCTGGACCCAGTCCCCGCAGCCTGCCCCTTGGTGGGGCAGTACCCCCGGAGGCCAGGAAGGTCTGGGCAAGGCTGGCCAGGGGCAGGGGCCCTGCTGGGTCCTGCCCCTGGCCTGTGGGGCCTCTGAGCACAACCGGCCCTCTCCCACTGGAAGACCTCCCCGGCTGCCTCCAAAGGCCGGTTTGCCAACACTCCCGCCCGCTGTTCCCGCCAGGCACGCACAATGCTCCCAAGCCCGGGAGAAAAGCGCTTCGGGGTGGTGCTCTCTCCGGGCCCTTGCCCCTGACCCTGGGGGCAAGGCAGGGGGAACACACTCCCAGACCAAGGCAGAACCACATGCACACGTCTGTTCCTGCCCCCTACACCGGCAGAGAGCTCGGGGGAGCCAGAGTCTGTCAGGCAGCTGCTGGGTTGGCTGCCTGTGTGGGAATGGACAGAGCCGACCTAGGGGCAAGTTGGGCCTCTTCCTCTCCCTGCTGCCCTGAGGCTGCTGGGCCAAAGAGGTCTTGGGCATCCAGCCCCTTGCTGGTCCCTTCCCGCTGACAAGGCCCTCTGAGCTCCAGCACCTTGCAGTGTGGAGACAGCCCCTGCCAGCAACCTCCTCTCCAAGGAGGCCTCAACCGAGGCCTAGGCCCAGGGGAAAGGCACCAGCGGGGATGAGCCTGGCGAGGCGCCCGGGCATGTCTGGACCCAGTCCCCGCAGCCTGCCCCTTGGTGGGGTAGTACCCCCGGAGGCCAGGAAGGTCTGGGCAAGGCTGCCAGGGGCAGGGACAGCGCTGGGTCCTGCCCCTGGCCTGTGGGGCGTCTGAGCACAAGTGGCACTCTCCCGCTGGAAGACCTCCGCGTCTGCCTCCAAAGGCCGGTTTGCAAGCACTCCCGCCCACTGTTCCCGCCAGGCACGCACAATGCTCCCAAGCCCGGGAGAAAAGCGCTTCGGGGTGGTGCTCTCTCCGCGCCCTTGCCCCTGAGCCTGGGGGCCAGGCAGGGGGAACACACTCCCAGGCCAAGGCAGAACCACATGCACACGTCTGTTCCTGCCCCCTACACCGGCAGAGAGCTCGGGGGAGCCAGAGACTGCCAGGCTGCTGCTGGGCTGGCTGCCTGTGTGGGAAGGGGCAGAGCCGACCTAGGGGCAAGTTGGGCCTCTTCCTCTCCCTGCTGCCCTGAGGCTGCTGGGCCAAAGAGGTCTTGGGCATCCAGCCCCTTGCTGGTCCCTTCCCTCTGACGAGGCCCTCTGAGCTCCAGCACCTTGCAGTGTGGAGACAGCCCCTGCCAGCAACCTCCTCTCCAATGAGGCCTCAACCGAGGCCTAGGCCCAGGGGAAAGGCACCAGCGGGGATGAGCCTGGGGAGGCGCCCGGGCATGTCTGGACCCAGTCCCCGCAGCCTGCCCCTTGGTGGGGCAGTACCCCCGGAGGCCAGGAAGGTCTGTGCAAGGCTGCCAGGGGCAGGGACAGCGCTGGGTCCTGCCCCTGGCCTGTGGGGCGTCTGAGCACAACCGGTACTCTCCCGCTGGAAGACCTCCCCGTCTGCCTCCAAAGGCCGGTTTGCAAGCACTCCCGCCCGCTGTTCCCGCCAGGCACGCACAATGCTCCCAAGCCCGGGAGAAAAGCGCTTCAGGGTGGTGTTCTCTCCGGGCACTTACCCCTGAGCCTGGGGGCAAGGCACGGTGTCCACACTCCCAGGTCCAGTCAGAACCACATGCACACCTTTGATCTGCCTCCTGCACCGGCAGAGAGCTCGGGGGAGCCAGAGTCTGTCAGGCAGCTGCTGGGCTGGCCGCCTGTGTGGGAAGGGGCAGAGCCGACCTAGGGGCAAGTTGGGCCTCTTGCTCTCCCTGCTGCCCTGAGGCTGCTGGGCCAAAGACATCTTGGGCATCCAGCCCCTTGCTGGTCCCTTCCCTCTGACGAGGCCCTCTGAGCTCCAGCACCTTGCAGTGTGGAGACAGCCCCTGCCAGCAACCTCCTCTCCAAGGAGGCCTCAACCGAGGCCTAGGCCCAGGGGAAAGGCACCAGCGTGGATGAGCCAGGGGAGGCGCCCGAGCATGTCTGGACCCTGTGCCCGCAGCCTGCCCCTTGGTGGGGCAGTACCCCCGGAGGCCAGGAAGGTCGGGCAAGGCTGGCCAGGGGCAGGGGCCCTGCTGCGTCCTGCCCCTGGCCTGTGGGGCCTCTGAGCACAACCGGCCCTCTCCCACTGGAAGACCTCCCCGGCTGCCTCCAATGGCCGGTTTGCAAGCGCTCCCGCCCACTGTTCCCAGCGGGCGTGCACAATGCTCCCAAGCCCGGGAGAAAAGCGCTTCAGGGTGGTGTTCTCTCCGGGCACTTACCCCTGAGCCTGGGGGCAAGGCACGGTGTCCACACTCCCAGGTCCAGTCAGAACCAAATGCACACCTCTGATCTGCCTCCTGCACCGGCAGAGAGCTCGGGGGAGCCAGAGTCTGTCAGGCAGCTGCTGGGCTGGCCGCCTGTGTGGGAAGGGGCAGAGCCGACCTAGGGGCAAGTTGGGCCTCTTGTTCTCCCTGCTGCCCTGAGGCTGCTGGGCCAAAGAGGTCTTGGGTATCCAGCCCCTTGCTGGTCCCTTCCCTCTGACGAGGCCCTCTGAGCTCCAGCACCTTGCAGTGTGGAGACAGCCCCTGCCAGCAACCTCCTCTCCAAGGAGGCCTCAACCGAGGCCTAGGCCCAGGGGAAAGGCACCAGCGGGGATGAGCCTGGGGAGGCGCCCGGGCATGTCTGGACCCAGTCCCCGCAGCCTGCCCCTTGGTGGGGCAGTACCCCCGGAGGCCAGGAAGGTCTGGGCAAGGCTGGCCAGGGGCAGGGGCCCTGCTGGGTCCTGCCCCTGGCCTGTAGGGCCTCTGAGCACAACCGGCCCTCTCCCGCTGGAAGAGCTCCCCAGCTGCCTCCAAAGGCCAGTTTGCCAACACTCCTGCCCGCTGTTCCCGCCAGGCACGCACAATGCTCCCAAGCCCGGGAGAAAAGCACTTCGAGGTGGTGCTCTCTCCGGGCCCTTGCCCCTGAGCCTGTGGGCAAGGCAGGGGGAACACTCTACCAGACCAAGGCAGAACCACATGCACACGTCTGTTCCTGTCCCCTGCACCGGCAGAGAGCTCGGGGGAGCCAGAGTCTCTCAGGCAGGTGCTGGGCTGGCCGCCTGTGTGGGAAGGGGCAGAGCCGACCTAGGGGAAAGTTGGGCCTCTTGCTCTCCCTGCTGCCCTGAGGCTGCTGGGCCAAAGACGTCTTGGGCATCCAGCCCCTTACTGGTCCCTTCCCTCTGACGAGGCCCTCCGAGCTCCAGCACCTTGCAGTGTGGAGACAGCACCTGCCAGCAATCTCCTCTCCAAGGAGGCCTCAACCTAGGCCTAGGCCCAGGGGAAAGGCACCAGCGGGGTTGAGCCAGGGGAGGCGCCCGTGAATGTATGGACCCTGTCCCCGCAGACTGCCCCTTGGTGGGGCAGTACCCCCGGAGGCCAGGAAGGTCTGGGCAAGGCTGGCCAGGGGCAGGGGCCCTGCTGGGTCCTGCCCCTGGCCTGTGGGGCCTCTGAGCACAACCGGCCCTCTCCCACTGGAAGACCTCCCCGGCTGCCTCCAAAGGCCGGTTTGCAAGCACCCCCGCCCAGTGTTCCCGCCAGGCGCGCACAATGATCCCAAGCCCGGGAGAAAAGCGCTTCAGAGTGGTGGTCTCTCCAGGCCTTTGCCCCTGAGCCTGGGGGCCAGGCAGGGGATCCACAGTCCCAGGCCAAGGCAGAACCACATGCCCACGTCTGTTCCTGTCCCCTGCACCGGCAGAGAGCTTGGGGGACCAGAGTCTGTCAGGCAGCTGCTGGGTTGGCCGCCTGTGTGGGAAGGGGCAGAGCCGCCCTAGGGGCAAGTTGGGCCTCTTGCTCTCCCTGCTGCCCTGAGGCTGCTGGGCCAAAGACGTCTTGGGCATCCAGCCCCTTACTGGTCCCTTCCCTCTGACGAGGCGCTCTGTGCTCCAGCACCTTGCAGTGTGGAGACAGCCCCTGCCAGCAACCTCCTCTCCAAGGAGGCCTAAACCGAGGCCTAGGCCCAGGGGAAAGGCACCAGCGGGGATGAGCCAGGGGAGGCGCCCGAGCATGTCTGGACCCAGTCCCCGCAGCCTGCCCCTTGGTGGGGCAGTACCCCCGGAGGCCAGGAAGGTCTGGGCAAGGCTGGCCAGGGGCAGGGGCCCTGCTGGGTCCTGCCCCTGCCCTGTGGGGCCTCTGAGCACAACCGGCCCTCTCCCACTGGAAGACCTCCCCGGCTGCCTCCAAAGGCCGGTTTGCAAGCGCTCCCGCCCACTGTTCCCAACAGGCGGGCACAATGCTCCTAAGCCCGGGAGAAAAGCGCTTCAGGGTGGTATTCTCTCTGGGACCTTGCCCCTGAGCCTGGGGGCAAGGCAGGGTGTCCACACTCCCAGGCCAAGGCAGAACCACATGCACACGTCTGATCTGCCCCCTGCACCGGCAGAGAGCTCGGGGGAGCCAGAGTCTGTCAGGCAGCTGCTGGGCTGGCCGCCTGTGTGGGAAGAGGCAGAGCCGACCTAGGGGCAAGTTGGGCCTCTTGCTCTCCCTGCTGCCCTGAGGCTGCTGGGCCAAAGAGGTTTGGGCATCCAGCCCCTTGCTTGTCCCTTCCCTCTTACGAGGCCCGCTGAGCTCCAGCACCTTACAGTGTGGAGACAGGCCCTGCCAGCAACCTCCTCTCCAAGGAGGCCTCAACCGAGGCCTAGGACCAGGGGAAAGGCACCAGCGGGGATGAGCCTGGGGAGGCGCCCGGGCATGTCTGGACCCAGTCCCCGCAGCCTGCCCCTTGGTGGGGCAGTACCCCCGGAGGCCAGGAAGGTCTGGGCAAGGCTGGGCAGGGGCAGTGGCCCTGCTGGGTCCTGCCCCTGGCCTGTGGGGCCTCTGAGCACAACCGGCCCTCTCCCACTGGAAGACCTCCCCGGCTGCCTCCAAAGGCCGGTTTGCCAACACTCCCGCCCTCTGTTCCCGCCAGGCACGCACAATGCTCCCAAGCCCGGGAGAAAAGCGCTTCAGGGTGGTGCTCTCTCCGGGCCCTTGCCCCTAAGCCTGGGGGCCAGGCAGTGGGTCCACACTCCCAGACCAAGGCAGAACCACATGCACACGTCTGTTCCTGACCCCTGCACCGGCAGAGAGCTCGGGGGATCCAGAGTCTGTCAGGCAGCTGCTGGGCTGGCCGCCTGTGTGGGAAGGGGCAGAGCAGACCTAGGGGCAAGTTGGGCCTCTTGCTCTCCCTGCTGCCCTGAGGCTGCTGGGCCAAAGACGTCTTGGGCATCCAGCCCCTTGCTGGTCCCTTCCCTCTGACGAGGCCCTCTGAGCTCCAGCACCTTGCAGTGTGGAGACAGCCCCTGTCAGCAACCTCCTCTCCAAAGAGGCCTCAACCGAGGCCTACACCCAGGGGAAAGGCACCAGCGGGGATGATCCTGGGGAGGCGCACGGACATGTCTGGACCCAGTCTCCACAGCCTGCCCCTTGGTGGGGCAGTACCCCCGGAGGCCAGGAAGGTCTGGGCAAGTCTGGACAGGGGCAGGGGCCCTGCTGGGTCCTGACCCTGGCGTGTGGGGCCTCTGAGCACAACCGGCCCTCTCCCACTGGAAGACCTCCCCGGCTGCCTCCAAAGTCCTGTTTGCAAACACTCCCGCCCGCTGTTCACGTCAGGAATGCACAAAGCTCCCAAGCCAGGGAGAAAAGCGCTTCGGTGTGGTGCTCTCTCCGGGCCCTTGCCCCTGAGCCTGGGGGCAAGGCAGGGGGAACACACTCCCAGGCCAAGGCAGAACCGCATGCCCACGTCTGTTCCTGTCCCCTGCACCGGCAGAGAGCTTGGGGGAGCCAGAGTCTGTCAGGCAGCTGCTGGGTTGGCAGCCTGTGTGGGAAGGGGCAGAGCCGCCCTAGGGGCAAGTTGGGCCTCTTGCTCTCCCTGCTGCCCTGAGGCTGCTGGGCCAAAGATGTCTTGGGCATCCAGCCCCTTACTGGTCCCTTCCCTCTGACAAGGCCCTCTGAGCTCCAGCAGCTTGCAGTGTGGAGACAGCCCCTGCCAGCAACCTCCTCTCCAAGGATGCCTCAACCGAGGCCTAGGCCCAGGGGAAAGGCACCAGCGGGGATGAGCCAGGGGAGGCGCCCGAGCATGTCTGGACCCAGTCCCCGCAGCCTGCCCCTTGGTGGGGCAGTACCCCCGGAGGCCAGGAAGGTCTGGGCAAGGCTGGCCAGGGGCAGGGGCCCTGCTGGGTCCTGCCCCTGGCCTGTGGGGCCTCTGAGCACAACCGGCCCTCTCCCACTGGAAGACCTCCCCGGCTGCCTCCAAAGGCCGGTTTGCAAGCGCTCCCGCCCACTGTTCCCAGCAGGCGTGCACAATGCTCCTAAGCCCGGGAGAAAAGCGCTTCAGGGTGGTGCTCTCTCCGGGCCCTTGCCCCTGAGCCTGGGGGCAAGGCAGGGTGTCCACACTCCCAGGCCAAGGCAGAACCACATGCACACGTCTGATCTGCCCCCTGCACCGGCAGAGAGCTCGGGGGAGCCAGAGTCTGTCAGGCAGCTGCTGGGCTGGCCGCCTGTGTGGGAAGGGGCAGAGCCGACCTAGGGGCAAGTTGGGCTTATTGCTCTCCCTGCTGCCCTGAGGCTGCTGGGCCAAAGAGGTCTTGGGCATCCAGCCCCTTGCTGGTCCCTTCCCTCTGACGAGGTCCTCTGAGCTCCAGCACCTTGCAGTGTGGAGACAGCCCCTGCCAGCAACCTCCTCTCCAAGGAGGCCTCAACCGAGGCCTAGGCCCAGGGGAAAGGCACCAGCGGGGATGAGCCTGGGGAGGCGCCCGGGCATGTCTGGACCCAGTCCCTGCAGACTGCCCCTTGGTGGGGCAGTACCCCCGGAGGCCAGGAAGGTCTGGGCAAGGCTGGCCAGGGGCAGGGGCCCTGCTGGGTCCTGCCCCTGGCCTGTGGGGCCTCTGAGCACAACCGGCCCTCTCCCACTGGAAGACCTCCCCGGCTGCCTCCAAAGGCCGGTTTGCCAACACTCCCGCCCGCTGTTCCCGCCAGGCACGCACAATGCTCCCAAGCCCGGGAGAAAAGCGCTTCGGGGTGGTGCTCTCTCCAGGCCCTTGCCCCTGAGCCTGGGGTCCAGGCAGTGGGTCCACACTCCCAGACAAAGGCAGAACCACATGCACACGTCTGTTCCTGACCCCTGCACCGGCAGAGAGCTTGGGGGAGCCAGAGTCTGTCAGGCAGCTGCTGGGCTGGCCGCCTGTGTGGGAAGGGGCAGAGCCGACCTAGGGGCAAGTTGGGCCTCTTGCTCTCCCTGCTGCCCTGAGGCTGCTGGGCCAAAGAGGTCTTGGGCATCCAGCCCCTTGCTTGTCCCTTCCCTCTGACGAGGCCCTCTGAGCTCCAGCACCTTGCAGTGTGGAGACAGCCCCTGCCAGCAACCTCCTCTCCAAGGAGGCCTCAACCGAGGCCTAGGCCCAGGGGAAAGGCACCAGCGGGGATGAGCCTGGGTAGGCGCCTGGGCATGTCTGGACCCAGTCCCCGCAGCCTGCCCCTTGGTTGGGCAGTAACCCCGGAGGCCAGGAAGGTCTGGGCAAGGCTGGCCAGGGGCAGGGGCCCTGCTGTGTCCTGCCCCTGGCCTGTGGGGCCTCTGAGCACAACCGGCCCTCTCCCACTGGAAGACCTCCCCGGCTGCCTCCAAAGGCCGGTTTGCAAGCACTCCCGCCCACTCTTCCCACCAAGGGCGCACAATGCTCCCAAGCCCGGGAGAAAAGCGCTTCGATGTGGTGCTCTCTCCGGGCCCTTGCCCCTGAGCCTGGGGGCCAGGCAGGGGGTCCACACTCCCAGGCCAAGGCAGAACCACAAGCACACGTCTGTTCCTGCCCCCTGCACCGGCAGAGAGCTCGGGGGAGCCAGAGTCTGTCAGGCAGCTGCTGGGCTGGCCGCCTGTGTGGGAAGGGGCAGAGCCGACCTAGGGGCAAGTTGGGCCTCTTGCTCTCCCTGCTGCCCTGAGGCTGCTGGGCCAAAGAGGTCTTGGGCATCCAGCCCCTTGCTGGTCCCTTCCCGCTGACGAGGCCCTCTGAGCTCCAGCACCTTGCAGTGTGGAGACGGCCCCTGCCAGCAACCTCCTCTCCAAGGAGGCCTCAACCGAGGCCTAGGACCAGGGGAAAGGCACCAGCGGGGATGAGCCTGGGAAGGCGCCCGGGCATGTCTGGACCAGTCCCCGCAGCCACCCCTTGGTGGGGTAGTACCCCCGGAGGCCAGGAAGTTCTGGGCAAGGCTGCCAGGGGCAGGGACACTGCTGGGTCCTGCCCCTGGCCTGTGGGGCGTCTGAGCACAACTGGCACTCTCCCGCTGGAAGACCTCCCCGGCTGCCTCCAAAGGCCGGTTTGCAAGCACTCAATGCCGCTGTTCCCGCCAGCCGCGCACAATGCTCCCAAGCCCGGGAGAAAAGCGCTTCGGGGTGGTGCTCTCTCCCGGCCCTTGGAAGACCTCCCCGGCTGCCTCCAAAGGCTGGTTTTCAAGAACTCCCTCCCGCTGACCCGCCAGCCGCACACAATGCTCCCAAGCCCGGGAGAAAAGCATTTTGGGGTGGTGCTCTCTCCGGGCCCTTGGAAGACCTCCCCGGCTGCCTCGAAAGGCCGGTTTGCAAGCACTCACGTCCGCTGTTCCCGACAGCCGCGCACAATGCTCCCAATTCCGGGAGAAAAGTGCTTCGGGATGGTGCTCTCTCCGGGCTCTTGGAAGACCTCCCAAGCTGCCTCCAAAGGCCGGTTTGCAAGCACTCCCGCCCGCTGTTCCCGCCAGCCTCGCACAATGCTCCCAAGCCCGGGAGAAAAGCGCTTCGGGGTGGTGTTCTCTCCGTGCCAATGGAGGACCTCCCTGGCTGCCCCCAAAGGCCGGTTTGCAAGCACTCCCACTCGCTGTTCCCGCCAGCCACGCACAATCCTCCAAAACCCCGGAGAAAAGCGCTTCGGGGTGGTGTTCTCTCCGTGCCCATGGAAGACCTCCCGGGGTGCCCCCAAAGGCCGGTTTGGAAGCACTCCCACTCGCTGTTCCCACCATCCGCGCAAATGTTCCAAGCCCGGGAGAAAAGCGCTTCTGGGTGGTGCTCTCTCCTGGCCCTTGGAAGACCTCCCCGGCTGCCTCCAATGGCCAGTTTGCAAGCACTCATGCCCGCTGTTCCCACCAGCCGCGCACAATGCGCCCAAGCCCGGGAGAAAAGCTTTTTGGGGTGGTGCTCACACCGGGCCCTGGAAGACCTCCCCGGCTGCCTGCAAAGGCCGGTTTTCAAGCACTCCTGCCTGCTGTTCCCGCCACCCGCGCACAATACTCCCAAGCCAGGGAGAAAAGCGCTTCGGGGTGGTGCTCTCTACAGGCCCTTGGAAGACCTCCCCCGCTGCCTCCAAAGGCCGGTTTGCAAGGACTCCTTCCTGCTGTTCCCGCCAGCCAAGCACAATGCTCCCAAGCCCGGGAGAAAAGTGCTTCGGGGTGGTGCTCTCTCCGGGCCCTTGGAAGACCTCCCCGGCTGCCTCCAAAGGCTGGTTTTCAAGAACTCCCTCCCGCTGTCCCGCCAGCTGCACACAATGCTACCAATCACGGGAGAAAAGCGCTTCGGGGTGGTGCTCTCTCCGGGCCCTTGGAAGACCTCCCCGTTTGTCTCCAAAGGCCGGTTTGCAAGCACTCGTGCCCGCTGTTCCCGCCAGCCGCGCACAATGGTCCCAAGCCCGGGAGAAAAGCGCTTCGGGGTGGTGCTCTCTCCCGACCCTTGGAAGACCTCCCCAGCTGCCTCCAAAGGCCGGTTTGCAAGCACTCAATCCCGCTGTTCCCGCCAGCCGCGCACAATGCTCCCAAGCCCGGGAGAAAAGCGCTTCGGGGTGGTGCTCTCCCTGGGCCCTTGCCCCTGAGCCTGGGGGCAAGGCAGGGGGAACACACTCCCAGGCCAAGGCAGAACCACATGCCCACGTCTGTACCTGTCCCCTGCACCGGCAGAGAGCTTGGGGGAGCCAGAGTCTGTCAGGCAGCTGCTGGGTTGGCCGCCTGTGTGGGAAGGGGCAGAGCCGCCCTAGGGGCAAGTTGGGCCTCTTGCTCTCTCTGCTGCCCTGAGGCTGCTGGGCCAAAGACGTCTTGGGGATCCAGCCCCTTACTGGTCCCTTCCCTCTGACGAGGCCCTCTGAGCTCCAGCACCTTGCAGTGTGGAGACAGCCCCTGCCAGCAACCTCCTCTCCAAGGAGGCCTCAACCGAGGCCTAGGCCCAGGGGAAAGGCACCAGCGGGGATGGGCCAGGGGAGGCGCCCGAGCATGTCTGGACCCAGTCCCCGCAGCCTGCCCCTTGGTGGGGCAGTACCCCCGGAGGCCAGGAAGTTCTGGGCAAGGCTGGCCAGGGGCAGGGGCCCTGCTGGGTCCTGCCCCTGGCCTGTGGGGCCTCTGAGCACAACCGGCCCTCTCCCACTGGAAGACCTCCCCGGCTGCCTCCAAAGGCCGGTTTGCAAGCGCTCCCGCCCACTGTTCCCAGCAGGCGGGCACAATGCTCCTAAGCCCGGGAGCAAAGCGCTTCAGGGTGGTGCTCTCTCTGGGACCTTGCCCCTGAGCCTGGGGGTAAGGCAGGGTGTCCACACTCCCAGGCCAAGGCAGAACCACATGCACACGTCTGATCTGCCCCCTGCACCGGCAGAGAGCTCGGGGGAGCCAGAGTCTGTCAGGCAGCTGCTGGGCTGGCCGCCTGTGTGGGAAGTGGCAGAGCCGACCTAGGGGCAAGTTGGGCCTCTTCCTCTCCCTGCTGCCCTGAGGCTGCTGGGCCAAAGAGGTCTTGGGCATCCAGCCCCTTGCTGGTCCCTTCCCTCTGACGAGGCCCTCTGAGCTCCAGCACCTTGCAGTGTGGAGACAGCCCCTGCCAGCAACCTCCTCTCCAAGGAGACCTAAACCGAGGCCTAGGCCCAGGGGAAAGGCACCAGCGGGGATGAGCCTGGGGAGGCGCCCGGGCATGTCTGGACCCAGTCCCCGCAGCCTGCCCCTTGGTGGGGCAGTACCCCCGGAGGCCAGGAAGGTCTGGGAAAGGCTGGCCAGGGGCAGGGGCCCTGCTGGGTCCTGCCCCTGGCCTGTGGGGCCTCTGAGCACAACCGGCCCTCTCCCACTGGAAGACCTCCCCGGCTGCCTCCAAAGGCCGGTTTGCAAGCACTCCCGCCCACTGTTCCCACCAAGCGCGCACAATGCTCCCAAGCCCGGGAGAAAAGCGCTTCGGGGTGGTGCTCTCTCCCGGCCCTTGCCCCTGAGCCTGGGGGCCAGGCAGGGGGTCCACACTCCCAGGTCAAGGCAGAACCACATGCACACGTCTGTTCCTGCCCCCTGTACCGGCAAAGAGCTCGGGGGAGCCAGAGTCTGTCAGGCAGCTGCTGGGCTGGCCGCCTGTGTGGGAAGAGGCAGAGCTGACCTAGGGGCAAGTTGGGCCTCTTGCTCTCCCTGCTGCCCTGAGGCTGCTGGGCCAAAGAGGTCTTGGGCATCCAGCCCCTTGCTTGTCCCTTCCCTCTTACTAGGCCCTCTGAGCTCCAGCACCTTGCAGTGTGGAGACAGCCCCTGCCAGCAACCTCCTTTCCTAGGAGGACTCAACCGAGGCCTAGGACCAGGAAAAGGCACCAGCGGGGATGAGCCTGGGGAGGCGCCCGGGCATGTCTGGACCCAGTCCCCGCAGCCTGCCCCTTGGTGGGGCAGTACCCCCGGAGGCCAGGAAGGTCTGGGCAAGGCTGGCCAGGGGCAGGGGCCCTGCTGGGTCCTGCCCCTGGCCTGTGGGGCCTCTGAGCACAAGCGGCCCTCTCCCGCTGGAAGACCTCCCCGGCTGCCTCCAAAGGCCAGTTTGCCAAACTCCTGCCCGCTGTTCCCGCCAGGCACGCACAATGCTCCCAAGCCCGGGAGAAAAGCGCTTCGGGGTGGTGATCTCTCCGGGCCCTTGCCCCTGAGCCTGTGGGCAAGGCAGGGGGAACACACTCCCAGAACAAGGCAGAACCACATGCACACGTCTGTTCCTGTCCCCTGCACCGGTAGAGAGCTCGGGGGAGCCAGAGTCTCTCAGGCAGGTGCTGGGCTGGCCGCCTGTGTGGGAAGGGGCAGAGCCGACCTAGGGGCAAGTTGGGCCTCTTGCTCTCCCTGCAGCCCTGAAGCTGCTGGGCTAAAGACGTCTTGGGCATCCAGCCCCTTACTGGTCCCTTCCCTCTGACGAGGCCCTCTGAGCTCCAGCACCTTGCAGTGCGGAGACAGCACCTGCCAGCAACCTCCTCTCCAAGGAGGCCTCAACCGAGGCCTAGGACCAGGGGAAAGGCACCAGCGGGGATGAGCCTGGGGAGGCGCCCGGGCATGTCTGGACCCAGTCCCCGCAGCCTGCCCCTTGGTGGGGCTGTACCCCCGGAGGCCAGGAAGGTCTGGGCAAGGCTGGCCAGGGGCAGGGGCCCTGCTGGGTCCTGCCCCTGGCCTGTGGGGCCTCTGAGCACAACCGGCCCTCTCCCACTGGAAGACCTCCCCGGCTGCCTCCAAAGGCCGGTTTGCCAACACTCCCGCCCGCTGTTCCCGCCAGGCACGCACAATGCTCCCAAGCCCGGGAGAAAAGCGCTTCGGGGTGGTGCTCTCTCCGGGCCCTTGCCCCTGAGCCTGGGGGCAAGGCAGGGGGAACACATTCCCAGACCAAGGCAGAACCACATGCACACGTCTATTCCTGCCCCCTACACCGGCAGAGAGCTCGGGGGAGCCAGAGTCTGTCAGGCAGCTGCTGGGTTGGCTGCCTGTGTGGGAAGGGACAGAGCCGACCTAGGGGCAAGTTGGGCCTCTTCCTCTCCCTGCTGCCCTGAGGCTGCTGGGCCAAAGAGGTCTTGGGCATCCAGCCCCTTGCTGGTCCCTTCCCGCTGACGAGGCCCTCTGAGCTCCAGCACCTTGCAGTGTGGAGACAGCCCCTGCCAGCAACCTCCTCTCCAAGGAGGCCTCAACCGAGGCCTAGGCCCAGGGGAAAGGCACCAGCGGGGATGAGCCTGGGGAGGCGCCCGGGCATGTCTGGACCCAGTCCCCGCAGCCTGCCCCTTGGTGGGGTAGTACCCCCGGAGGCCAGGAAGGTCTGGGCAAGGCTGCCAGGGGCAGGGACAGCGCTGGGTCCTGCCCCTGGCCTGTGGGGCGTCTGAGCACAAGTGGCACTCTCCCGCTGGAAGACCTCCCCGTCTTCCTCCAAAGGCCGGTTTGCAAGCACTCCTGCCCGCTGTTCCCGCCAGGCACGCACAATGCTCCCAAGCCCGGCAGAAAAGCGCTTCGGGGTGGTGCTCTCTCCGCGCCCTTGCCCCTGAGCCTGGGGTCCAGGCAGGGGGAACACACTCCCAGGCCAAAGCAGAACCACATGCACACGTCTGTTCCTGCCCCCTACACCGGCAGAGAGCTCGGGGGAGCCAGAGACTGCCAGGCTGCTGCTGGGCTGGCTGCCTGTGTGGGAAGGGGCAGAGCCGACCTAGGGGCAAGTTGGGCCTCTTCCTCTCCCTGCTGCCCTGAGGCTGCTGGGCCAAAGAGGTCTTGGGCATCCAGCCCCTTGCTGGTCCCTTCCCTCTGACGAGGCCCTCTGAGCTCCAGCACCTTGCAGTGTGGAGACAGCCCCTGCCAGCAACCTCCTCTCCAATGAGGCCTAAACCGAAGCCTAGGCCCAGGGGAAAGGCACCAGTGGGGATGAGCCTGGGGAAGCGCCCGGGCATGTCTGGACCCAGTCCCCGCAGCCTGCCCCTTGGTGGGGCAGTACCCCCTGAGGCCAGGAAGGTCTGGGAAAGGCTGGCCCGGGGCAGGGGACCTGCTGGGTCCTGCCCCTGGCCTGTGGGGCCTCTGAGCACATCCGGCCCTCCCCCGCTGGAAGACCTCCCCGGCTGCCTCCAAAGGCCGGTTTGCCAACACTCCCGCCCACTGTTCCCACCAGGCGCGCACAATGCTCCCAAGCCCGGCAGAAAAGCGCTTCGGGGTGGTGCTCTCACCGGGCCCTTGCCCCTGAGCCTGGGGGCAATGCAGGGGGAACACACTCCCAGGCCAAGGCAGAACCACATGCACACGTCTGTTCCTGCCCCTTGCACCGGCAGAGAGCTCAGGGGAGCCAGAGTCTGTCAGGCAGCTGCTGGGCTGGCAGCCTGTGTGGGAAGGGGCAGAGCCCACCTAGGGGCAAGTTGGGCCTCTTGCTCTCCCTGCTGTCCTGAGGCTGCTGGGCCAAAGAGGTCTTGGGCATCCAGCCCCTTGCTGGTCCCTTCCCTCTGATGAGGCCCTGTGAGCTCCAGCACCTTGCAGTGTGGAGACAGCCCCTGCCAGCAACCTCCTCTCCAAGGAGGCCTCAACCGAGGCCTAGGCCCAGGGGAAAGGCACCAGCGGGGATGAGCCAGTGGAGGCGCCCGGGCATGTCTGGACCCAGTCCCCGCAGCCTGCCCCTTGGTGGGGCAGTACCCCGGGAGGCCAGGAAGGTCTGGGCAAGGCTGGCCAGGGGCAGGGGCCCTGCTGGGTCCTGCCCCTGGCCTGTGGGGCCTCTGAGCACAACCGGCGCTCTCCCACTGGAAGACCTCCCCGGCTGCCTCCAAAGGCCGGTTTGCCAACACTCCCGCCCGCTGTTCCCGACATGCACGCACAATGCTCCCAAGCCCGGGAGAAAAGCGCTTCGGGGTGGTGCTCTCTCCGGGCCCTTGCCCCTGAGCCTGGGGGCCAGGCAGTGGGTCCACACTCCCAGACCAAGGCAGAACCACATGCACACGTCTGTTCCTGGCCCCTGCACCGGCAGAGAGCTCGGGGGAGCCAGAGTATGCCAGGCAGCTGCTGGGCTGGCGGCCTGTGTGGAAAGGGGCAGAGCCGACCTAGGGGCAGTTGGGCCTCTTGCTCTCCCTGCTGCCCTGAGGCTGCTGGGCCAAAGAGGTCTTGGGCATCCAGCCCCTTGCTGGTCCCTTCCCTCTGATGAGGCCCTGTGAGCTCCAGCACCTTGCAGTGTGGAGACAGCCCCTGCCAGCAACCTCCTCTCCAAAGAGGCCTCAACCGAGGCCTACACCCAGGGGAAAGGCACCAGCGGGGATGATCCTGGGGAGGCGCACGGACATGTCTGGACCCAGTCTCCACAGCCTGCCCCTTGGTGGGGCAGTACCCCCGGAGGCCAGGAAGGTCTGGGCAAGTCTGGACAGGGGCAGGGGCCCTGCTGGGTCCTGACCCTGGCCTGTGGGGCCTCTGAGCACAACCGGCCCTCTCCCACTGGAAGACCTCCCCGGCTGCCTCCAAAGTCCTGTTTGCAAACAGTCCCGCCCGCTGTTCACGTCAGGAATGCACAAAGCTCCCAAGCCGGGGAGAAAAGCGCTTCGGTGTGGTGCTCTCTCCGGGCCCTTGCCCCTGAGCCTGGGGGCAAGGCAGGGGGAACACACTCCCAGGCCAAGGCAGAACCGCATGCCCACGTCTGTTCCTGTCCCCTGCACCGGCAGAGAGCTTGGGGGAGCCAGAGTCTGTCAGGCAGCTGCTGGGTTGGCCGCCTGTGTGGGAAGGGGCAGAGCCGCCCTAGGGGCAAGTTGGGCCTCTTGCTCTCCCTGCTGCCCTGAGGCTGCTGGGCCAAAGAGGTCTTGGGCATTCAGCCCCTTGCTGGTCCCTTCCCTCTGACGAGGCCCTCTGAGCTCCAGCACCTTGCAGTGTGGAGACAGCCCCTGCCAGCAACCTCCTCTCCAAGGAGGCCCTAACCGAGGCCTAGGACCAGGGGAAAGGCACCAGCGGGGATGAGCCTGGGGAGGCGCCCGGGCATGTCTGGACCCAGTCCCCGCAGCCTGCCCCTTGGTGGGGCAGTACCCCCGGAGGCCAGGAAGGTCTGGGCAAGGCTGGCCAGGGGCAGGGGCCCTGCTGGGTCCTGCCCCTGGCCTGTGGGGCCTCTGAGCACAACCGGCCCTCTCCCACTGGAAGACCTCCCCGGCTGCCTCCAAAGGCCGGTTTGCCAACACTCCCGCCCACTGTTCCCGCCAGGCACGCACAATGCTCCCAAGCCCGGGAGAAAAGAGCTTCGGGGTGGTGCTCTCTCCGGGCCCTTGCCCCTGAGCCTGGGGGCAAGGCAGGGGGAACACACTCCCAGACCAAGGCAGAACCACATGCACACGTCTGTTCCTGCCCCCTACACCGGCAGAGAGCTCGGGGGAGCCAGAGTCTGTCAGGCAGCTGCTGGGTTGGCTGCCTGTGTGGGAATGGACAGAGCCGACCTAGGGGCAAGTTGGGCCTCTTCCTCTCCCTGCTGCCCTGAGGCTGCTGGGCCAAAGAGGTCTTGGGCATCCAGCCCCTTGCTGGTCCCTTCCCGCTGACAAGGCCCTCTGAGCTCCAGCACCTTGCAGTGTGGAGACAGCCCCTGCCAGCAACCTCCTCTCCAAGGAGGCCTCAACCGAGGCCTAGGCCCAGGGGAAAGGCACCAGCGGGGATGAGCCTGGCGAGGCGCCCGGGCATGTCTGGACCCAGTCCCCGCAGCCTGCCCCTTGGTGGGGTAGTACCCCCGGAGGCCAGGAAGGTCTTGGCAAGGCTGCCAGGGGCAGGGACAGCGCTGGGTCCTGCCCCTGGCCTGTGGGGCGTCTGAGCACAAGTGGCACTCTCCCGCTGGAAGACCTCCGCGTCTGCCTCCAAAGGCCGGTTTGCAAGCACTCCCGCCCGCTGTTCCCGCCAGGCACGCACAATGCTCCCAAGCCCGGGAGAAAAGCGCTTCGGGGTGGTGCTCTCTCCGCGCCCTTGCCCCTGAGCCTGGGGGCCAGGCAGGGGGAACACACTCCCAGGCCAAGGCAGAACCACATGCACACGTCTGTTCCTGCCCCCTACACCGGCAGAGAGCTCGGGGGAGCCAGAGACTGCCAGGCTGCTGCTGGGCTGGCTGCCTGTGTGGGAAGGGGCAGAGCCGACCTAGGGGCAAGTTGGGCCTCTTCCTCTCCCTGCTGCCCTGAGGCTGCTGGGCCAAAGAGGTCTTGGGCATCCAGCCCCTTGCTGGTCCCTTCCCTCTGACGAGGCCCTCTGAGCTCCAGCACCTTGCAGTGTGGAGACAGCCCCTGCCAGCAACCTCCTCTCCAATGAGGCCTCAACCGAGGCCTAGGCCCAGGGGAAAGGCACCAGCGGGGATGAGCCTGGGGAGGCGCCCGGGCATGTCTGGACCCAGTCCCCGCAGCCTGCCCCTTGGTGGGGCAGTACCCCCGGAGGCCAGGAAGGTCTGTGCAAGGCTGCCAGGGGCAGGGACAGCGCTGGGTCCTGCCCCTGGCCTGTGGGGCGTCTGAGCACAACCGGTACTCTCCCGCTGGAAGACCTCCCCGTCTGCCTCCAAAGGCCGGTTTGCAAGCACTCCCGCCCGCTGTTCCCGCCAGGCACGCACAATGCTCCCAAGCCCGGGAGAAAAGCGCTTCGGGGTGCTGCTCTCTCCGGGCCCTTGCCCCTGAGCCTGGGGGCCAGGCAGGGGGAACACACTCCCAGGCCAAGACAGAACGACATGAACACGTCTGTTCCTGCCCCCGGCACCGGCAGAGAGCTGGGGAAGCCAGAGACTGCCAGGCTGCTGCTGGGCTGGCTGCCTGTGTGCGACGGGGCAGAGCCGACCTAGGGGCAAGTCGGGCCTCTTGCTCTCCCTGCTGCCCTGAGGCTGCTGGGTCAAAGAGGTCTTGGGCATCCAGCCCTTTGCTGGTCCCTTCCCTCTGACGAGGCCCTCTGAGCTCCAGCACCTTGCAGTGTGGAGACAGCCCCTGCCAGCAACCTCCTCTCCAAGGAGGCCTCAACCGAGGCCTACGCCCAGGGGAAAGGCACCAGCGGGGATGATCCTGGGGAGGCGCACGGACATGTCTGGACCCAGTCCCCGCAGCCTGCCCCTTGGTGGGGCAGTACCCCCGGAGGCCAGGAAGGTCTGGGCAAGGCTGGTCAGGGGCAGGGGCTCTGCTGGGTCCTGCCTCTGGCCTGTGGGGCCTCTGAGCACAACCGGCCCTCTCCCACTGGAAGACCTCCCCGGCTGCCTCCAAAGGCCGGTTTGCAAGCGCTCCCGCCCACTGTTCCCAGCAGGCGTGCACAATGCTCCCAAGCCCGGGAGAAAAGCGCTTCAGGGTGGTGTTCTCTCCGGGCACTTACCCCTGAGCCTGGGGGCAAGGCACGGTGTCCACACTCCCAGGTCCAGTCAGAACCACATGCACACCTTTGATCTGCCTCCTGCACCGGCAGAGAGCTCGGGGGAGCCAGAGTCTGTCAGGCAGCTGCTGGGCTGGCCGCCTGTGTGGGAAGGGGCAGAGCCGACCTAGGGGCAAGTTGGGCCTCTTGCTCTCCCTGCTGCCCTGAGGCTGCTGGGCCAAAGACATCTTGGGCATCCAGCCCCTTGCTGGACCCTTCCCTCTGACGAGGCCCTCTGAGCTCCAGCACCTTGCAGTGTGGAGACAGCCCCTGCCAGCAACCTCCTCTCCAAGGAGGCCTCAACCGAGGCCTAGGACCAGGGGAAAGGCACCAGCGTGGATGAGCCAGGGGAGGCGCCCGAGCATGTCTGGACCCTGTGCCCGCAGCCTGCCCCTTGGTGGGGCAGTACCCCCGGAGGCCAGGAAGGTCGGGCAAGGCTGGCCAGGGGCAGGGGCCCTGCTGCGTCCTGCCCCTGGCCTGTGGGGCCTCTGAGCACAACCGGCCCTCTCCCACTGGAAGACCTCCCCGGCTGCCTCCAAAGGCCGGTTTGCAAGCGCTCCCGCCCACTGTTCCCAGCAGGCGTGCACAATGCTCCCAAGCCCGGGAGAAAAGCGCTTCAGGGTGGTGTTCTCTCCGGGCACTTACCCCTGAGCCTGGGGGCAAGGCACGGTGTCCACACTCCCAGGTCCAGTCAGAACCAAATGCACACCTCTGATCTGCCTCCTGCACCGGCAGAGAGCTCGGGGGAGCCAGAGTCTGTCAGGCAGCTGCTGGGCTGGCCGCCTGTGTGGGAAGGGGCAGAGCCGACCTAGGGGCAAGTTGGGCCTCTTGTTCTCCCTGCTGCCCTGAGGCTGCTGGGCCAAAGAGGTCTTGGGTATCCAGCCCCTTGCTGGTCCCTTCCCTCTGACGAGGCCCTCTGAGCTCCAGCACCTTGCAGTGTGGAGACAGCCCCTGCCAGCAACCTCCTCTCCAAGGAGGCCTCAACCGAGGCCTAGGCCCAGGGGAAAGGCACCAGCGGGGATGAGCCTGGGGAGGCGCCCGGGCATGTCTGGACCCAGTCCCCGCAGCCTGCCCCTTGGTGGGGCAGTACCCCCGGAGGCCAGGAAGGTCTGGGCAAGGCTGGCCAGGGGCAGGGGCCCTGCTGGGTCCTGCCCCTGGCCTGTAGGGCCTCTGAGCACAACCGGCCCTCTCCCGCTGGAAGAGCTCCCCAGCTGCCTCCAAAGGCCAGTTTGCCAACACTCCTGCCCGCTGTTCCCGCCAGGCACGCACAATGCTCCCAAGCCCGGGAGAAAAGCACTTCGAGGTGGTGCTCTCTCCGGGCCCTTGCCCCTGAGCCTGTGGGCAAGGCAGGGGGAACACTCTACCAGACCAAGGCAGAACCACATGCACACGTCTGTTCCTGTCCCCTCACCGGCAGAGAGCTCGGGGGAGCCAGAGTCTCTCAGGCAGGTGCTGGGCTGGCCGCCTGTGTGGGAAGGGGCAGAGACGACCTAGGGGCAAGTTGGGCCTCTTGCTCTCCCTGCTGCCCTGAGGCTGCTGGGCCAAAGACGTTTTGGGCATCCAGCCCCTTACTGGTCCCTTCCCTCTGACGAGGCCCTCCGAGCTCCAGCACCTTGCAGTGTGGAGACAGCACCTGCCAGCAATCTCCTCTCCAAGGAGGCCTCAACCTAGGCCTAGGCCCAGGGGAAAGGCACCAGCAGGGTTGAGCCAGGGGAGGCGCCCGTGAATGTCTGGACCCTGTCCCCGCAGACTGCCCCTTGGTGGGGCAGTACCCCCGGAGGCCAGGAAGGTCTGGGAAAGGCTGGCCAGGGGCAGGGGCCCTGCTGGGTCCTGCCCCTGGCCTGTGGGGCCTCTGAGCACAACCGGCCCTCTCCCACTGGAAGACCTCCCCGGCTGCCTCCAAAGGCCGGTTTGCAAGCACTCCCGCCCAGTGTTCCCGCCAGGCGCGCACAATGATCCCAAGCCCGGGAGAAAAGCGCTTCGGAGTGGTGGTCTCTCCAGGCCCTTGCCCCTGAGCCTGGGGGCAAGGCAGGGGGAACACACTCCCAGGCCAAGGCAGAACCACATGCCCACGTCTGTTCCTGTCCCCTGCACCGGCAGAGAGCTTGGGGGAGCCAGAGTCTGTCAGGCAGCTGCAGGGTTGGCTGCCTGTGTGGGAAGGGGCAGAGCCGCCCTAGGGGCAAGTTGGGCCTCTTGCTCTCCCTGCTGCCCTGAGGCTGCTGGGCCAAAGACGTCTTGGGCATCCAGCCCCTTACTGGTCCCTTCCCTCTGACGAGGCCCTCTGAGCTCCAGCACCTTGCAGTGTGGAGACAGCCCCTGCCAGCAACCTCCTCTCCAAGGAGGCCTCAACCGAGGCCTAGGCCCAGGGGAAAGGCACCAGCGGGGATGAGCCAGGGGAGGCGCCCGAGCATGTCTGGACCCAGTCCCCGCAGCCTGCCCCTTGGTGGGGCAGTACCCCCGGAGGCCAGGAAGGTCTGGGCAAGGCTGGCCAGGGGCAGGGGCCCTGCTGGGTCCTGCCCCTGCCCTGTGGGGCCTCTGAGCACAACCGGCCCTTTCCCACTGGAAGACCTCCCCGGCTGCCTCCAAAGGCCGGTTTGCAAGCGCTCCCGCCCACTGTTCCCAACAGGCGGGCACAATGCTCCTAAGCCCGGGAGAAAAGCGCTTCAGGGTGGTATTCTCTCTGGGACCTTGCCCCTGAGCCTGGGGGCAAGGCAGGGTGTCCACACTCCCAGGCCAAGGCAGAACCACATGCACACGTCTGATCTGCCCCCTGCACCGGCAGAGAGCTCGGGGGAGCCAGAGTCTGTCAGGCAGCTGCTGGGCTGGCCGCCTGTGTGGGAAGAGGCAGAGCCGACCTAGGGGCAAGTTGGGCCTCTTGCTCTCCCTGCTGCCCTGAGGCTGCTGGGCCAAAGAGGTTTGGGCATCCAGCCCCTTGCTTGTCCCTTCCCTCTTACGAGGCCCGCTGAGCTCCAGCACCTTACAGTGTGGAGACAGGCCCTGCCAGCAACCTCCTCTCCAAGGAGGACTCAACCGAGGCCTAGGACCAGGGGAAAGGCACCAGCGGGGATGAGCCTGGGGAGGCGCCCGGGCATGTCTGGACCCAGTCCCCGCAGCCTGCCCCTTGGTGGGGCAGTACCCCCGGAGGCCAGGAAGGTCTGGGCAAGGCTGGCCAGGGGCAGGGGCCCTGCTGGGTCCTGCCCCTGGCCTGTGGGGCCTCTGAGCACAACCGGCCCTCTCCCACTGGAAGACCTCCCCGGCTGCCTCCAAAGGCCGGTTTGCCAACACTCCCGCCCTCTGTTCCCGCCAGGCACGCACAATGCTCCCAAGCCCGGGAGAAAAGCGCTTCAGGGTGGTGCTCTCTCCGGGCCCTTGTCCCTAAGCCTGGGGGCCAGGCAGTGGGTCCACACTCCCAGACCAAGGCAGAACCACATGCACACGTCTGTTCCTGACCCCTGCACCGGCAGAGAGCTCGGGGGATCCAGAGTCTGTCAGGCAGCTGCTGGGCTGGCCGCCTGTGTGGGAAGGGGCAGAGCAGACCTAGGGGCAAGTTGGGCCTCTTGCTCTCCCTGCTGCCCTGAGGCTGCTGGGCCAAAGACGTCTTGGGCATCCAGCCCCTTGCTGGTCCCTTCCCTCTGACGAGGCCCTCTGAGCTCCAGCACCTTGCAGTGTGGAGACACCCCCTGTCAGCAACCTCCTCTCCAAAGAGGCCTCAACCGAGGCCTACACCCAGGGGAAAGGCACCAGCGGGGATGATCCTGGGGAGGCGCACGGACATGTCTGGACCCAGTCTCCACAGCCTGCCCCTTGGTGGGGCAGTACCCCCGGAGGCCAGGAAGGTCTGGGCAAGTCTGGACAGGGGCAGGGGCCCTGCTGGGTCCTGACCCTGGCCTGTGGGGCCTCTGAGCACAACCGGCCCTCTCCCACTGGAAGACCTCCCCGGCTGCCTCCAAAGTCCTGTTTGCAAACACTCCCGCCCGCTGTTCACGTCAGGAATGCACAAAGCTCCCAAGCCCGGGAGAAAAGCGCTTCGGTGTGGTGCTCTCTCCGGGCCCTTGCCCCTGAGCCTGGGGGCAAGGCAGGGGGAACACACTCCCAGGCCAAGGCAGAACCGCATGCCCACGTCTGTTCCTGTCCCCTGCACCGGCAGAGAGCTTGGGGAGCCAGAGTCTGTCAGGCAGCTGCTGGGTTGGCCGCCTGTGTGGGAAGGGGCAGAGCCGCCCTAGGGGCAAGATGGGCCTCTTGCTCTCCCTGCTGCCCTGAGGCTGCTGGGCCAAAGATGTCTTGGGCATCCAGCCCCTTACTGGTCCCTTCCCTCTGACGAGGCCCTCTGAGCTCCAGCAGCTTGCAGTGTGGAGACAGCCCCTGCCAGCAACCTCCTCTCCAAGGATGCCTCAACCGAGGCCTAGGCCCAGGGGAAAGGCACCAGCGGGGATGAGCCAGGGGAGGCGCCCGAGCATGTCTGGACCCAGTCCCCGCAGCCTGCCCCTTGGTGGGGCAGTACCCCCGGAGGCCAGGAAGGTCTGGGCAAGGCTGGCCAGGGGCAGGGGCCCTGCTGGGTCCTGCCCCTGGCCTGTGGGGCCTCTGAGCACAACCGGCCCTCTCCCACTGGAAGACCTCCCCGGCTGCCTCCAAAGGCCGGTTTGCAAGCGCTCCCGCCCACTGTTCCCAGCAGGCGTGCACAATGCTCCTAAGCCCGGGAGAAAAGCGCTTCAGGGTGGTGCTCTCTCCGGGCCCTTGCCCCTGAGCCTGGCGGCAAGGCAGGGTGTCCACACACCCAGGCCAAGGCAGAACCACATGCACACGTCTGATCTGCCCCCTGCACCGGCAGAGAGCTCGGGGGAGCCAGAGTCTGTCAGGCAGCTGCTGGGCTGGCCGCCTGTGTGGGAAGGGGCAGAGCCGACCTAGGGGCAAGTTGGGCTTATTGCTCTCCCTGCTGCCCTGAGGCTGCTGGGCCAAAGAGGTCTTGGGCATCCAGCCCCTTGCTGGTCCCTTCCCTCTGACGAGGTCCTCTGAGCTCCAGCACCTTGCAGTGTGGAGACAGCCCCTGCCAGCAACCTCCTCTCCAAGGAGGCCTCAACCGAGGCCTAGGCCCAGGGGAAAGGCACCAGCGGGGATGAGCCTGGGGAGGCGCCCGGGCATGTCTGGACCCAGTCCCCGCAGACTGCCCCTTGGTGGGGCAGTACCCCCGGAGGCCAGGAAGGTCTGGGCAAGGCTGGCCAGGGGCAGGGGCCCTGCTGGGTCCTGCCCCTGGCCTGTGGGGCCTCTGAGCACAACCGGCCCTCTCCCACTGGAAGACCTCCCCGGCTGCCTCCAAAGGCCGGTTTGCCAACACTCCCGCCCGCTGTTCCCGCCAGGCACGCACAATGCTCCCAAGCCCGGGAGAAAAGCGCTTCGGGGTGGTGCTCTCTCCGGGCCCTTGCCCCTGAGCCTGGGGGCCAGGCAGGGGGTCCACACTCCCAGGCCAAGGCAGAACCACAAGCACACGTCTGTTCCTGCCCCCTGCACCGGCAGAGAGCTCGGGGGAGCCAGAGTCTGTCAGGCAGCTGCTGGGCTGGCCGCCTGTGTGGGAAGGGGCAGAGCCGACCTAGGGGCAAGTTGGGCCTCTTGCTCTCCCTGCTGCCCTGAGGCTGCTGGGCCAAAGAGGTCTTGGGCATCCAGCCCCTTGCTGGTCCCTTCCCGCTGACGAGGCCCTCTGAGCTCCAGCACCTTGCAGTGTGGAGACAGCCCCTGCCAGCAACCTCCTCTCCAAGGAGGCCTCAACCGAGGCCTAGGACCAGGGGAAAGGCACCAGCGGGGATGAGCCTGGGGAGGCGCCCGGGCATGTCTGGACCAGTCCCCGCAGCCACCCCTTGGTGGGGTAGTACCCCCGGAGGCCAGGAAGTTCTGGGCAAGGCTGCCAGGGGCAGGGACACTGCTGGGTCCTGCCCCTGGCCTGTGGGGCGTCTGAGCACAACCGGCACTCTCCCGCTGGAAGACCTCCCCGGCTGCCTCCAAAGGCCGGTTTGCAAGCACTCAATGCCGCTGTTCCCGCCAGCCGCGCACAATGCTCCCAAGCCCGGGAGAAAAGCGCTTCGGGGTGGTGCTCTCTCCCGGCCCTTGGAAGACCTCCCCGGCTGCCTCCAAAGGCTGGTTTTCAAGAACTCCCTCCCGCTGACCCGCCAGCCGCACACAATGCTCCCAAGCCCGGGAGAAAAGCATTTTGGGGTGGTGCTCTCTCCGGGCCCTTGGAAGACCTCCCCGGCTGCCTCGAAAGGCCGGTTTGCAAGCACTCACGTCCGCTGTTCCCGACAGCCGCGCACAATGCTCCCAATTCCGGGAGAAAAGTGCTTCGGGATGGTGCTCTCTCCGGGCTCTTGGAAGACCTCCCAAGCTGCCTCCAAAGGCCGGTTTGCAAGCACTCCCGCCCGCTGTTCCCGCCAGCCTCGCACAATGCTCCCAAGCCCGGGAGAAAAGCGCTTCGGGGTGGTGTTCTCTCCGTGCCAATGGAGGACCTCCCTGGCTGCCCCCAAAGGCCGGTTTGCAAGCACTCCCACTCGCTGTTCCCGCCAGCCACGCACAATCCTCCAAAACCCCGGAGAAAAGCGCTTCGGGGTGGTGTTCTCTCCGTGCCCATGGAAGACCTCCCGGGGTGCCCCCAAAGGCCGGTTTGGAAGCACTCCCACTCGCTGTTCCCACCATCCGCGCAAATGTTCCAAGCCCGGGAGAAAAGCGCTTCTGGGTGGTGCTCTCTCCTGGCCCTTGGAAGACCTCCCCGGCTGCCTCCAATGGCCAGTTTGCAAGCACTCATGCCCGCTGTTCCCACCAGCCGCGCACAATGCGCCCAAGCCCGGGAGAAAAGCTTTTTGGGGTGGTGCTCACACCGGGCCCTGGAAGACCTCCCCGGCTGCCTGCAAAGGCCGGTTTTCAAGCACTCCTGCCTGCTGTTCCCGCCACCCGCGCACAATACTCCCAAGCCAGGGAGAAAAGCGCTTCGGGGTGGTGCTCTCTACAGGCCCTTGGAAGACCTCCCCCGCTGCCTCCAAAGGCCGGTTTGCAAGGACTCCTTCCTGCTGTTCCCGCCAGCCAAGCACAATGCTCCCAAGCCCGGGAGAAAAGTGCTTCGGGGTGGTGCTCTCTCCGGGCCCTTGGAAGACCTCCCCGGCTGCCTCCAAAGGCTGGTTTTCAAGAACTCCCTCCCGCTGTCCCGCCAGCTGCACATAATGCTACCAATCACGGGAGAAAAGCGCTTCGGGGTGGTGCTCTCTCCGGGCCCTTGGAAGACCTCCCCGTTTGTCTCCAAAGGCTGGTTTGCAAGCACTCATGCCCGCTGTTCCCGCCAGCCGCGCAGAATGGTCCCAAGCCCGGGAGAAAAGCGCTTCGGGGTGGTGCTCTCTCCCGACCCTTGGAAGACCTCCCCAGCTGCCTCCAAAGGCCGGTTTGCAAGCACTCAATCCCGCTGTTCCCGCCAGCCGCGCACAATGCTCCCAAGCCCGGGAGAAAAGCGCTTCGGGGTGGTGCTCTCTCCCGGCCCTTGGAAGACCTCCCCGGCTGCCTCCAAAGGCTGGTTTTCAAGAACTCCCTCCCGCTGACCCGACAGCCGCACACAATGCTCCCAAGCCCGGGAGAAAAGCATTTTGGGGTGGTGCTCTCTCCGGGCCCTTGGAAGACCTCCCCGTCTGCCTCTAAAGGCCGGTTTGCAAGCACTCATGTCCGCTGTTCCCGACAGCCGCGCACAATGCTCCCAATTCCGGGAGAAAAGTGCTTCGGCATGGTGCTCTCTCCGGGCCCTTGGTAGACCTCCCAAGCTGCCTCCAAAGGCCGGTTTGCAAGCACTCCCGCCCGCTGTTCCCGCCAGCCTCGCACAATGCTCCCAAGACCGGGAGAAAAGCGCTTCGGGGTGGTGTTCTCTCCGTGCCAATGGAGGACCTCCCTGGCTGCCCCCAAAGGCCGGTTTGCAAGCACTCCCACTCGCTGTTCCCGCCAGCCACGCACAATCCTCCAAAACCCCGGAGAAAAGCGCTTCGGGGTGGTGTTCTCTCCGTGCCCATGGAAGACCTCCCGGGGCGCCCACAAAGGCCGGTTTGGAAGCACTCCCACTCGCTGTTCCCGCCATCCGCGCAAATGTTCCAAGCCCGGGAGAAAAGCGCTTCGGGGTGGTGCTCTCTACAGGCCCTTGGAAGACCTCCCCGGCTGCCTCCAAAGGCCTGTTTGCAAGGACTCCTTCCTGCTGTTCCCGCCAGCCACGCACAATGCTCCCAAGCCCGTGAGAAAAGCATTTTGGGGTGGTGCTCACTCCGGGCCCTTGGAAGACCTCCCCGGCTGCCTCCAATGGCCAGCTTGCAAGCACTCATGCCCGCTGTTCCCACCAGCCGCGCAGAATGCTCCCAAGCCCGGGAGAAAAGCTTTTTGGGGTGGTGCTCACACCGGGCCCTGGAAGACCTCCCCGGCTGCCTGCAAAGGCCGGTTTTCAAGCACTCCTGCCTGCTGTTCCCGCCACCCGCGCACAATACTCCCAAGCCCGGGAGAAAAGCGCTTCGGGGTGGTGCTCTCTACAGGCCCTTGGAAGACCTCCCCGGCTGCCTCCAAAGGCCGGTTTGCAAGGACTCCTTCCTGCTGTTCCCGCCAGCCACGCACCATGCTCCCAAGCCCGGGAGAAAAGTGCTTCGGGGTGGTGCTCTCTCCGGGCCCTTGGAAGACGTCCCCGGCTGCCTCCAAAGGCCGGTTTGCAAGCACTCATGCCCGTTGTTCCCACCAGCCACGCACAATGCTCCCAAGCCCGGGAGAAAAGCATTTTGGGGTGGTGCTCACTCCGGGCCCTTGGAAGACCTCCCCGGCTGCCTCCAACGGCCAGTTTGCAAGCACTCCTGCCTGCTGTTCCCGCCAGCCGCGCACAATGCTCCCAAGCCCGGGAGAAAAGCGCTTCGGGGTGGTGCTCTCTCCGGGCACTTTCAAGACCTCCCCGGCTGCCTCCAAAGGCAGGTTTGTAAGTACTCATTCCCGCTGCTTCCGCCAGCCACACACAATGCTCCCAAGCCCGGGAGAAAAGCATTTTGGGGTGGTGCTCTCTCCGGGCCCTTGGAAGACCTCCCGGGCTGCCTCCAAAGGCCGGTTTGCAAGCACTCATGTTCGCTGTTCCCGTCAGCCGCGCACAATGCTCCCAAGCCCGGGAGAAAAGCATTTTGGGGTGGTGATCAGTCCGGGCCCTTGGAAGACCTCCTTGGCTGCCTCCAAAGAACAGTTTGCAAGCACTCATGCCCGCTGTTCCCGCCAGCCGCGCACAATGCTCCCAAGACCATGAGAAAAGGGCTTCGGGGTGGTGTTCTCTCCGGGACCATGGAGGACCTCCCCGGCTGCCCCCAAAGGCCGGTTTGCAAGCACTCCCACTCGCTGTTCCCGCCAGCCACACACAATGTTCCAAAACCCGGAGAAAAGCGCTTCGGGGTGGTGCTCTCTCCGGGCCCTTGGAAGACTTCTCTGGCTGCCTCCAAAGGCCGGTTTGCAAGAATTCCCTCCCGCTGTCCCACCAGCCGCACACAATGCTCCAGAACCCGAGAGAAAAGCGCTTCGTGGTGGTGCTCTCTCCGGGCCCTTTGAAGACTTCCCCGGCTGCCTCCAATGGGCGGTATGCAAGCACTCATGCCCGCTGTTCCCACCAGCCATGCACAATGCTCCCAAGCACGGGAGAAAAGCATTTTGGGGTGGTGCTCACTCCTTGCCCTTGGAAGACCTCCGCGCCTGCCTCCAAAGGCCGGTTTGCAAGCACTCCTGCCTGCTGTTCCCGACACACGCGCACACTGCTCCCTAGCCCGGGAGAAAAGCGCATCGGGTTGGTGTTGTCTCCGGGCCCATGGAGGACCTCCCCGGCTGCCCCCAAAGGCCGGTTTGCAAGCATTCCCACTAGCTGTTCCCGCCAGCCACGCAAATGCTCCCAAGCCCGGGAGAAAAGCATTTTGGGGTGGTGCTCTCTCTGGGCCCTTGCCCCTGTGCCTCGGGGCCAGGCAGGGGGTCCACACTCCCAGGTAAAGTCAGAACCACATGCACACGTCTGTTCCTGCCCCCTGCACCGGCAGAGAGCTCGGGGGAGCCAGAGTCTGTCAGGCAGCTGCTGGGCTGGCGGCCTGTGTGGGAAGGGGCAGAGCCGACCTAGGGGCAAGTTGGGCCTCTTGCTCTCCCTGCTGCCCTGAGGCTGCTGGGTCAAAGAGGTCTTGGACATCCAGCCCTTTGCTGGTCCCTTCCATCTGACGAGGCCCTCTGAGCTCCAGCACCTTGCAGTGTGGAGACAGACCCTGCCAGCAACCTCCTCTCCAAGGAGGCCTCAACCGAGGCCTAGTCCCAGGGAAAGGCACCAGCGGGGATGAACCTAGGGAGGCGCCCGGGAATGTCTGGACCCAGTCCCCGCAGCCTGCCCCTTGGTGGGGCAGTACCCCCGGAGGCCAGGAAGGTCTGGGCAAAACTGGCCAGGGGCAGGGGCCCTGCTGGGTCCTGCCCCTGGCCTGTGGGGCCTCTGAGCACAACCGGCCCTTTCCCACTGGAAGACCTCCCCGGCTGCCTCCAAAGGCCGGTTTGCCAACAATCCCGCCCGCTGTTCCCGCCAGGCACGCACAATGCTCCCAAGCCCGGGAGAAAAGCGCTTCGGGGTGTTGCTCTCTCCGGGCCCTTGCCCCTGAGCCTGGGGTCCAGGCAGTGGGTCCACACTCCCAGACAAAGGCAGAACCACATGCACACGTCTGTTCCTGACCCCTGCACCGGCAGAGAGCTCGGGGGAGCCAGAGTCTGTCAGGCAGCTGCTGGGTTGGCTGCCTGTGTGGGAAGGGGCAGAGCCGACCTAGGGGCAAGTTGGGCCTCTTCCTCTCCCTGCTGCCCTGAGGCTGCTGGGTCAAAGAGGTCTTGGGCATCCAGCCCTTTGCTGGTCCCTTCCCTCTGACGAGGCCCTCTGAGCTCCAGCACCTTGCAGTGTGGAGACAGCCCCTGCCAGCAACCTCCTCTCCAAGGAGGCCTTAACCGAGGCCTAGGCCCAGGGGAAAGGCACCAGCGGGGATGAGCCTGGGGAGGCGCCCGGGCATGTCTGGACCCAGTCCCCGCAGCCTGCCCCTTGGTGGGGTACTACCCCCGGGGGCCAGGAAGGTCTGGGCAAGGCTGCCAGGGGCAGGGACACTGCTGGGTCCTGCCCCTGGCCTGTGGGGCGTTTGAGCACAACCGGCACTCTCCCGCTGGAAGACCTCCCCGTCTGCCTGCAAAGGTCGGTTTGCAAGCACTCCCGCCCGATGTTCCCACCAGTCACGCACAATGCTCCCAAGCCCGGGAGAAAAGCGCTTCGGGGTGGTGCTCTCTCCGGGCCCTTGCCCCTGAGCCTGGGAGCCAGGCAGGGGGAACACACCCCCAGGCCAAGGCAGAACGACATGCACACGTCTGTTCCTGCCCCCTGCACCGGCAGAGAGCTCGGGGGAGCCAGAGACTGCCAGGCTGCTGCTGGGCTGGCTGCCTGTGTGGGACGGGGCAGAGCCGACCTAGGGGCAAGTTGGGACTCTTGCTCTCCCTGCTGCCCTGAGGCTGCTGGGTCAAAGAGGTCTTGGGCATCCAGCCCTTTGCTGGTCCCTTCCCTCTGACGAGGCCCTCTGAGCTCCAGCACCTTGCAGTGTGGAGACAGCCCCTGCCAGCAACCTCCTCTCCAAAGAGGCCTCAACCGAGGCCTACGCCCAGGGGAAAGGCACCAGCGGGAATGATCCTGGGGAGGCGCACGGACATGTCTGGACCCAGTCCCCGCAGCCTGCCCCTTGGTGGGGCAGTACCCCCGGAGGCCATGAAGGTCTGGGCAAGGCTGGCCAGGGGCAGGGGCCCTGCTGGGTCCTGCCCCTGGCCTGTGACGCCTCTGAGCACAACCGGCCCTCTCCCACTGGAAGACCTCCTCGGCTGCCTCCAATGTCCTGTTTGCAAACACTCCCGCCCGCTGATCACGCCAGGCTCGCACAATGCTCCCAAGCCCGGGAGAAAAGCGCTTCGGGGTGGTGCTCTCTCCGGGCCCTTGCCCCTGAGCCTGGGGGCAAGGCAGGGGGAACACACTCCCAGGCCAAGGCAGAACCACATGCCCACGTCTGTTCCTGTCCCCTGCACCGGCAGAGAGCTTGGGGGAGCCAGAGTCTGTCAGGCAGCTGCTGGGTTGGCCGCCTGTGTGGGAAGGGGCAGAGCCGACCTAGGGGCAAGTTGGGCCTCTTGCTCTCCCTGCTGCCCTGAGGCTGCTGGGCCAAAGACGTCTTGGGCATCCAGCCCCTTACTGGTCCCTTCTCTCTGACGAGGCCCTCTGAGCTCCAGCACCTTGCAGTGTGGAGACAGCCCCTGCCAGCAACCTCCTCTCCAAGGAGGCCTCAACCGAGGCCTAGGCCCAGGGGAAACGCACCAGCGGTGATGAGCCAGGGGAGGCGCCCGAGCATGTCTGGACCCAGTCCCCGCAGCCTGCCCCTTGGTGGGGCAGTACCCCCGGAGGCCAGGAAGGTCTGGGCAAGGCTGGCCAGGGGCAGGGGCCCTGCTGGGTCCTGCCCCTGGCCTGTGGGGCCTCTGAGCCCAACCGCCCCTCTCCCACTGGAAGACCTCCCCGGCTGCCTCCAAAGGCCGGTTTGCAAGCGCTCCCGCCCACTGTTCCCAGCAGACGTGCACAATGCTCCTAAGCCCGGGAGAAAAGCGCTTCAGGGTGGTGCTCTCTCTGGGCCCTTGCCCCTGAGCCTGGGGGCAAGGCTGGGTGTCCACACTCCCAGGCCAAGGCAGAACCACATGCACACGTCTGATCTGCCCCCTGCACCGGCAGAGAGCTCGGGGGAGCCAGAGTCTGTCAGGCAGCTGCTGGGCTGGACGCCTGTGTGGGAAGGGGCAGAGCCGACCTAGGGGCAAGTTGGGCCTCTTGCTCTCCCTGCTGCCCTGAGGCTGCTGGGCCAAAGAGGTCTTGGGCATCCAGCCCCTTGCTGGTCCCTTCCCTCTGACGAGGTCCTCTGAGCTCCAGCACCTTGCAGTGTGGAGACAGCCCTTGCCAGCAACCTCCTCTCCAAGGAGGCCTCAACCGAGGCCTAGGCCCAGGGGAAAGGCACCAGCGGGGATGAGCCTGGGGAGGCGCCCGGGCATGTCTGGACCCAGTCCCCGCAGACTGCCCCTTGGTGGGGCAGTACCCCCGGAGGCCAGGAAGGTCTGGGCAATGCTGGCCAGGGACAGGGGACCTGCTGGGTCCTGCCCCTGGCCTGTGGGGCCTCTGAGCACAACCGGCCCTCTCCCACTGGAAGACCTCCCCGGCTGCCTCCAAAGGCCGGTTTGCAAGCACACCCGCCCACTGTTCCCACCAAGCGCGCACAATGCTCCCAAGCCCGGGAGAAAAGCGCTTCGGGGTGGTGCTCTCTCCGGGCCCTTGCCCCTGAGCCTGGGGGCCAGGCAGGGGGTCCACACTCCCAGGCCAAGGCAGAACCACATGCACACGTCTGTTCCTGCCCCCTGCACCGGCAGAGAGCTCGGGGGAGCCAGAGTCTGTCAGGCAGCTGCTGGGCTGGCCGCCTGTGTGGGAAGGGGCAGAGACGACCTAGGGGCAAGTTGGGCCTTAGCTCTCCCTGCTGCCCTGAGGCTGCTGGGCCAAAGATGTCTTGGGCATTCAGCCCCTTGCTGGTCCCTTCCCGCTGACGAGGCCCTCTGAGCTCCAGCACCTTGCAGTGTGGAGACAGCCCCTGCCAGCAACCTCCTCCTCAAGGAGGCCTCAACCGAGGCCTAGGCCCAGGGGAATGGCACCAGCGGGGATGAGCCTGGGGAGGCGCCCGGGCATGTCTGGACCCAGGCCCGCAGCCTGCCCCTTGGTAGGGCAGTACCCCCGGAGGCCAGGAAGGTCTGGGAAAGGCTGGCCAGGGGCAGGGGCCCTGCTGGGTCCTGCCCCTGGCCTGTAGGTCCTCTGAGCACAACCGGCCCTCTCCCGCTGGAAGACCTCCACGGCTGCCTCCAAAGGCCAGATTGCCAACACTCCTGCCCGCTGTTCCCGCCAGGCACGCACAATGCTCCCAAGCCCAGGAGAAAAGCGCTTCAGGGTGGTGCTCTCTCCCGGCCCTTGCCCCTGAGCCTGTGGGCAAGGCAGGGGGAACACACTCCCAGACGAAGGCAGAACCACATGCACACGTCTGTTCCTGTCCCCTGCACCGGCAGAGAGCTCGGGGGAGCCAGAGTCTGTCAGGCAGGTGCTGGGCTGGCCGCCTGTGTGGGAAGGGGTAGAGCCGACCTAGGGGCAAGTTGGGCCTCTTCCTCTCCCTGCTGCCCTGAGGCTGCTGGGCCAAAGAGGTCTTGGGCATCCAGCCCCTTGCTGGTCCCTTCCCGCTGACGAGGCCATCTGAGCTCCAGCACCTTGCAGTGTGGAGACAGCCCCTGCCAGCAACCTCCTCTCCAAGGAGGCCTCAACCGAGGCCTAGGCCCAGGGGAAAGGCACCAGCGGGGATGAGCCTGGGGAGGCGCCCGGGCATGTCTGGACCCAGTCCCCGCAGCCTGCCCCTTGGTGGGGTAGTACCCCCGGAGGCCAGGAATGTCTGGGCAAGGCTGCCAGGGGCAGGGACACTGTTGGGTCCTGCCCCTGGCCTGTGGGGCGTCTGAGCACAAGTGGCACTCTCCCGCTGGAAGACCTCCCCGTCTGCCTCCAAAGGCCGGTTTGCAAGCACTCCCGCCCGCTGTTCCCGCCAGGCACGCACAATGCTCCCAAGCCCGGGAGAAAAGCGCTTCGGGGTGGTGCTCTCTCCGGGCCCTTGCCCCTGAGCCTGGGGGCCAGGCAGGGGGAACACACTCCCAGGCCAAGGCAGAACGACATGCACACGTCTGTTCCTGCCCCCTACACCGGCAGAGAGCTCGGGGGAGCCAGAGACTGCCAGGCTGCTGCTGGGCTGGCTGCCTGTGTGGGACGGGGCAGAGCCGACCTAGGGGCAAGTTGGGCCTCTTGCTCTCCCTGCTGCCCTGAGGCTGCTGGGTCAAAGAGGTCTTGGGCATCCAGCCCTTTGCTGGTCCCTTCCCTCTGACGAGGCCCTCTGAGCTCCAGCACCTTGCAGTGTGGAGACAGCCCCTGCCAGCAACCTCCTCTCCAAAGAGGCCTCAACCGAGGCCTAGGCCCAGGGGAAAGGCACCAGCGGGGATGATCCTGGGGAGGCGCACGGACATGTCTGGACCCAGTCCCCGCAGCCTGCCCCTTGGTGGGGCAGTACCCCCGGAGGCCAGGAAGGTCTGGGCAAGGCTGGCCAGGGGCAGGGGCCCTGCTGGGTCCTGACCCTGGCCTGTGAGGCCTCTGAGCACAACCGGCCCTCTCCCACTGGAAAACCTCCCCGGCTGCCTCCAAAGTCCTGTTTGCAAACACTCCCGCCCGCTGTTCACGCCAGGCTCGCACAATGCTCCCAAGCCCGGGAGAAAAGCGCTTCGGGGTGGTGCTCTCTCCAGGCCCTTGCCCCTGAGCCTGGGGGCAAGGCAGGGGGAACACACTCCCAGGCCAAGGCAGAACCACATGCCCACGTCTGTTCCTGTCCCCTGCACCGGCAGAGAGCTTGGGGGAGCCAGAGTCTGTCAGGCAGCTGCTGGGTTGGCCGCCTGTGTGGGAAGGGGCAGAGCCGACGTAGGGGCAACTTGGGCCTCTTGCTCTCCCTGCTGCCCTGAGGCTGCTGGGCCAAAGAGGTCTTGGGCATCCAGCCCCTTACTGGTCCCTTCCCTCTGACGAGGCCCTCTGAGCTCCAGCACCTTGCACTGTGGAGACAGCCCCTGCCAGCAACCTCCTCTCCAAGGAGGCCTCAACCGAGGCCTAGGCCCAGGGGAAAGGCACCAGCGGGGATGAGCCAGTGGAGGCGCACGAGCATGTCTGGACCCAGTCCCCGCAGCCTGCCCCTTGGTGGGGCAGTACCCCCGGAGGCCAGGAAGGTCTGGGCAAGGCTGGCCAGGGGCAGGGGCCCTGCTGGGTCCTGCCCCTGGCCTGTGGGGCCTCTGAGCACAACCAGCCCTCTCCCACTGGAAGACCTCCCCGGCTGCCTCCAAAGGTCGGTTTGCCAACACTCCCGCCCGCTGTTCCCGCCAGGCACGCACAATGCTCCCAAGCCCGGGAGAAAAGCGCTTCGGGGTGTTGCTCTCTCCGGGCCCTTGCCCCTGAGTTGGGGTCCAGGCAGTGGGATCACACTCCCAGACCAAGGCAGAACCACATGCACACGTCTGTTCCTGACCCCTGCACCGGCAGAGAGCTCGGGGGAGCCAGAGTCTGTCAGGCAGCTGCTGGGTTGGCCGCCTGTGTGGGAAGGGGCAGAGCCGCCCTAGGGGCAAGTTGGGCCTCTTGCTCTCCCTGCTGCCCTAAGGCTGCTGGGCCAAAGAGGTCTTGGGCATCCAGCCCCTTGCTGGTCCCTTCCCTCTGACGAGGCCCTCTGAGCTCCAGCACCTTGCAGTGTGGAGACAGCCCCTGCCAGCAACCTCCTCTCCAAGGAGGCCTCAACCGAGGCCTAGGACCAGGGGAAAGGCACCAGCGGGGATGAGCCTGGGGAGGCGCCCGAGCATGTCTGGACCCAGTCCCCGCAGCCTGCCCCTTTGTGGGGCAGTACCCCCGGAGGCCAGGAAGGTCTGGGCAAGGCTGGCCAGGGGCAGGGGCTCTGCTGCGTCCTGCCCCTGGCCTGTGGGGCCTCTGAGCACAACCGGCCCTCTCCCACTGGAAGACCTCCCCGGCTGCCTCCAAAGGCCGGTTGGCAAGCGCTCCCGCCCACTGTTCCAAGCAGGCGTGCACAATGCTCCCAAGCCCGGGAGAAAAGCGCTTCGGGGTGGTGCTCTCTCCGGGCCCTTGCCCCTGAGCCTGGGGGCAAGGCTGGGGGAACACACTCCCAGGTCAAGGTAGAACCACATACCCACGTCTGTTCCTGTCCCCTGAACCGGCAGAGAGCTTGGGGGAGCCAGAGTGTCAGGCAGCTGTTGGGTTGGCCGCCTGTGTGGGATGGGGCAGAGCCGCCCTAGGGGCAAGCTGGGCCTCTTGCTCTCCCTGCTGTCCTGAGGCTGCTGGTCCAAAGACGTCTTGGGCATCCAGCCCCTTACTGGTCCCTTCCCTCTGACGAGGCCCTCTGAGCTCCAGCACCTTGCAGTGTGGAGACAGCCCCTGCCAGCAACCTCCTCTCCAAGGAGGCCTCAACCGAGGCCTAGGCCCAGGGGAATGGCACCAGCGGGGATGAGCCTGGGGAGGTGCCCGGGCATGTCTGGACGCGATTCCCGCAGCCTGCCCCTTGGTGGGGCAGTATCCCCGGAGACCAGGAAGGTCTGGGCAAGGCTGGCCAGGGGCAGGGGCCCTGCTGCGTCCTGCCCCTGGCCTGTGGGGCCTCTGAGCACAACCGGCCCTCTCCCACTGGAAGACCTCCCCGGCTGCCTCCAAAGGCCGGTTTGCCAACACTCCCGGCCGCTGTTCCCGCCAGGCACGCACAATGCTCCCAAGCCCGGGAGAAAAGCGCTTCGGGGTGTTGCTCTCTCCGGGCCCTTGCCCCTGAGCCTGCGGTCCAGGCAGTGTGTACACACTCCCAGACCAAGGCAGAACAACATGCACACGTCTGTTCCTGACCCCTGCACCAGCAGAGAGCTCGGGGGAGCCAGAGTCTGTCAGGCAGCTGCTGGGTTGGCTGCCTGTGTCGGAAGGGGCAGAGCCGACCTAGGGGCAAGTTGGGCCTCTTGCTCTCTCTGCTGCCCTGAGGCTGCTGGGCCAAAGAGGTCTTGGGCATCCAGCCCCTTGCTGGTCCCTTCCCGCTGACGAGGCCCTCTGAACTCCAGCACCTTGCTGTGTAGAGACAGCCCCTGCCAGCAACCTCCTCTCCAAGGAGGCCTCAACCGAGGCCTAGGCCCAGGGGAAAGGCACCAGCGGGGATGAGCCTGGGGAGGCGCCCGGGCATGTCTGGACCCAGTCTCCGCAGCCTGCCCCTTGGTGGGGCAGTACCCTCGGAGGCCAGGAAGGTCTGGGCAAGGCTGCCAGGGGCAGGGACAGTGCTGGGTCCTGCCCCTGGCCTGTGGGGCGTCTGAGCACAACCGGCACTCTCCCGCTGGAAGACCTCCCCGTCTGCCTCCAAAGGCCGGTTTGCAAGCACTCCCGCCCGCTGTTCCCGCCAGGCACGCACAATGCTCCCACGCCCGGGAGAAAAGCGCTTCGGGGTGGTGCTCTCTCCGGGCCCTTGCACCTGAGCCTGGGGGCCAGGAAGGGGGAACACACTCCCAGGCTAAGGCAGAATGACATGCACACGTCTGTTCCTGCCCCCTACACCGGCAGAGAGCTCGGTGGAGCCAGAGACTGCCAGGCTGCTGCTGGGCTGGCTGCCTGTGTGGGACGGGGCAGAGCCGACCTAGGGGCAAGTTGGGCCTCTTGCTCACCCTGCTGCCCTGAGGCTGCTGGGTCAAAGAGGTCTTGGACATCCAGCCCTTTGCTGGTCCCTTCCCGCTGACGAGGCCCTCTGAGCTCCAGCACCTTGCAGTGTGGAGACAGCCCCTGCCAGCAACCTCCTCTCCAAAGAGGCCTCAACCGAGGCCTACGCCCAGGGGAAAGGCACCAGCGGGGATGATCCTAGGGAGGCACACGGACATGTCTGGACCCAGTCCCCGCAGCCTGCCCCTTGGTGGGGCAGTACCCCCGGAGGCCAGGAAGGTCTGGGCAAGGCTGGCCAGGGGCAGGGGCCCTGCTGTGTCCTGCCCCTGGCCTGTGAGGCCTTTGAGCACAACCGGCCCTCTCCCACTGGAAGACCTCCCCGGCTGCCTCCAAAGTCCTGTTTGCAAACACTCCCGCCCGCTGTTCACGCCAGGCTCGCACAATGCTCCCAAGCCCGGGAGAAAAGCGCTTCGGGGTGGTGCTCTCTCCGGGCCCTTGCCCCTGAGCCTGGGGGCAAGGCTGGGGGAACACACTCCCAGGTCAAGGTAGAACCACATGCCCACGTCTGTTCCTGTCCCCTGCACCGGCAGAGAGCTTGGGGGAGCCAGAGTGTCAGGCAGCTGTTGGGTTGGCCGCTTGTGTGGGATGGGGCAGAGCCGCCCTAGGGGCAAGTTGGGCCTCTTGCTCTCCCTGCTGTCCTGAGGCTGCTGGGCCAAAGACGTCTTGGGCATCCAGCCCCTTACTGGTCCCTTCCTTCTGACGAGGCCCTCTGAGCTCCAGCACCTTGCAGTGTGGAGACAGCCCCTGCCAGCAACCTCCTCTCCAAGGAGGCCTCAACCGAGGCCTAGGCCCAGGGGAAAGGCACCAGCGGGGATGAGCCTGGGGAGGTGCCCGGGCATGTCTGGACGCAATTCCCGCAGCCTGCCCCTTGGTGGGGCAGTACCCCCGGAGACCAGGAAGGTCTGGGCAAGGCTGGCCAGGGGCAGGGGCCCTGCTGCGTCCTGCCCCTGGCCTGTGGGGCCTCTGAGCACAACCGGCCCTCTCCCACTGGAAGACCTCCCCGGCTGCCTCCAAAGGCCGGTTTTCAAGCGCTCCCGCCCACTGTTCCCAGCAGGCGTGCACAATGCTCCCAAGCCCGGGAGAAAAGCGCTTCAGGGTGGTGCTCTCTCCGGGCCCTTGCCCCTGAGCCTGGGGGCAATGCAGGGTGTCCACACTCCCAGGCCAAGGCAGAACCACATGCACACGTCTGATCTGCCCCCTGCACCGGCAGAGAGCTCGGGGGAGCCAGAGTCTGTCAGGCAGCTGCTGGGCTGGCCGCCTGTGTGGGAAGGGGCAGAGCTGACCTAGGGGCAAGTTGGGCCTCTTGCTCTCTCTGCTGCCCTGAGGCTGCTGGGCCAAAGAGGTCTTGGGCATCCAGCCCCTTGCTGGTCCCTTCCCTCTGACGAGGCCCTCTGAGCTCCAGCACCTTGCAGTGTGGAGACAGCCCCTGCCAGCAACCTCCTCTCCAAGGAGGCCTAAACCGAGGCCTAGGCCCAGGGGAAGGGCACCAGCGGGGATGAGCGTGGGGAGGCGCCCGGGCATGTCTGGACCCAGTCCCCACAGCCTGCCCCTTGGTGGGGCAGTACCCCCGGAGGCCAGGAAGGTCTGGGAAAGGCTGGCCAGGGGCAGGGGCCCTGCTGGGTCCTGCCCCTGGCCTGTGGGGCCTCTGAGCACAACCGGCCCTCTCCCACTGGAAGACCTCCCCGGCTGCCTCCAAAGGCCGGTTTGCCAACACCCCCGCCCGCTGTTCCCGCCAGGGACGCACAATGCTCCCAAGCCCGGGAGAAAAGCGCTTCTGGGTGTTGCTCTCTCCGGGCCCTTGCCCCTGAGCCTGGGGGCCAGGCAGTTGGTCCACACTCCCAGACCAAGGCAGAACCACATGCACACGTCTGTTCCTGACCCCTGCACCGGCAGAGAGCTCGGGGGAGCCAGAGTCTGTCAGGCAGCTGCTGGGCTGGTCGCCTGTGTGGGAAGGGGCAGAGCCGACCTAGGAGCAAGTTGGGCCTCTTGCTCTCCCTGCTGCCCTGAGGCTGCTGGGCCAAAGAGGTCTTGGGCATCCAGCCCCTTGCTTGTCCCTTCCCTCTGACGAGGCCCTCTGAGCTCCAGCACCTTGCAGTGTGGAGACAGCCCCTGCCAGCAACCTCCTCTCCAAGGAGGCCTCAACCGAGGCCTAGGACCAGGGGAAAGGCACCAGCGGGGATGAGCCTGGGGAGGCGCCCGGGCATGTCTGGACCCGTCCCCGCAGCCTGCCCCTTGGTGGGGCAGTACCCCCGGAGGCCAGGAAGGTCTGGGAAAGGCTGGCCAGGGGCAGGGGCCCTGCTGGGTCCTGCCCCTGGCCTGTGGGGCGTCTGAGCACAACCGGCACTCTCCCGCTGGAAGACCTCCCCGTCTGCCTCCAAAGGCCGGTTTGCAAGCACTCCCACCCACTGTTCCCGCCAGGCGCGCACAATGCTCCCAAGCCCGGGAGAAAAGCGCTTCGGGGTGGTGGTCTCTCCGGGCCCTTGCCCCTGAGCCTGGGGGCCAGGCAGGGGATCCACAGTTCCAGGCCAAGGCAGAACCACATGCACACGTCTGTTCCTGCCCCCTCCACCGGCAGAGAGCTGGGGGGAGCCAGAGTCTGTCAGGCAGCTGCTGGGCTGGCCGCCTGTGTGGGAAGGGGCAGATCCGACCTAGGGGCAAGTTGGGCCTCTTCCTCTCCCTGTTGCCCTGAGGCTGCTGGGCCAAAGAGGTCTTGGGCATCCAGCCCCTTGCTGGTCCCTTCCCTCTGATGAGGCCCTGTGAGCTCCAGCACCTTGCAGTGTGGAGACAGCCCCTGCCAGCAACCTCCTCTCCAAGGAGGCCTCAACCGAGGCCTAGGCCTAGGGGAAAGGCACCAGCGGGGATGAGCCTGGGGAGGCGCCCGGCGATGTCTGGACCCAGTCCCCGCAGCCTGCCCCTTGGTGGGGCAGTACCCCCGGATGCCAGGAAGGTCTGGGCAAGGCTGCCAGGGGCAGGGACGCTGCTGGGTCCTGCCCCTGGCCTGTGGGGCGTCTGAGCACAACAGGCACCCTCCCGCTGGAAGACCTCCCCGTCTGCCTCCAAAAGACGGTTTGCAAGCACTCCCACCCGCTGTTCCCGCCAGGCACGCACAATGCTCCCAAGCCCGGGAGAAAAGCGCTTCGGGGTGGTGCTCTCTCCGGGCCCTTGCCCCTGAGCCTGGGGGCCAGGCAGGGGGAACACACTCCCAGGCCAAGGGAGAACGACATGCACACGTCTGTTCCTGCCCCCTACACCGGCAGAGAGCTCGGGGGAGCCAGAGACTGCCAGGCTGCTGCTGGGCTGGCTGCCCTTGTGGGACGGGGCAGATCCGACCTAGGGGCAAGTTGGGCCTCTTGCTCTCCCTGCTGCCCTGAGGCTGCTGGGTCAAAGAGGTCTTGGGCATCCAGTCCTTTGCTGGTGCCTTCCCTCTGACGAGGCCCTCTGAGCTCCAGCACCTTGCAGTGTGGAGACAGCCCCTGCCAGCAACTTCCTCTCCAAAGAGGCCTCAACCGAGGACTACACCCAGGGGAAAGGCACCAGCGGGGATGATCCTGGGGAGGCGCACGGACATGTCTGGACCCAGTCTCCGCAGCCTGCCCCTTGGTGGGGCAGTACCCCCGGAGGCCAGGAAGGTCTGGGCAAGTCTGGCCAGGGGCAGGGGCCCTGCTGGGTCCTAACCCTGGCCTGTGGGGCCGCTGAGCAAAAACGGCCCTCTCCCACTGGAAGACCTCCCCGGCTGCCTCCAAAATCCTGTTTGCAAACACTCCCGCCCGCTGTTCACGTCAGGCTCGCACAATGCTCCCAAGCCCGGGAGAAAAGCACTTCGGAGTGGTGCTCTCTCCGGGCCCTTGCCCCTGAGCCTGGGGGCAAGGCAGGGGGAACACACTCCCAGGCCAAGGCAGAACCACATGCACACGTCTGTTCCTGTCCCCTGCACCGGCAGAGAGCTTGGGGGAGCCAGAGTCTGTCAGGCAGCTGCTGGGTTGGCCGCCTGTGTGGGAAGGGGCAGAGCCGACCTAGGGGCAAGTTGGGCCTCTTGCTCTCCCTGCTGCCCTGAGGCTGCTGGGCGAAAGAGGTCTTGGGCATCCAGCCCCTCACTGGTCCCTTCCCTCTGACGAGGCCCTCTGAGCTCCAGCACCTTGCAGTGTGGAGACAGCCCCTGCCAGCAACCTCCTCTCCAAGGAGGCGTCAACCGAAGCCTAGGCCCAGGGGAAAGGCACCAGCGGGGATGAGCCAGGGGAGGCGCCCGAGCATGTCTGGACCCAGTCCCCGCAGCCTGCCCCTTGGTGGGGCAGTACCCCCGAAGGCCAGGAAGGTCTGGGAAAGGCTGGCCAGGGGCAGGGGACCTGCTGGGTCCTGCCCCTGGCCTGTGGGGCCTCTGAGCACAACCGGCCCTCTCCCACTGAAAGACCTCCCCGGCTGCCTCCAAAGGCCGGTTTGCAAGCGCTACCGCCCACTGTTCCCAGCAGGCGTGCACAATGCTCCTAAGCCCGGGAGAAAAGCGCTTCAGGGTGGTGCTCTCTCTGGGCCCTTGCCCCTGAGCCAGGGGGCAAGGCAGGGTGTCCACACACCCAGGCCAAGGCAGAACCACATGCACACGTCTGATCTGCCCCCTGCACCGGCAGAGAGCTCGGGGGAGCCAGAGTCTGTCAGGCAGCTGCTGGGCTGGCTGCCTGTGTGGGAAGTGGCAGAGCCGACCTAGGGGCAAGTTGGGCCTCTTGCTCTCCCTGCTACCCTGAGGCTGCTGGGCCAAAGAGGTCTTGGGCATCCAGCCCCTTGCTGGTCCCTTCCCTCTGACGAGGCCCTCTGAGCTCCAGCACCTTGCAGTGTGGAGACAGCCCCTGCCAGCAACCTCCTCTCCAAGGAGGCCTAAACTGAGGCCTAGGCCCAGGGGAAAGGCACCAGCGGGGATGAGCCTGGGGAGGCGCCCGGGCATGTCTGGACCCAGTCCCCGCAGCCTGCCCCTTGGTGGGGCAGTACCCCCGGAGGCCAGAAAGGTCTGGGAAAGGCTGGCCAGGGGCAGGGGACCTGCTGGGTCCTGCCCCTGGCCTGTGGGGCCTCTGAGCACAACCGGCCCTCTCCCACTGGAAGACCAACCCGGCTGCCTCCAAAGGCCGGTTTGCAAGCACTCCCACCCAATGTTCCCACCAAGGGCGCACAACGCTCCCAAGCCCGGGAGAAAAGCGCTTCGGGGTGGTGCTCTCTCCGGGCCCTTTCCCGTGAGCCTGGGGGCCAGGCAGGGGGTCCACACTCCCAGGCCAAGGCAGAACGACATGCACACGTCTGTTCCTGCCCCCTGCACCGGCAGAGAGCTCGGGGGAGCCAGAGTCTGTCAGGCAGCTGCTGGGCTGGCCGCCTGTGTGGGAAGGGGCAGAGCCGACCTAGGGGCAAGTTGGGCCTCTTGCTCTCCCTGCTGCCCTGAGGCTGCTGGGCCAAAGAGGTCTTGGGCATCCAGCCCCTTGCTGGTCCCTTCCCTCTGACGAGGCCCTCTGAGCTCCAGCACCTTTCAGTGTGGAGACAGCCCCTGCCAGCAACCTCCTCTCCAAGGAGGCCTCAACTGAGGCCTAGGACCAGGGGAAAGACACCAGCGGGGATGAGCCTGGGGAGGCGCCTGGGCATGTCTGGACCCAGTCCCCGCAGCCTGCCCCTTGGTGGGGCAGTACCCCCGGAGGCCAGGAAGGTCTGGGCAAGGCTGCCAGGGGCAGGGACACTGCTGGGTCCTGCCCCTGGCCTGTGGGGTGTCTGAGCACAACCGGCACTCTCCCGCTGGAAGACCTCCCCGTCTGCCTCCAAAGGCCGGTTTGCAAGCACTCTCGCCCGCTGTTCCCGCCAGGCACGCACAATGCTCCCAAGCCCGGGAGAAAAGCGCTTCGGGGTGGTGCTCTCTCCGGGCCCTTGCCCCTGAGCCTGGGGGCCAGGCAGGGGGAACACACTCCCAGGCCAAGGCAGAACGACATGCACACGTCTGTTCCTGCCCCCTACACCGGCAGAGAGCTCGGGGGAGCCAGAGACTGCCAGGCTGCTGCTGGGCTGGCTGCCTGTGTGGGAGGGGGTAGAGCCGACCTAGGGGCAAGTTGGGCCTCTTGCTCTCCCTGCTGCCCTGAGGCTGCTGGGTCAAAGAGGTCTTGGGCATCCAGCCCTTTGCTGGTCCCTTCCCTCTGACGAGGCCCTCTGAGCTCCAGCACCTTGCAGTGTGGAGACAGCCCCTGCCAGCAACCTCCTCTCCAAGGAGGCCTCAACCGAGGCCTAGGCCCAGGGGAAAGGCACCAGCGGGAATGATCCTGGGGAGGCGCACGGACATGCCTGGACCCAATCCCCGCAGCCTGACCCTTGGTGGGGCAGTACCCCCAGAGGCCAGGAAGGTCTGGGCAAGTCTGGCCAGGGGCAGGGGCCCTGGTGGGACCTGCCCCTGGCCTGTGGGGCCTCTGAGCACAACCGGCCCTCTCCCACTGGAAGACCTCCCCGGCTGCCTCTAAAGGCCGGTTTGCAAGCGCTCCCGCCCACTGTTCCCAGCAGGCGTGCACAATGCTCCCAAGCCCGGGAGAAAAGCGCTTCAGGGTGGTGCTCTCTCCGGGCCCTTGCCCCTGAGCCTGGGGGCAAGGAACGGTGTCCACACTCCCAGGCCAAGTCAGAACCGCATGCACACCCCTGATCTGCCCCCTGCACCGACAGAGAGCTCGGGGGAGCCAGAGTATGTCAGGCAGCTGCTGGGCTGGCCGCCTGTGTGGGAAGGGGCAGAGCCGACCTAGGGGCAAGTTGGGCCTCTTGCTCTCCCTGCTGCCCTGAGGCTGCTGGGCCAAAGAGGTCTTGGGCATCCAGCCCCTTGCTGGTCCCTTCCCTCTGACGAGGCCCTCTGAGCTCCAGCACCTTGCAGTGTGGAGACAGCCCCTGCCAGCAACCTCCTCTCCAAGGAGGCCTCAACCGAGGCCTAGGCCCAGGGGAAAGGCACCAGCGGGGATGAGCCTGGGGAGGCGCCCGGGCATGACTGGACCCAGTCCCAGCAGCCTGCCCCTTGGTGGGGCAGTACCCCCGGAGGCCAGGAAGGTCTGGGCAAGGCTGGCCAGGGGCAGGGGCCCTGCTGGGTCCTGCCCCTGGCCTGGGGGCCTCTGAGCACAACCGGCCCTCTCCCACTGGAAGACCTCCCCGGCTGCCTCCAAAGGCCGGTTTGCCAACACTCCCGCCCGCTGTTCTCGCCAGGCACGCACAATTCTCCCAAGCCCGGGAGAAAAGCGCTTCGGGGTGTTGCTCTCTCCGGGCCCTTGCCCCTGAGTGTGGGGGCCAGGCAGTGGTTGCACACTCCCAGGCCAAGGCAGAACCACATGCACACGTCTGTTCCTGACCCCTGCACCGGCAGAGAGCTCGGGGGAGCCAGAGTCTGTCAGGCAGGGGCTGGGCTGGCCGCCTGTGTGGGAAGGGGCAGAGCCGACCTAGGGGCAAGTTGGGCCTCTTCCTCTCCCTGCTGCCCTGAGGCTGCTGGGCCAAAGAGGTGTTGGGCATCCAGCCCCTTGCTGGTCCCTTCCCTCTGAGGAGGCCCTCTGAGCTCCAGCACCTTGCAGTGTGGAGACAGCCCCTGCCAGCAACCTCCTCTCCAAGGAGGCCTCAACCGAGGCCTAGGCCCAGGGGAAAGGCACCAGCGGGGATGAGCCAGTGGAGGCGCCCGGGCATGTCTGGACCCAGTCCCCGCAGCCTGCCCCTTGGTGGGGCAGTACCCCCGGAGGCCAGGAAGGTCTGGGCAAGGCTGCCAGGGGCAGGGAAACTGCTGGGTCCTGCCCCTGGCCTGTGGGGCGTCTGAGCACAACCGGCACTCTCCCGCTGGAAGACCTGCCCGGCTGCCTCCAAAGGCCGGTTAACAAGCGCTCCCGCCCACTGTTCCCAGCAGGCGTGCACAATGCTCCCAAGCCCGGGAGAAAAGCGCTTCGGGATGGTGCTCTCTCCGGGCCCTTGCCCCTGAGCCTGGGGGCAAGGCAGGGGGAACACACTCCCAGGCCAAGGCAGAACCACATGCAAACGTCTGATCTGCCCCCTGCACCGGCAGAGAGCTCGGGGGAGCCAGAGTCTGTCAGGCAGCTGCTGGGCTGGCCGCCTGTGTGGGAAGGGGCAGAGCCGACCTAGGGGCAAGTTGTGCCTCTTGCTCTCCCTGCTGCCCTGAGGCTGCTGGGCCAAAGAGGTCTTGGGCATCCAGCCCCTTGCTTGTCCCTTCCCTCTGACGAGGCCCTCTGAGCTCCAGCACCTTGCAGTGTGGAGACAGCACCTGCAAGCAATCTCTTCTCCAAGGAGGCCTCAACCGAGGCCTCGGCCCAGGGAAAAGGCACCAGCGGGGTTGAGCCAGGGGAGGCGCCCGGGCATGTCTGGACCCTGTCCCCGCAGCCTGCCCCTTGGTGGGGCAGTACCCCCGGAGGCCAGGAAGGTCTGGGCAAGGCTGGCCAGGGGCAGGGGCCCTGCTGGGTCCTGCCCCTGGCCTGTGGGGCCTCTGAGCACAACCGGCCCTTGCCCACTGGAAGACCTCCCCGGCTGCCTCCAAAGGCCGGTTTGCAAGCACTCCCGCCCACTGTTCCCGCCAGGCGTGCACAATGCTCCCAAGCCCGGGAGAAAAGCGCTTCGGGGTGGTGGTCTCTCCGGGCCCCTGCCCCTGAGCCTGGGGGCCAGGCAGGGGATCCACAGTCCCAGGCCAAGGCAGAACCACATGCACACGTCTGTTCCTGCCCCCTCCACCGGCAGAGAGCTGGGGGGAGCCAGAGTCTGTCAGGCAGCTGCTGGGCTGGCCGCCTGTGTGGGAAGGGGCAGAGCCGACCTAGGGGCAAGTTGGGCCTCTTGCTCTCCCTGCTGCCCTGAGGCTGCTGGGCCAAAGAGGTCTTGGGCATCCAGCCCCTTGCTGGTCCCTTCCCTCTGACGAGGCCCTCTGAGCTCCAGCACCTTGCAGTGTGCAGACAGCCCCTGCCAGCAACCTCCTCTCCAAGGAGGCCTCAACCGAGGCCTAGGACCAGGGGAAAGGCACCAGCGGGGATGAGCCACTGGAGGTTCACGGGCATGTCTGGACCCAGTCCCCGCAGCCTGCCCCTTGGTGGGGCAGTACCCCCGGAGGCCAGGAAGGTCTGGGCAAGGCTGGCCAGTGGCAGGGGCCCTGCTGGGTCCTGCCCCTGGCCTGTGGGGCCTCTGAGCACAACCGGCCCTCTCCCACTGGAAGACCTCCCCGGCTGCCTCCAAAGGCCGGTTTGCCAACACTCCCGCCCGCTGTTCCCGCCAGGCACGCACAATGCTCCCAAGCCCGGGAGAAAAGCGCTTCGGGGTGTTGCCCTCTCCGGGCCCTTGCCCCTGAGCCTGGGGTCCAGGCACTGGGTCCACACTCCCAGACCAAGGCAGAACCACATGCACACGTCTGTTCCTGACCCCTGCACCGGCAGAGAGCTCGGGGGAGCCAGAGCCTGTCAGGCAGCTGCTGGGTTGGCTGCCTGTGTGGGAAGGGGCAGAGCCGACCTAGGGGCAAGTTGGGCCTCTTCCTCTCCCTGCTGCCCTGAGGCTGCTGGGCCAAAGACGTCTTGGGCATCCAGCCCCTTACTGGTCCCTTCCCTCTGACGAGGCCCTCTGAGCTCCAGCACCTTGCAGTGCGGAGACAGCCCCTGCCAGCAACCTCCTCTCCAAGGAGGCCTCAACCGAGGCCTAGGCCCAGGGGAAAGGCACCAGCGGGGATGGGCCAGTGGAGGCGCACGGGCATGACTGGACCCAGTCCCCGCAGCCTGCCCCTTGGTGGGGAAGTACCCCCGGAGGCCAGGAAGGTTTGGGCAAGGCTGCGAGGGGCAGGGGCCCTGCTGGGTCCTGCCCCTGGCCTGTGGGGCGTCTGAGCACAACCGGCACTCTCCCGCTGGAAGACCTCCCCGTCTGCCTCCAAAGGCCGGTTTGCAAGCACTCCCGCCCGCTGTTCCCACCAAGTGCGCACAATGCTCCCAAGCCCGGGAGAAAAGCGCTTCGGGGTGGTGCTCTCTCCGGGCCCTTGCCCCTGAGCCTGGGGGCAAGGCAGGGGGAACACACTCCCAGGCCAAGGCAGAACCACATGCCCACGTCTGTTCCTGTCCCCTGCACCGGCAGAGAGCTTGGGGGAGCCAGAGTCTGTCAGGCAGCTGCTGGGTTGGCCGCCTGTGTGGGAAGGGGCAGAGCCGCCCTAGGGGCGAGTTGGGCCTCTTGCTCTCCCTGCTGCCCTGAGGCTGCTGGGCCAAAGACGTCTTGGGCATCCAGCCCCTTACTGGTCCCTTCCCTCTGACGAGGCCCTCTGAGCTCCAGCACCTTGCAGTGTGGAGACAGCCCCTGCCAGCAACCTCCTCTCCAAGGAGGCCTCAACCGAGGCCTAGGCCCAGGGGAAAGGCACCAGCGGGGATGACCCTGGGGAGGCGCCCGGGCATGTCTGGACCCAGGCCCCGCAGCCTGCCCCTTGGTGGGGCAGTACCCCCGGAGGCCAGGAAGGTCTGGGCAAGGCTGGCCAGGGGCAGGGGCCCTGCTGCGTCCTGCCCCTGGCCTGCGGGGCCTCTGAGCACAACCGGCCCTCTCACACTGGAAGACCTCCCCGGCTGCCTCCAAAGGCCGGTTTGCAAGCGCTCCCGCCCACTGTTCCCAGCAGGCGTGCACAATGCTCCCAAGCCCGGGAGAAAAGCGCTTCGGGGTGGTGCTCTCTCCGGGCCCTTGCCCCTGAGCCTGGGGGCAAGGCAGGGTGTCCACACTCCCAGGACAAGGCAGAACCACATGCACACGTCTGATCTGCCCCCTGCACCGGCAGAGAGCTCGGGGGAGCCAGAGTCTGTCAGGAAGCTGCTGGGCTGGCCGCCTGTGTGGGAAGGGGCAGAGCCGACCTAGGGGCAAGTTGGGCCTCTTCCTCTCCCTGCTGCCCTGAGGCTGCTGGGCCAAAGAGGTCTTGGGCATCCAGCCCCTTGCTGGTCCCTTCCCTCTGACGAGGCCCTCTGAGCTCCAGCACCTTGCAGTGTGGAGACAGCCCCTGCCAGCAACCTCCTCTCCAAGGAGGCCTCAACCGAGGCCTAGGCCCAGGGGAAAGGCACCAGCGGGATGAGCCTGGGGAGGCGCCCGGGCATGTCTGGACCCAGTCCCCGCAGCCTGCCCCTTGGTGGGGCAGTACCCCCCGAGGCCAGGAAGGTCTGGGCAAGGCTGCCAGGGGCAGGGGCCCTGCTGGGTCCTGCCCCTGGCCTGTGGGGCGTCTGAGCACAACCGGCACTCTCCCGCTGGAAGACCTCCCCGTCTGCCTCCAAAGGCCGGTTTGCAAGCACTCCCGCCCGCTGTTCCCGCCAGGCTCGCACAATGCTCCCAAGCCCGGGAGAAAAGCGCTTCGGGGTGGTGCTCTCCCCGGGCCCTTGCCCCTGAGCCTGGGGGCCAGGCAGGGGGAACACACTCCCAGGCCAAGGCAGAACGACATGCACACGTCTGTTCCTGCCCCCTACACCGGCAGAGAGCTCGGGGGAGCCAGAGACTGCCAGGCTGCTGCTGGGCTGGCTGCCTGTGTGGGACGGGGCAGAGCCCACCTAGGGGCAAGTTGGGCCTCTTGCTCTCCCTGCTGCCCTGAGGCTGCTGGGTCAAAGAGGTCTTGGGCATCCAGCCCTTTGCTGGTCCCTTCCCTCTGACGAGGCCCTCTGATCTCCAGCACCTTGCAGTGTGGAGACAGCCCCTGCCAGCAACCTCCTCTCCAAGGAGGCCTCAACCGAGGCCTAGGCCCAGGGGAAAGGCACCAGCGGGGATGAGCCTGGGGAGGCGCCCGGGGATGTCTGGACCCAGTCCCCGCAGCCTGCCCCTTGGTGGGGCAGTACCCCCGGAGGCCAGGAAGGTCTGGGCAAGGCTGGCCAGGGGCAGGGGCCCTGCTGCGTCCTGCCCCTGGCCTGTGGGGCCTCTGAGCACAACCGGCCCTCTCCCACTGGAAGACATCCCCGGGTGCCTCCAAAGGCCCGTTTGCCAACACTCCCGCCCGCTGTTCCCGCCAGGCACGCACAATGCTCCCAAGCCCGGGAGAAAAGCGCATTGGGGTGGTTCTCTCTCCGGGCCCTTGCCCCTGAGCTTGGGGGCAAGGCACGGGGAACACACTCCCTGGCCAAGGCAGAACCACATGCCCACGTCTGTTCCTGTCCCCTGCACCGGCAGAGAGCTTGGGGGAGCCAGAGTCTGGCAGGCAGCTGCTGGGTTGGCCGCCTGTGTGGGAAGGGGCAGAGCCGCCCTAGGGGCAAGTTGGGCCTCTTGCTCTCCCTGCTGCCCTGAGGCTGCTGGGCCAAAGTCGTCTTGGGCATCCAGCCCCTTACTGGTCCCTTCCCTCTGACGAGGCCCTCTGAACTCCAGCACCTTGCAGTGTGGAGACAGCCCCTGCCAGCAACCTCCTCTCCAAGGAGGCCTCAACCGAGGCCTAGGCCCAGGGGAAAGGCACCAGCGGGGATGAGCCAGGGGAGGCGCCCGAGCATGTCTGGACCCAGTCCCCGCAGCCTGCCCCTTGGTGGGGCAGTACCCCCGGAGGCCAGGAAGGTCTGGGCAAGGCTGGCCAGGGGCAGGGGCCCTGCTGCGTCCTGCCCCTGGCCTGTGGGGCCTCTGAGCACAACCGGCCCTCTCCCACTGGAAGACCTCCCCGGCTGCCTCCAAAGGCCGGTTTGCAAGCGCTCCCGCCCACTGTTCCCAGCAGGCGTGCACAATGCTCCCAAGCCCGGGAGAAAAGCGCTTCAAGGTGGTGCTCTCTCCGGGCCCTTGCCCCTGAGCCTGGGGTCAAGGCACGGTGTCCACACTCCCAGGCCAAGTCAGAACCACATGCACACGTCTGTTCCTGCCCCCTGCACCGGCAGAGAGCTCGGGGGAGCCAGAGTCTGTCAGGCAGCTGCTGGGCTGGCCGCCTGTGTGGGAAGGGGCAGAGCCGACCTAGGGGCAAGTTGGGCCTCTTGCTCTCCCTGCTGCCCTGAGGCTGCTTTGCCAAAGAGGTCTTGGGCATCCATCCCGTTGCTGGTCCCTTCTCTCTGACGAGGCCCTCTGAGCTCCAGCACCTTGCAGTGTGGAGACAGCCCCTGCCAGCAACCTCCTCTCCAAGGAGGCCTCAACCGAGGCCTAGGCCCAGGGGAAAGGCACCAGCGGGGATGAGCCAGGGGAGGCGCCCGAGCATGTCTGGACCCAGTCCCCGCAGCCTGCCCCTTGGTGGGGCAGTACCCCCGGAGGCCAGGAAGGTCTGGGCAAGGCTGGCCAGGGGCAGGGGCCCTGCTGGGTCCTGCCCCTGGCCTGTGGGGCCTCTGAGCACAACCGGCCCTCTCCCACTGAAAGACCTCCCCGGCTGCCTCCAAAGGCCGGTTTGCAAGCGCTACCGCCCACTGTTCCCAGCAGGCGTGCACAATGCTCCTAAGCCCCGGAGAAAAGCGCTTCAGGGTGGTGCTCTCTCTGGGCCCTTGCCCCTGAGCCTGGGGGCAAGGCAGGGGGAACACACTCCCAGGCCAAGGCAGAACCACATGCACACGTCTGATCTGCCCCCTGCACCGGCAGAGAGCTCGGGGGAGCCAGAGTCTGTCAGGCAGCTGCTGGGTTGGCCGCCTGTGTGGGAAGTGGCAGAGCCGACCTAGGGGCAAGTTGGGCCTCTTGCCCTCCCTGCTGCCCTGAGGCTGCTGGGCCAAAGAGGTCTTGGGCATCCAACCCCTTGCTGGTCCCTTCCCTCTGACGAGGCCCTCTGAGCTCCAGCACCTTGCAGTGTGGAGACAGCCCCTGCCAGCAACCTCCTCTCCAAGGAGGCCTCAACCGAGGCCTAGGCCCAGGGGAAAGGCACCAGCGGGGATGAGCCTGGGGAGGCGCCCGGGCATGTATGGACCCAGTCCCCGCAGCCTGCCCCTTGGTGGGGCAGTACCCCCGGAGGCCAGGAAGGTCTGGGCAAGGCTGGCCAGGGGCAGGGGCCCTGCTGGGTCCTGCCCCTGGCCTGTGGGGCCTCTGAGCACAACCGGCCCTCTCCCACTGGAAGACGTCCCCGGCTGCCTCCAAAGGCTGGTTTGCAAGCACTCAATCCCGCTGTTCACGCCAGCTGCGCACAATGCTCCCAAGCCCGGGAGAAAAGCATTTTGGGGTGGTGCTCACTCCGGGCTTTGGAAGACCTCCCCGGCTGCCTCCAAGGCCGGTTTGCAAGCACTTCTGCCTGCTGTTCTCGCCACCCGCGCACAATGCTCCCAAGCCCGGGAGAAAAGCGTTTCGGGGTGGTGTTCTCTCTGGGCCCAAGAAAGACCTCCCGGGCTGCCCCCAAATGCCGGTTTGCAAGCACTCCCACTCGCTGTTCCCGCCATCCGTGCAAATGCTCCAAGCCCAGGAGAAAAGCCCTTCAGGGTGGTGCTCTCTCCCGGCCCTTGGAAGACCTCCCCGGCTGCCTCCAAAGGCTGGATTTCAAGTACTCCCTCCCGCTGTCCCGCCAGCCGCACACAATGCTCCCAATCACGGGAGAAAAGCGCTTCGGGGTGGTGCTCTCTATGGGCCCTTGGAAGACCTCCCCGTTTGTCTCCAAAGGCCGGTTTGCAAGCACTCATGCCCGCTGTTCCCGCCAGCCGCGCACAATGCTCCCAAGCCTAGGAGAAAAGCACTTCGGGGTGGTGCTCTCTCCCGGCCCTTGGAAGACCTCCCCGGCTGCCTCCAAAGGCCGGTTTGCAAGCACTCATGCCCGCTGTTCCCGCCAGCCACGCACAATGCTCCCAAGCCCGGGAGAAAAGCGCTTCGGGGTGGTGCTCTCTCCCGGCCCTTGGAAGACCTCCCCGGCTGCCTCCAAAGGCTGGTTTTCAAGAACTCCCTCCCGCTGACCCGCCAGCCGCACACAATGCTCCCAAGCCCGGGAGAAAAGCATTTTGGGGTGGTCTCTCTCCGGGCCCTTGGAAGACTCCCCGGCTGCCTCTAAAGGCCGGTTTGCAAGCACTCATGTCCTCTGTTCCCGACAGCCGCGAACAATGCTCCCAATTCCGTGAGAAAAGTGCTTCGGGATGGTGCTCTCTCCGGGCCCTTGGAAGACCTCCCAAGCTGCCTCCAAAGGCCGGTTTGCAAGCACTCCCGCCCGCTGTTCCCGCCAGCCTCGCACAATGCTCCCAAGACCGGGAGAAAAGCGCTTCGGGGTGGTGTTCTCTCCGTGCCAATGGAGGACCTCCCTGGCTGCCCCCAAAGGCCGGTTTGCAAGCACTCCCACTCGCTGTTCCCGCCAGCCACGCACAATCCTCCAAAACCCCGGAGAAAAGCGCTTCGGGGTGGTGTTCTCTCAGTGCCCATGGAAGACCTCCCGGGGTGCCCCCAAAGGCCGGTTTGGAAGCACTCCCACTCGCTGTTCCCGCCATCCGCGCACAATGCTCCCAAGCCCGGGAGAAAAGCATTTTGGGGTGGTGCTCACACCGGGCCCTGGAAGACCTCCCCGGCTGCCTCCAAAGGCCGGTTTGCAAGGACTCCTTCCTGCTGTTCCCGCCATCCGCGCACAATGCTCCCAAGCCCGGGAGAAAAGCATTTTGGGGTGGTGCTCACACCGGGCCCTGGAAGACCTCCCCGGCTGCCTCCAAAGGACGGTTTTCAAGCACTCCTGCCTGCTGTTCCCGCCACCCGCGCAGAATGCTCCCAAGCGCGGGAGAAAAGCGCTTCGGGGTGGTGCTCTCTACAGGCCCTTGGAAGACCTCCCCGGCTGCCTCCAAAGGCCGGTTTGCAAGGACTCCTTCCTGCTGTTCCCGCCAGCCACGCACAATGCTCCCAAGCCCGGGAGAAAAGCATTTTGGGGTGGTGCTCACTCCGGGCCCTTGGAAGACCTCCCCGGCTGCCTCCAATGGCCAGTTTGCAAGCACTCATGTCCGCTGTTCCCACCAGCCGCGCACAATGCTCCCAAGCCCGGGAGAAAAGCTTTTTGGGGTGGTGCTCACACCGGGCCCTGGAAGACCTCCCCGGCTGCCTCCAAAGGCCAGTTTTCAAGCACTCCTGCCTGCTGTTCCCGCCACCTGCGCACAATGCTCCCAAGCCCGGGAGAAAAGCGCTTCGGGGTGATGCTCTCTACAGGCCCTTGGAAGACCTCCCCGGCTGCCTCCAAAGGCCTGTTTGCAAGGACTCCTTCCTGCTGTTCCCGCCAGCCACGCACAATGCTCCCAAGCCCGGGAGAGAAGCATTTTGGGGTGGTGCTCTCTACAGGCACTTGGAAGACCTCCCCGGCTGCCTCCAGTGGCCAGTTTGCAAGCACTCATGCCCGCTGTTCCCACCAGCCGTGCACAATGCTCCCAAGCCCGGGAGAAAAGCTTTTTGGGGTGGTGCTCACACCGGGCCCTGAAAAACCTCCCCGGCTGCCTGCAAAGGCCGGTTTTCAAGCACTCCTGCCTGCTGTTCCCGCCACCCGCGCACAATACTCCCAAGCCCGGGAGAAAAGCGCTTCGGGGTGGTGCTCTCTACAGGCCCTTGGAAGACCTCCCCGGCTGCCTCCAAAGGCCGGTTTGCAAGGACTCCTTCCTGCTGTTCCCGCCAGCCACACACAATGCTCCCAAGCCCGGGAGAAAAGTGCTTCGGGGTGGTGATCTCTCCGGGCCCTTGGAAGACGTCCCCGGCTGCCTCCAAAGGCCGGTTTGCAAGCACTCATGCCCGTTGTTCCCACCAGCCGCGCACAATGCTCCCAAGCCCGGGAGAAAAGCATTTTGGGGTGGTGCTCACTCCGGGCCCTTGGAAGACCTCCCCGGCTGCCTCCAAAGGCCAGTTTGCAAGCAGTCCTGCCTGCTGTTCCCGCCAGCCGCGCACAATGCTCCCAAGCCCGGGAGAAAAGCGCTTCGGGGTGGTGCTCTCTCCGGGCCCTTGGGAGACGTCCCCGGCTGCCTCCAAAGGCCGGTTTGCAAGCACTCATGCCCGTTGTTCCCACCAGCCGCGCACAATGCTCCCAAGCCCGGGAGAAAAGCATTTTGGGGTGGTGCTCACTCCGGGCCCTTGGAAGACCTCCCCGGTTGCCTCCAAAGGCCAGTTTGCAAGCAGTCCTGCCTGCTGTTCCCGCCAGCCGCGCACAATGCTCCCAAGCCCGGGAGAAAAGCGCTTCGGGTGGTGCTCTCTCCGGGCACTTTCAAGACCTCCCCGGCTGCCTCCAAAGGACGGTTTGTAAGTACTCATTCCCGCTGCTTCCACCAGCCACGCACAATGCTCCCAAGCCCGGGAGAAAAGCATTTTGGGGTGGTGCTCTCTCCGGGCCCTTGGAAGACCTCCCGGGCTGCCTCCAAAGGCCGGTTTGCAAGCATTCATGTCCGTTGTTCCCGACAGCCGCGCACAATGCTCCCAAGCCCGAGAGAAAAGCATTTTGGGGTGGTGATCAGTCCGGCCCTTGGAAGACCTCCCCGGCTGCCTCCAAAGGACAGTTTGCAAGCACTCATGCCCGCTGTTCCCGCCAGCCACGCACAATGCTCCCAAGACCGTGAGAAAAGCGCTTCGGGGTGGTGTTCTCTCAGGGACCATGGAGGACCTCCCCGGCTGCCCCCAAAGGCCGGTTGCAAGCATTCCCACTCGCTGTTCCCGCCAGGCACACACAATGTTCCAAAACCCCGGAGAAAAGCGCTTCGGGGTGGTGCTCTCTCCGCGCCCTTGGAAGAATTCTCTGGCTGCCGCCAAAGGCCGGTTTGCAAGAATTCCCTCCCGCTGTCCCACCAGCCGCACACAATGCTCCAAAACCCGAGAGAAAAGCGCTTCGAGGTGGTGCTCTATCCGGGCCCTTGGAAGACCTCCCCGGCTGCCTCCAAAGGCCGGTTTGCAAGCACTCCTGCCTGCTGTTCCCGCCACGCGCACACAATGCTCCCAAGCCCGGAAGAAAAGCATTTTGGGGTAGTGCTCTCTCCGGGCACTTGGAAGACCTCCCGGGCTGCCTCCAAAGGCCGGTTTGCAAGCAGTCATGTCCGCTGGTCCCGACAGCCGCGCACAATGCTCCCAAGCCCGGGAGAAAAGCATTTTGGGGTGGTGATCAGTCCGGGCCCTTGGAAGACCTCCCCGGCTGCCTCCAAAGGACAGTTTGCAAGAACTCATGCCCGCTGTTCCCGCCAGGCACGCACAATGCTCCCAAGCCCGGGAGAAAAGCGCTTCGGGGTGGTGCTCTCACCGGGCCCTTGCCCCTGAGCCTGGGGGCAATGCAGGGGGAACACACTCCCAGGCCAAGGCAGAACCACATGCAAACGTCTGTTCCTGGTCCCTGCACCGGCAGAGAGCTCGGGGGAGCCAGAGTATGCCAGGCAGCTGCTGGGTTGGCGGCCTGTGTGGAAAGGGGCAGAGCCGACCTAGGGGCAAGTTGGGCCTCTTGCTCTCCCTGCTGCCCTGAGGCTGCTGGGCCAAAGAGGTTTTGGGCATCCAGCCCCTTGCTGGTCCCTTCCCTCTGATGAGGCCCTCTGAGCTCCAGCACCTTGCAGTGTGGAGACAGCCCCTGCCAGCAACCTCCTCTCCAAGGCGGCCTCAACCGAGGCCTAGGCCTAGGGGAAAGGCACCAGCGGGGATGAGCCTGGGGAGGCGCTCGGGCATGTCTGGACCCAGTCCCCGCAGCCTGCCCCTTGGTGGGGCAGTACCCCCGGAGGTCAGGAAGGTCTGGGCAAGGCTGCCAGGGGCAGGGACACTGCTGGGTCCTGCCCCTGGCCTGTGGGGCGTCTGAGCACAACCAGCACTCTCCCGCTGGAAGACCTCCCCGTCTGCCTCCAAAGGCCTGTTTGCAAGCACTCCCACCCGCTGTTCCCGCCAGGCACGCACAATGCTCCCAAGCCCGGGAGAAAAGCGCTTCGGGGTGGTGCTCTCCTCGGGCCCTTGCCCCTGAGCCTGGGGGCCAGGCAGGTGGAAACCACTCCCAGGCCAAGGGAGAACGACATGCACACGTCTGTTCCTGCCCCCTACACCGGCAGAGAGCTCAGGGGAGCCAGAGACTGCCAGGCTGCTGCTGGGCTGGCTGCCTGTATGGGAAGGGGCAGAGCCGACCTAGGGGCAAGTTGGGCCTCTTGCTCTCCCTGCTGCCCTGAGGCTGCTGGGCCAAAGAGGTCTTGGGCATCCAGCCCCTTGCTGGTCCCTTCCCTCTGATGAGGCCCTCTGAGCTCCAGCACCTTGCAGTGTGGAGACAGCCCCTGCCAGCAACCTCCTCTCCAAGGAGGCCTCAACCGAGGCCTAGGCCCAGGGGAAAGGCACCAGCGGGGATGAGCCTGGGGAGGCGCCCGGGCATGTCTGGACCCAGTCCCCGCAGCCTGCCCCTTGGTGGGGCAGTACACCCGGAGGCCAGGAAGGTCTGGGCAAGGCTGGCCAGGGGCAGGGGACCTGCTGGGTCCTGCCCCTGGCCTGTGGGGCCTCTGAGCACAACCGGCCCTCTCCCACTGGAAGACCTCCCCGGCTGCCTCCAAAGGCTGGTTTGCAAGCGCTCCCGCCCACTGTTCCCAGCAGGCGTGCACAATGCTCCCAAGCCCGGGAGAAAAGCGCTTCGGGGTGGTGCTGTCTCCGGGCCCTTGCCCCTGAGCCTGGGGGCAAGGCAGGGTGTCCACCCTCCCAGGCCAAGGCAGAACCACATGCACACGTCTGATCTGCCCATGCACCGGCAGAGAGCTCGGGGGACCCAGAGTCTGTCAGGCAGCTGCTGGGCTGGCCGCCTGTGTGGGAAGGGGCAGTACCGACCTAGGGGCAAGTTGGGCCCCTTGCTCTCCCTGCTTCCCTGAGGCTGCTGGGCCAAAGAGGTCTTGGGCATCGAGCCCCTTGCTGGTCCCTTCCCTCTGACGAGGCCCTCTGAGCTCCAGCACCTTGCAGTGTGGAGACAGCCCCTGCCAGCAACCTCCTCTCCAAGGATGCCTAAACCGAGGCCTAGGCCCAGGGGAAAGGCACCAGTGGGGATGAGCCTGGGGAAGCGCCTGGGCATGTCTGGACCCAGTCCCCGCAGCCTGCCCCTTGGTGGGGCAGTACCTCCTGAGGCCAGGAAGGTCTGGGAAAGGCTGGCCAGCGGCAGGGGACTTGCTGGGTCCTGCCCCTGGCCTGTGGGGCCTCTGAGCACAACCGGCCCTCTCCCGCTGGAAGACCTCCCCGGCTGCCTCCAAAGGCCGGTTAGCAAGCACTCCCGCCCACTGTTCCCGCCAGGCGCGCACAATGCTCCCAAGCCCGGGAGAAAAGCTCTCGGGTTGGTGCTCTCTCCGGGCCCTTGCCCCTGAGCCTGGGGGCCAGGCAGGGGGTCCACACTCCCAGGCCAAGGCAGAACCACATGCACACGTCTGTTCCTGCCCCCTGCACCGGCAGAGAGCTGGGGGGAGCCAGAGTCTGTCAGGCAGCTGCTGGGCTGGCCGCCTGTGTGAGAAGGGGCAGAGCCTACCTAGGGGCAAGTTGGGCCTCTTGCTCTCCCTGCTGCCCTGAGGCTGCTGGGCCAAAGAGGTCTTGGGCATCCAGCCCCTTGCTGGTCCCTTCCCTCTGACGAGGCCCTCTGAGCTCCAGCACCTTGCAGTGTGGAGACAGCCCCTGCCAGCAACCTCCTCTCCAAGGAGGCCTCAACCGAGGCCTAGGCCCAGGGGAAAGGCACCAGCGGGGATGAGCCAGTGGAGGCGCACGGGCATGTCTGGACCCAGTCCCCGCAGCCTGCCCCTTGGTGGGGCAGTACCCCCGGAGGCCAGGAAGGTCGGGCACGGCTGGCCAGGGGCAGGGGCCCTGCTGGGTCCTGCCCCTGGCCTGTGGGGCCTCTGAGCACAACCGGCCCTCTCCCACTGGAAGACCTCCCCGGCTGCCTCCAAAGGCCGGTTTGCTAACACTCCCGCCCGCTGTTCCCGCCAGGCACGCACAATGCTCCCAAGCCCGGGAGAAAAGCGCTTCGGGGTGTTGCTCTCTCCGGGCCCTTGCCCCTGAGCCTGGGGTCGAGGCAGTGGGACCACACTCCCAGACCAAGGCAGAACCACATGCACACGTCTGTTTCTGACCCCTGCACCGGCAGAGAGCTCGGGGGAGCCAGAGTCTGTCAGGCAGCTGCTGGGTTGGCTGCCTGTGTGGGAAGGGGCAGAGCCGACCTAGGGGCAAGTTGGGCCTCTTCCTCTCCCTGCTGCCCTGAGGCTGCTGGGCCAAAGAGGTCTTGGGCATCCAGCCCCTTGCTGGTCCCTTCCCTCTGACGAGGCCCTCTGAGCTCCAGCACCTTGCAGTGTGGAGACAGCCACTGCCAGCAACCTCCTCTCCAAGGAGGCCTAAACCGAGGCCTAGGCCCAGGGGAAAGGCACCAGCGGGGATGAGCCTGGGGAGGCGGCCGGGCATGTCTGGACCCAGTCCCCGCAGCCTGCCCCGTGGTGGGGTAGTACCCCCGGAGGCCAGGAAGGTCTCTGCAAGGCTGCCAGTTGCAGGGACAGCGCTGGGTCATGCCCCTGGCCTGTGGGGCGTCTGAGCACAACCGGCACTCTCCCGCTGGAAGACCTCCCCGTCTGCCTCTAAAGGCCGGTTTGCAAGCACTCCCGCCCGCTGTTCCCGCCAGGCACGCACAATGCTCCCAAGCCCGGGAGAAAAGCGCTTTCGGGTGGTGCTCTCTCCGGGCCCTTGCCCCTGAGCCTGAGGGCCAGGCAGGGGGTCCACACTCCCAGGCCAAGGCAGAACCACATGCACACGTCTGTTCCTGCCCCCTGCACCGGCAGAGAGCTCGGGGGAGCCAGAGTCTGTCAGGCAGCTGCTGGGCTGGCCGCCTGTGTGGGAAGGGGCAGAGCCGACCTAGGGGCAAGTTGGGCCTCTTGCTCTCCCTGCTGCCCTGAGGCTGCTGGGCCAAAGAGGTCTTGGGCATCCAGCCCCTTGCTTGTCCCTTCCCACTGACGAGGCCCTCTGAGCTCCAGCACCTTGCAGTGTGGAGACAGCCCCTGCCAGCAACCTCCTCTCCAAGGAGGCCTCAACCGAGGCCTAGGACCAGGGGAAAGGCACCAGCGGGGATGAGCCTGGGGAGGCGCCCGGGCATGTCTGGACCCAGTCCCCGCAGCCTGCCCCTTGGTGGGGCAGTACCCCCGGAGGCCAGGAAGGTCTGGGCAAGGCTGGCCAGGGGCAGGGGCCCTGCTGGGTCCTGCCCCTGGCCTGTGGGGCCTCTGAGCACAACCGGCCCTCTCCCACTGGAAGACCTCCCCGGCTGCCTCCAAAGGCCAGTTTGCCAACACTCCCGCCCGCTGTTCCCGCCAGGCACGCACAGTGCTCCCAAGCCCGGGAGAAAAGCGCTTCGGGGTGTTGCTCTCTCCGGGCCCTTGCCCCTGAGCCTGGGGGCCAGTCAGTGGGTCCACACTCCCAGACCAAGGCAAAACCACATGCACACGTCTGTTCCTGACCCCTGCACGGGGAGAGAGCTCGGGGGAGCCAGAGTCTGTCAGGCAGCTGCTGGGCTGGCCGCCTGTGTGGGAAGGGGCAGAGCCGACCTAGGGGCAAGTTGGGCCTCTTCCTCTCCCTGCTGCCCTGAGGCTGCTGGGCCAAAGAGGTCTTGGGCATCCAGCCCCTTGCTGGTCCCTTCCCTCTGACGAGGCCCTCTGAGCTCCAGCACCTTGCAGTGTGGAGACAGCCCCTGCCAGCAACCTCCTCTCCAATGAGGCCTCAACCGAGGCCTAGGCCCAGGGGAAAGGCACCAGCGGGGATGAGCCTGGGGAGGCGCCCGGGCATGTCTGGACCCAGTCCCCGCAGCCTGCCCCTTGGTGGGGCAGTACCCCCGGAGGCCAGGAAAGTCTGTGCAAGGCTGCCAGGGGCAGGGACAGCGCTGGGTCCTGCCCCTGGCCTGTGGGGCGTCTGAGCACAATCGGCACTCTCCCGCTGGAAGACCTCCCCGTCTGCCTCCAAAGGCCGGTTTGCAAGCACTCCCGCCCGCTGTTCCCGCCAGGCACGCACAATGCTCCCAAGCCCGGGAGAAAAGCGCTTCGGGGTGGTGCTCTCTCCGGGCCCTTGCCCCTGAGACTGGGGGCCAGGCAGGGGGAACACACTCCCAGGCCAAGACAGAAAGACATGAACACGTCTGTTCCTGCCCCCTGCACCGGCAGAGAGCTCGGGGGAGCCAGAGTCTGTCAGGCAGCTGCTGGGCTGGCCGCCTGTGTGGGAAGGGGCAGAGCCGACCTAGGGGCAAGTTGGGCCTCTTGCTCTCCCTGCTGCCCTGAGGCTGCTGGGCCAAAGAGGTCTTGGGCATCCAGCCCCTTGCTTGTCCCTTCCCTCTGACGAGGCCCTCTGAGCTCCAGCACCTTGCAGTGTGGAGACAGCCCCTGCCAGCAACCTCCTCTCCAAGGAGGCCTCAACCGAGGCCTAGGCCCAGGGGAAAGGCACCAGCGGGGATGAGCCTGGGGAGGCGCCCGGGCATGTCTGGACCCAGTCCCCGCAGCCTGCCCCTTGGTGGGGAACCCCCGGAGGCCAGGAAGGTCTGGGCAAGGCTGGCCAGGGGCAGGGGCCCTGCTGGATCCTGCCCCTTGCCTGTAGGGCCTCTGAGCACAACCGGCCCTCTCCCGCTGGAAGAGCTCCCCAGCTGCCTCCAAAGGCCAGTTTGCCAACACTCCTGCCCGCTGTTCCCGCCAGGCACGCACAATGCTCCCAAGCCCGGGAGAAAAGCACTTCGAGGTGGTGCTCTCTCCGGGCCCTTGCCCCTGAGCCTGTGGGCAAGGCAGGGGGAACACTCTCCCAGACCAAGGCAGAACCACATGCACACGTCTGTTCCTGTCCCCTGCAGCGGCAGAGAGCTCGGGGGAGCCAGAGTCTCTCAGGCAGGTGCTGGGCTGGCCGCCTGTGTGGGAAGGGGCAGAGCCGACCTAGGGGCAAGTTGGGCCTCTTGCTCTCCCTGCTGCCCTGAGGCTGCTGGGCCAAAGACGTCTTGGGCATCCAGCCCCTTACTGGTCCCTTCCCTCTGACGAGGCCCTCCGAGCTCCAGCACCTTGCAGTGTGGAGACAGCACCTGCCAGCAATCTCCTCTCCAAGGAGGCCTCAACCTAGGCCTAGGCCCAGGGGAAAGGCACCAGCGGGGTTGAGCCAGGGGAGGCGCCCGTGAATGTCTGGACCCTGTCCCCGCAGACTGCCCCTTGGTGGGGCAGTACCCCCGGAGGCCAGGAAGGTCTGGGCAAGGCTGGCCAGGGGAAGGGGCCCTGCTGGGTCCTGCCCCTGGCCTGTGGGGCCTCTGAGCACAACCGGCCCTCTCCCACTGGAAGACCTCCCCGGCTGCCTCCGAAGGCCGGTTTGCAAGCACTCCCGCCCAGTGTTCCCGCCAGGCGCGCACAATGATCCCAAGCCCGGGAGAAAAGCGCTTCGGGGTGGTGGTCTCTCCAGGACCTTGCCCCTGAGCCTGGGGGCCAGGCAGGGGATCCACAGTCCCAGACCAAGGCAGAACCACATGCACACGTCTGTTTCTGCCCCCTCCACCGTCAGAAAGCTGGGGGGAGCCAGAGTCTGTCAGGCAGCTGCTGGGCTGGCCGCCTGTGTGCGAAGGGGCAGAGCCGACCTAGGGGCAAGTTGGGCCTCTTGCTCTCCCTGCTGCCCTGAGGCTGCTGGGCCAAAGAGGTCTTGGGCATCCAGCCCCTTGCTGGTCCCTTCCCTCTGACGAGGCCCTCTGAGCTCCAGTACCTTGCAGTGTGGAGACAGCCCCTGCCAGCAACCTCCTCTCCAAGGAGGCCTCAACCGAGGCCTAGGCCCAGGGGAAAGGCACCAGCGGGGATGAGCCAGTGGAGGCGCACGGGCATGTCTGGATCCAGTCCCCAGAGTCTTCCCCTTGGTGGGGCAGTACCCCCGGAGGCCAGGAAGGTCTGGGCAAGGCTGGCCAGGGGCAGGGGCCCTGCTGGGTCCTGCCCCTGGCCTGTGGGGCCTCTGAGCACAACCGGCCCTCTCCCACTGGAAGACCTCCCCGGCTGCCTCCAAAGTCCTGTTTGCAAACACTCCCGCCCACTGTTCACGCCAGGCTCGCACAATGCTCCCAAGCCCGGGAGAAAAGCGCTTCGGGGTGGTGCTCTCCCTGGGCCCTTGCCCCTGAGCCTGGGGGCAAGGCAGGGGGAACACACTCCCAGGCCAAGGCAGAACCACATGCCCACGTCTGTACCTGTCCCCTGCACCGGCAGAGAGCTTGGGGGAGCCAGAGTCTGTCAGGCAGCTGCTGGGTTGGCCGCCTGTGTGGGAAGGGGCAGAGCCGCCCTAGGGGCAAGTTGGGCCTCTTGCTCTCCCTGCTGCCCTGAGGCTGCTGGGCCAAAGACGTCTTGGGCATCCAGCCCCTTACTGGTCCCTTCCCTCTGACGAGGCCCTCCGAGATCCAGCACCTTGCAGTGTGGAGACAGCACCTGCCAGCAATCTCCTCTCCAAGGAGGCCTCAACCTAGGCCTAGGCCCAGGGGAAAGGCACCAGCGGGGTTGAGCCAGGGGAGGCGCCCGTGAATGTCTGGACCCTGTCCCCGCAGCCTGCCCCTTGGTGGGGCAGTACCCCCGGAGGCCAGGAAGGTCTGGGCAAGGCTGGCCAGGGGCAGGGGCCCTGCTGGGTCCTGCCCCTGGCCTGTGGGGCCTCTGAGCACAACCGGCCCTCTCCCACTGGAAGACCTCCCCGGCTGCCTCCGAAGGCCGGTTTGCAAGCACTCCCGCCCAGTGTTCCCGCCAGGCGCGCACAATGATCCCAAGCCCGGGAGAAAAGCGCTTCGGGGTGGTGGTCTCTCCAGGCCCTTGCCCCTGAGCCTGGGGGCCAGGCAGGGGATCCACAGTCCCAGACCAAGGCAGAACCACATGCACACGTCTGTTCCTGCCCCCTCCACCGTCAGAAAGCTGGGGGGAGCCAGAGTCTGTCAGGCAGCTGCTGGGCTGGCCGCCTGTGTGCGAAGGGGCAGAGCCGACCTAGGGGCCAGTTGGGCCTCTTGCTCTCCCTGCTGCCCTGAGGCTGCTGGGCCAAAGAGGTCTTGGGCATCCAGCCCCTTGCTGGTCCCTTCCCTCTGACGAGGCCCTCTGAGCTCCAGTACCTTGCAGTGTGGAGACAGCCCCTGCCAGCAACCTCCTCTCCAAGGAGGCCTCAACCGAGGCCTAGGCCCAGGGGAAAGGCACCAGCGGGGATGAGCCAGTGGAGGCGCACGGGCATGTCTGGACCCAGTCCCCAGAGCCTTCCCCTTGGTGGGGCAGTACCCTCGGAGGCCAGGAAGGTCTGGGCAAGGCTGGCCAGGGGCAGGGGCCCTGCTGGGTCCTGCCCCTGGCCTGTGGGGCCTCTGAGCACAACCGGCCCTCTCCCACTGGAAGACCTCCCCGGCTGCCTCCAAAGTCCTGTTTGCAAACACTCCCGCCCGCTGTTCACGCCAGGCTCGCACAATGCTCCCAAGCCCGGGAGAAAAGCGCTTCGGGGTGGTGCTCTCCCTGGGCCCTTGCCCCTGAGCCTGGGGGCAAGGCAGGGGGAACACACTCCCAGGCCAAGGCAGAACCACATGCCCACGTCTGTACCTGTCCCCTGCACCGGCAGAGAGCTTGGGGGAGCCAGAGTCTGTCAGGCAGCTGCTGGGTTGGCCGCCTGTGTGGGAAGGGGCAGAGCCGCCCTAGGGGCAAGTTGGGCCTCTTGCTCTCCCTGCTGCCCTGAGGCTGCTGGGCCAAAGACGTCTTGGGCATCCAACCCCTTACTGGTCCCTTCCCTCTGACGAGGCCCTCTGAGCTCCAGCACCTTGCAGTGTGGAGACAGCCCCTGCCAGCAACCTCCTCTCCAAGGAGGCCTCAACCGAGCCCTAGGCCCAGGGGAAAGGCACCAGTGGGGATGAGCCAGGGGAGGCGCCCGAGCATGTCTGGACCCAGTCCCCGCAGCCTGCCCCTTGGTGGGGCAGTACCCCTGGAGGCCAGGAAGTTCTGGGCAAGGCTGGCCAGGGGCAGGGGCCCTGCTGGGTCCTGCCCCTGCCCTGTGGGGCCTCTGAGCACAACCGGCCCTCTCCCACTGGAAGACCTCCCCGGCTGCCTCCAAAGGCCGGTTTGCAAGCACTCCCGCCCACTGTTCCCACCAAGCGCGCACAATGCTCCCAATCCCGGGAGAAAAGCGCTTCGGGGTGGTGCTCTCTTCGGGCCATTGCCCCTGAGCCTGGGGGCCAGGCAGGGGGTCCACACTCCCAGGCCAAGGCAGAACCACATGCACACGTCTGTTCCTGCCCCCTGTAACGGCAGAGAGCTCGGGGGAGCCAGAGTCTGTCAGGCAGCTGCTGGGCTGGCCGCCTGTGTGGGAAGAGGCAGAGCCGACCTAGGGGCAAGTTGGGCCTCTTGCTCTCCCTGCTGCCCTGAGGCTGCTGGGCCAAAGATGTCTTGGGCATCCAGCCCCTTGCTGGTCCCTTCCCTCTGACGAGGCCCTCCGAGCTCCAGCACCTTGCAGTGTGGAGACAGCCCCTGCCAGCAACCTCCTCTCCAAGGAGGCCTAAACCGAGGCCTAGGCCCAGGGGAAAGGCACCAGCGGGGATGAGCCTGGGGAGGCGCCCGGGCATGTCTGGACCCAGTCCCCGCAGCCTGCCCCTTGGTGGGGCAGTACCCCCGGAGGCCAGGAAGGTCTGGCAAAGGCTGGCCAGGGGCAGGGGACCTGCTGGGTCCTGCCCCTGGCCTGTGGGGCCTCTGAGCACAACCGGCCCTCTCCCACCGGAAGACCTCCCCGGCTGCCTCCAAAGGCCGGTTTGCAAGCACTCCCGCCCACTGTTCCCACCAAGCGCGCACAATGCTCCCAAGCCCGGGAGAAAAGCGCTTCGGGGTGGTGCTCTCTCCCGGCCCTTGGAAGACCTCCCCGGCTGCCTCGAAAGGCCGGTTTGCAAGCACTCACGTCCGCTGTTCCCGACAGCCGCGCACAATGCTCCCAATTCCGGGAGAAAAGTGCTTCGGGATGGTGCTCTCTCCGGGCTCTTGGAAGACCTCCCAAGCTGCCTCCAAAGGCCGGTTTGCAATCACTCCCACTGACTGTTCCCACCAGCCACGCACATGCTCCAAAACACGGGAGAGAAGCGCTTTGGGGTGGTGCTCTCTCCCGGCCCTTGGAAGACTTTCCCGGCTGCCTCCAAAGGTCGGTTTGCAAGAACTCCCTCCCGCTGTCCCGCCAGATGCACACAATGCTCCCAATCACGGGAGAAAAGCGCTTCGGGGTGGTGCTCTCTCCGGGCCCTTGCCCCTGAGCCTGGGGACAAGGCACGGTGTCCACACTCCCAGGCAAAGTCAGAACCACATGCACACCTCTGATCTGCCCCCTGCACCGGCAGAGAGCTCAGGGGAGCCAGAGTATGTCAGGCAGCTGCTGGG